>NC_141879.1:214382196-214685227 GCF_056163025.1 Triticum urartu | reverse complement strand
CACCATTTTAAATGAGGCTTCAATTGACTATGATAACAAAGTTGTTATCTATGATGATTATGGTGATGACATGTATGCTATAAAGAATAATGATAACCATGAAACTTGTCATCATGATTTTAATTTTCACTCTCGTGATAGTTATTTTGTTGAGTTTACTCCCACTACTATTGATGAAAATAAATTTGCTTATGTGGAGAGTAACAAAATTTCTATGCTTATGTATCATGAAAGGAATGCTTTATGTGATGGTTATATTGTTGAATTCATTCATGATGCCACTGAAAATTATTATGAGGGAGGAACATATGCTTGTAGGAATTGCAATAATATCAAGTTTCCTCTCTTTATGTTGAAAGTTTTGAAGTTATGCTTGTTTCGCCTTCCCATGCTAGTTGATTCTTGTTCCCATAAGTTATTTGCTCACAAAATCCCTATGCATAGGAAGTGGGTTAGACTTAAATGTGCTTGCCATGTGCTTCATGATGCTCTCTTTGTGTTTCAATTCTTATCTTTTATGCGAGCATCATTGAAATCATCATGCCTAGCTAAAAGGCATTAAAGAAAAGCACTTGTTGGGAGACAACCCAACACTTTTACCTACTATTTTTGTGTGTTCACATGATTAAGCTACTGTACTAATAATGTTTTATTGCTTTTGTTTCAATAAAGTGCCAAGTAAAGCCTTTGGGATGGCTTACGGTGATAGTTGATTTGATCTTGCTGAAAAACAAAAACTTTTGCGCTCAGGAAAACAATTCTCATTTGCTACAGTAGAGAATGATAAGGTTTTTGCATTGGTTTATACTACCTTATCTCACGAGTTCTTGTTGAGTTTTGTGTAGATGAAGCTTTTGAGATTTAGGAAAACAGTGGCATGAGAAGAATTAAGGAGACACAAAAGCTCAAGCTTGGGGATGCCCAAGGCACCCCAAGATAATATTTCAAGAAGTCTCAAGCATCTAAGCTTGGGGATGCCCGGGTAGGCATCCCACCTTTCTTCTTTAACAATTATCGGTTGAGCCTAGGTTTTTGCTTCTTCACATGATGTGTGCTATTCTTACAATGTCATTTTATTTTCATTTTGCTTGCTGTTTTAATAAAATACTTAGATATGAAAGTTTTTAAATAAAATAGAGTCCTCAAATAGTTGCCAGGGAGGCTAGGTAAGCGGCATTCACATCCCGTCAATGAAGCTCTTTTTTATGGAATTCCTCTAGTGCTTCACTTATATCCTTTTGAGCATAGTGTGCTTTAGTATTTTTGAAGAAATTCTCTCTTGCTTCACTTAAATTAATTTGAGAGAAAGAAATATTATGCTCATGATCTTCATTTATATCTTTTTGGAGTAGCTTGTCATTTACTCTTGTGCTTCACTTATATCCTATGAGTAAATTGTTGAATAAATTGAATGCCATGAAGTTGAAATCATATCATGCCTAGTGGTAGCTTCACATTGGGTTTAGAAAGTGAAATCTTTTGAGGCTTGACAATCACAATATTGGTCATACAAGCAATTCACGAATAATTAGTATAAGGAAGAGAACTTTCACATGCAAATACACTATCATGGAAATCTTTTGTGATTGTGAGCCTCCATCAAAATATTATATGCCAAAACTGTTGACATTGGACAAGGAAGACAATGTAATGGTTTATGTTTGTTCATATTCACATAGAAGTTATATTGTCATAGATCCTTCAACATGTGGTTCTTTCCCCCCATCCTTGCTAGCCAAAAATTCCGCACCAAGTAGAGATACTACTTGCGCATCCTAAAACCCTTAAACCCAAATCTTATCTTCAAGAGTCCACCATACCTACCTAAGGATTGAGCAAGATTCTTCCGTAAGTTATCATCGGTGCAATAAGGCAATAAAAATTGCTTCTAAAAGTGTGAGATCATTTAGTGTAAGAGAAAATTGAGCGTTGTACGAACTTGTGATGGTGAAGAATAAAAGCGACAAACTGCATAATAAAGGTTGCCATCACAAGGGGCAATACAACGTGACGCTCTTTTGCATTGAGGGGTTGAGCATACAAACAAATAAGCGCATGGCAACCTCTGCTTCCCTCTGCGAAGGGCCTATCTTTTACTTTTATGTATTTACTTTTATGCAAAGAGTCAAAGTTTTTCTCTCTATTCCTTTTTATTTTTCTCTTTTGGCAAGAATCATGTGGTGAGGAAAGATCTAGGCACATATATCCAGTTGGATATGGGTAGCATGAGTTATTATTGTTGACATCACCCTTGAGGTGAATACGTTGGGAGGCAAAATTATAAGCCCTATCTGTCTATGTGTCCGGTTGAAACGGTTTGCTCATGTGTATGCGGTGAGTGTTAGCAATCATAGAAGACTATATGATGGTTGAGTATGTGGACCTCTTACTTAAACTCTATTGAATAAGTTGAGTTACAATTGCTTGGTGACTGAGAACATAGGTTGTTGAGCTTCAAGAGAATTCATTGTTTGAACCTTAACATGTGAGTTGGTTGCTACTATAACATGAGAAGTTTTATAAAGAAAGAATTGTTGTTATGATGCTAGGAAAATTGATTGAAATTGTCATTGATCAAACTTGTGCACTTTGCTAACATTCACACTTCATAAATTATTTCTTTTATCATTTACCTACTCGAGGACGAGAAGGAATTAAGCTTGGGGATGCTGATACGTCTCCAACGTATCTATAATTTATGAAGTATTCATGCCGTTATATTATCATTCTTAGATGTTTTACAATCATTTTATAGCAACTTTATATCATTTTTTGGGACTAACCTATTGACCCAGTGCCTAGTGCCAGTTGCTGTCTTTTGCTTTTTTTACATTGCGGGAAATCAATATTAAACGGAGTCCAAACACCAGGACACTTTTGGTGGATTTTTTATGAACCAGAAGACCACCAATGGGCCAGAGCAGGACCTAGGGTGCTCTGAGGGGGGCACAACCCACCAGGGCGCGCCTGGGTCCAAGCGCGCCCTGGTGGGTTGTGCCCACCTCGGTGGCCTCCTGCACCCCCTCTTTACCCTATAAATTCACAAATATTCCAAAAACCCTTGGGGTTAACCTAGATCAGAAGTTCTGCCGCGGCAAGGCTCTGTAGCCACTGAAAACCAATGTAGACCCTGTTCCAGCACCCTGCCTGAGGGGGGAATCATCACTGGTGGCCATCTTCATCATCCCGGCAGCCACCACGATGAGGAGGGAGTAGTCCACCCTCGGGGCTGAGGGTTTGTACCAGTAGCTATGTGCTTAATCTCTCTCTCTCTCTCGTGTTCTTGAGATGTCACGATCTTGATGTATCGCGAGCTTTATTAATATAGTCGGATCATATGGTGTTTTCCCATCTCTATCTTGTTGTGATGAATTGAGTTTTTCCCTTTGAGATTTCATTGTTATCGGATTGAATACTTTTATGGATTTGAGAACACTTGATATATGTCTTGCAATTGAATACTCGTGGTGACAATGGGGTATCATATTCATTCACTTGATATATGTTTTGGCACTCAACTCGCGGATTCCCGAGGTGACATGGGGTAATCTATGCATAGGGGTTGATGCACGTTCTTGTCTTTGTTTCTCTGGTAGAAATCTTGGGGCACTCTTTGAAGTTCTTTGTGTTGGATTGAATATTATGAATCTGAATTTGCTTTGGTGTTATTTTAGTACGAACTCTTGGTTAGATCGATCGAAAAGAACATCTTCGTGTTATTTTAGTATGAACTCTAGGATAGATTGATTGGAAAGAATAGCTTTGAGGTGGTTTAGTATGAACTCTAGATAGGAACTTTGGAGTGATTATTCGTTGCACATTGAGGGATGGTTATATGATCCAATTATATTAGCATTGTTGAGAGATTGCACTAGCGAAAGTACGGACCCTAGGCCTCATTTTCAAGCATTGCAATACTGTTTTTGTGCCCGTTTACTATTTGCTACCTTGCTGTTTTTATTTATTCAGATTATAAAAATATATTTCTACCATCAATATTACACTTTTATCACCATCTCTTCACCGAACTAGTGCACCTCTCCAATTTTCCATTGTATTGGGTGTGTTGGGGACACAAGAGATTTCTTGTATTTGGTTGCAGGGTTATTTGAGAGAGACCATCTTCATCCTACGCCTATCACGGATTGATAAACCTTAGGTCATCCACTTAAGGTAAAACTGCTACTATCCTACAAAACTCCGCGCTTGGAGGCCCATCACGTGTCTACAAGAATAAAGTTGCATAGTAGACATCAGTCTATGTACCCTCATAGACCGAAAGTGGAAGCGTTTGACAATGCGGTTGATGTAGTCAAACTTCTTCTAGCTCCGACCAATCAAGTACCGAACGTACGGCACCTCCGAGTTCTGCACACGTTCAGTGCGATGACGTCCCTCGCCTTCTTGATCCAACAAGGTATCGAGGAAGTATATGATTTCCGTCAACACGACGGCATAGTGACAGTGATGGTGAAGTGATCCTCGCAGGGCTTCACCTAAGCACCACGAGAATATGACCGGGGGTGTAAACTGTGGAGGGGGGTGCCGCACACGGCTAACAATTGATGTTGTCTGTGTTCTAGGCGCCCCTCCCCACATATATATAGGTGGGAGGGGAGGGGAGGCAGCCAAGGGCGTCCTAGGGTTGGCCCCCGCCCCTAGGGGCCCTGCCTTGCCCTGTGCCCCCTTTCCATGCATGCATGAAGGGGAAGGAAAGAGGAGGGTGAGGGAAGGAAGTGGGAATTCTAATCCACACTTTCCTTTCCCTTCCCTTCCCCCTTTCCTTCTCCTCCTCTGATACGTCTCCAACGTATCTATAATTTTTGATTGTTCCATGCTATATTATATTCTGTTTTGGACATTATTGGGCTTTATTATACACTTCTATATTATTTTTGGGACTAACCTATTAACCGAAGGCCCAGCCCAGAATTGTTGTTTTTTTGCCTATTTTACGGTTTCGAAGAAAAAGAATATAAAATGGATCCCAAACGGAATGAAACCTTCGGGAACGTGATTTTCGGAACGAACATGATCTAGAGGACTTGGACCCTACGTCAAGACATCAACCAGGAGGCCACGAGGTAGGGGGCGCCTACCCCCCCCCCCCCCCCCAAGTGCGCCCTCCACCCTCGTGAGCCCCCTATTGCTCCACCGACGTACTCCTTCCTCCTATATATATACCTATGTACCCCCAAACTACCAGATACGGAACCAAAACCCTAATTCCACCGCCGTAACTTTCTGTATCCACGAGATCCCATCTTGGGGCCTTTTTCGGAGCTCCGCCGGAGGGGGCATCGATCACGGAGGGCTTCCAGATCAACTCCATAGCCTCTCCGTTGAAGTGTGAGTAGTTTACTTCAGACCTACGGGTCCATAGTTATTAGCTAGATGGCTTCTTCTCTCTTTTTGGATCTCAATACAAAGTTCTCCCCCTCTCTTGTGGAGATCTATTCGATGTAATCTTCTTTTGTGGTGTGTTTGTTGAGACCAACGAATTATGGGTTTATAATCAAGTTTATCTATGAACAATATTTGAATCTTCTCTGAATTCTTTTATGTATGATTGGTTATCTTTGCACGTCTCTTCGAATTATCAGTTTGGTTTGGCCTACTAGATTGATCTTTCTTGCAATGGGATAAGTGCTTAGCTTTGGGTTCAATCTTGCGGTCTCCTTTCCTAGTGACAGTAGGGGCAGCAAGGCACATATTGTATTGTTGCCGTCGAGGATAACAAGATGGGTTTTATATCATATTGCATGAGTTTATCCCTTTACATCATGTCATCTTGCTTAAAGCGTTACTCTGTTCTCTTGAACTTAATACTCTAGATGCATGCTGGATAGCGGTCGATGTGTGGAGTAATAGTAGTAGATGCAGGAAGGAGTCGGTCTACTTGTCTCACACGTGATGCCTATATACATGATCATACCTAGATATTCTCATAACTATGCTCAATTCTGTCAATTGCTCAACAGTAATTTGTTTACACATCGTGAATACTTATGCTCCTGAGAGAAGCCAGTAGTGAAACCTATGCCCCCGGGTCTATCTTCCATCATATTAATCTTCCAACACTTAGTTATTTTTATTGCCTTTTATTTTACTTTGCATCTTTTATTTCTCTTCATCATAAAAATACCAAAAATATTATCTTATCATATCTATCAGATCTCACTCTCGTAAGTGACCGTGTAGGGATTGACAACCCCTTATCGCGTTGGTTGCGATGATTTATTTGTTTGTGTAGGTGCGAGGGACTCGTGCGTGGCCTCCTACTGGATTGATGCCTTGGTTCTCAAAAACTGAGGGAAATGCTTACGCTACTTTGCTGCATCACCCTTTCCTCTTCAAGGGAAAACCAACGCATGTGCTCAAGAGGTAGCAAGAAGGATTTCTGGCGCCGTTGCCGGGGAGGTCTACGCAAAAGTCAACATACCAAGTACCCATCACAAATCCTTATCTCCCGCATTACATTATTTGCCATTTGTCTCTCGTTTTCCTCTCCCCCACTTCACCCTTGCCGTTTTATTCGCCCTCTCTCTCTCTCCATCCTCCCTATCTTTCTCTATTCGCCTCTTTTTGCCCGTTTCTTGTTTGCTTGTGTGTCGGATTGCTTGCTTGTCACGATGGCTCAAGATAATACCAAATTATGTGACTTTACCAATACCAACAACAATGATTTTATTAGCACTCCGATTGCTCCTCTTACCGATGTTGAATCTTGTGAAATTAATGTTGCCTTGCTGAATCTTGTCATGAAAGATCCATTTTCCGGTCTTCCTAGTGAACATGCCGCCACCCATTTAAATAGCTTCGTTGATTTATGTGATATGCAAAAGAAGAAAGATGTGGATAGTCATATTGTTAAATTGAAGCTATTTCCTTTTTCGCTTAGAGATCATGCTAAAGCTTGGTTTTCATCTTTGCCTAAAAATAGTATTGATTCATGGAATAAGTGCAAAGATGCTTTTATCTCTAAGTATTTTCCTCCCGCTAAGATCATCTCTCTTAGAAACGATATTATGAATTTTAAGCAACTTGATCGTGAACATGTTGCACAAGCTTGGGAGAGGATGCAATTAATGATACGTAATTGCCCTACGCATGGTTTGAATTTGTGGATGATCATACAAAAAATTTATGCCGTATTGAATTCTGCTTCTAAAAATCTTTTAGATTCGGCCGCGGGAGTCACTTTTATGGAAATAAATTTAGGAGAAGCTACTAAACTCCTAGATAATATTATGGTTAATTATTCTCAATGGCACACTGAAAGATCTACTAATAAGAAAGTGCATGCGATAGAAGAAATTAATGTTTTGAGTGGAAAGATGGATGAACTTATGAAATTATTTGCTAATAAAAGTGTTTCTTCAGATCCTAATGATATGCCTTTGTCTGCTTTGATTGAGAATAATAATGAATCTATGGATGTGAATTTTGTTGGTAGGAATAATTTTGGCAACAACGCGTATAGAGGAAACTTTAATCCTAGGCCGTATCCTAGTAATTCCTCGAATAATTATGGTAATTCCTACAACAATTCTTATGGAAATTATAATAAGATGCCCTCTGATTTTGAATCTAATATTAAAGAATTTATTACTTCGCAAAAGAATTTCAATGCTTTGATTGAAGAAAAATTGCTTAAGATTGATGAGTTGGCTAGGAATGTTGATAGAATTTCTCTTGATGTTGATTCTTTAAAACTTAGATCTATTTCTCCTAAGCATAATATCAATGAGTCTCTCAAAGCCATGAGAATTTCCATTGATGAGTGCAAAGAAAGAACCGCTAGGATGCGTGCTAAGAAAGATTGCTTTATAAAAGCGTGTTCTTCTAGTTTCCATGATAATAAATATGAAGATCTAAAAGTTATTGATGTGTCCCATATTAAATCTTTGTTTTGCAATATGAATATTAATAATTATGGGACTGAATATGATCCACCTTTACCTAGACGGCGTTCCAAAAATCCGGAGTCTTTAGATCTTGATGCTAAAATTGTTAGACGTGGGATTGAAGAAGTCAAAACTTTAAATATTAATGAACCCACTATTTTGGATTTAAAGGAATTTAATTGTGATAATTGCTCTTTGATATATTGTATTTCCTTGTTGCAATCCGTGCTAAATTCTCCTCATGCTTATAGTCAAAATAAAGCTTTTACTAAACATATCGTTGATGCTTTGATGCAATCTTATGAAGAAAAACTTGAGTTGGAAGTTTATACCCCTAGAAAACTTTATGATTAGTGGTAACCTACTATTAAAATTAAAATTAAAGATCATGAATGCTATGCTTTGTGTGATTTGGGTGCTAGTGTTTCCACGATTCCAAAGACTTTATGTGATTTGCTAGGTTTCCGTGATTTTGATGATTGCTCTTTAAACTTGCACCTTGCGGATTCCACCATTGATAAACCTATGGGAAGAATTAATAATGTTCTTATTGTTGCAAATAGGAATTATGTGCCCATAGATTTTATTGTTCTTGACATAGATTGCAATCCTTCATGTCCTATTATTCTTGGTAGACCTTTCCTTAGAACGATTGGTGCAATTATTGATATGAAGGAAGGGAATATTAGATTCCAATTTCTGTTAAGAAAAGGCATGGAACACTTCCCTAGAAAGAAAATTTAATTACCTTATGAATCTATTATGAGAGCCACTTATGGATTGCCTTCCAAAGATGGCAATACCTAGATCTATCCTTGCTTTTTATGCCTAGCTAGGGGCGTTAAACGATAGCGCATGTTGGGAGGCAACCCAATTTTATTTTTATTCCATGCTTTTTGCTCATGTTTAGTAATAAATAATTTATCTAGCCTCTGTTTTTGTTGTGTTTTTTGTGTTTAATTAGTGTTTGTGCCAAGTAGAACCGTTGGGAAGACTTGGGGAAAGTCTTTTTAATCTTGCTGTAAAAAACAGAAACTTTAGCGCTCACGAGAATTGCTGCCATTTTTATTTGGAAAGTGATATTTTGTTAATTCTTTTTGCATATGATTAATAGATAAATTCCTCACGTCCAGAAATTTATTTTAGAATTTTTGGGGTTCCAGATCTTGCGTTAGCTACAGATTACTACAGACTGTTATATTTTTGACAGGTTCTGTTTTTCGTGTGTTGTATGCTTATTTTGATGAATCTATGGCTAGTAAAATAGTTTATAAACCATAGAGAAGTTGGAATAAAGTAGGGGTAACACCAATAAAAATAAAGAATGAGTTCATTACAGTACCTTGAAGTGGTATTTTGTTTTCTTTCGCTAACGGAGCTCACGAGATTTTCTACTTTAAGTTTTGTGTTGTGAAGTTTTCAAGTTTTGGGTAAAAGATTTGATGGATTATGGAATAAGGAGTGGCAAGAGCCTAAGCTTGGGGACGCCCATGTCACCCCAATATAATCTAAGGACGACTAAAAGCCAAAGCTTGGGGATGCCCCGGAAGGCATCCCCTCTTTCGTCTACTTCCATCGGTAACTTTACTTGGAGCTATATTTTTATTTACCACATGATATGTGTTTTGCTTGGAGCGTCTTATATTATTTGAGTATTTATTTGTTAGTTTTCCACAATCATCATTGATTCACACACCTTTTGAGAGAGACACACATGATTCGGAAATTGTTAGAATACTCTATGTGCTTCACTTATATCTTTTGAGTTATATAGTTTTTTCTCTAGTGCTTCACTTATATCTTTTAGAGCACGTCGGTGGATTTGTTTTATAGAAACTATTGTTCTCTCATGATTCACTTAGATTATTTTGAGACTCCTACAAAACAGCATGGTAATTTGCTTTAATTATGTTAGGCATTCAAGATTAATATTTTTTTCTTATGAGTGTGCTGAATACTATGAGATGTTTGATACATGATAATTTTTTTGAGATATGGAGATGGTGATATTAGAGTCATGCTAGTCGAGTAGTTGTGAATTTGAGAAATACTTGTGTTAAAGTTTGTGATTCCTATAGTATGCACGTATGGTGAACCGTTATGTGATGAAGTCGGAGCATGATTTATTTATTGATTGTCTTCCTTATGAGTGGCGGACGGGGACGAGCGATGGTCTTTTCCTACCAATCTATCCCCCTAGGAGCATGCATGTAATACTTTGCTTTGATAACTTGTAGATTTTTGCAATAAGTATATGATTTCTTTATGACTAAGGTTGATTCCATGGATCATACGTGCTTTTCTTCCTTCCACCATTGCTTGCCTCTCTAATACCGTGCACCTTTCGCCGGTATCATACACCCACCATATACCTTCCTCAAAACAGCCACCATACCTACCTTTCATGGCATTTCCATAGCCATTCCGAGATATATTGCCATGCAACTTTCCACCGTTCCGTTTACTATGACACGCTCCATCATTGTCATATTGCTTTGTATGATCATGTAGTTGACATTGTATTTGTGGCAAAGCCATCGTTCATAATTCTTTCATACATGTCACTCTTGATTCATTGCATATCCCGGTACACCGTCGGAGGCATTCACATAGAGTCTTATTTTGTTCTAAGTATTGAGTTGTAATTATTGAGTTGTGAGTAAATAAAAGTGTGATGATCATCATTTTTAGAGCATTGTCCCAAGTGAGGAAAGGATGATGGAGACTATGATTCCCCCACAAGTCGGGATAAGACTCCGGATGAAAAAAAGAGGCCATAAAAAAGGCCCAAATAAAAAAATGAGAGAAAAAGAGAGAAGGTACAATGCTACTATCCTTTTACCACACTTGTGCTTCAAAGTAGCACCATGATCTTCATAATAGAGAGTCTCCTATGTTATCACTTTCATATACTAGTGGGAACTAGTAATTTTTACGTGCTTTGCACGTTAGATTATTATGAATAATCACAACACTAATCATTTAAACTAAATCGTCTATCTTATGATAAAACTATCATGCAAATTTCAAAAGTACTTGTGTTTTCGAGTGGGAACTCATGGAAACTTTTTTTTTGCTCTTCACATCAAACAACAGTAGCACAATGAATTCCTATACGAAGAATGCTTTAGAAAAAGTATACATTCTTTCCAAGAGAAATGTTATTATTATTGACATGCTTGTGAAATATTTTTAAAATTCAAATTTGAAATATATAGTAAATTAGTTTGATGCAGTAATTTTCACACCATTAAATCTGAGGTTTCTTATAAAATCTATTTCCTTTGTGTATCCTCAACCTCAAAGTGTGTTAAATAACTTAACATCCTGTTAAGAATAATAAAGTCAAATCAAAATCAAAATTTTCTACAGGTTTTTCGAATATCTCTCTCAGCGACCAGCAATATTGCCATGTGTACACCCTTTTCTTCACCTGCAAACAAAAATGTGTATAGTCTTTTCTACAGCATGCTACTTCTTTTGAGAAAGTAAAAAAATGCTTCCATGCCTGTAGCACTCTGTGAGATGTAAATTGCTCCTGTAGTAGTATAGGCTGCTAGCTTCTACTCCTGGTCCAGATAGTTCGAGCCTGTGCATGTAATTACTCGTTGTTGGAATATTTAATTCCTCACTGCAACAGACCGCTATGGCCGCAGGCCAACAGCACGTCTGTGAAAACTCTGGAAGATCCAGATTGGCAGCATTTTGGCGCGCGTCCGTACAACGCGAATCCAGGAAACATCAGCCGTTGTATCAACTGAGTCTTGGTATTGATAAATAGTGGAGATTCACCTGGTGTAACAAATCGACGGCTAAGCTTTCGCTTCTAGAACACGGTGAACGGGTACTCCATGTTCAAAAATTGATGTACTATAGTAGTAGAGATTTTTCATTATAGAACTTGGCTTGTATATTTCAATGATGGGCTCCCTCAAAATGCCCTAGGTCTTCGTGAGCAAGCGAGTTGGATGCACACCCACTTAGTTCCTTTTGTTGAGCTTTCATATACTTATAGCTCTAGTGCATCCCTTGCATGGCAATCCCTAATCACTCACATTGATATCTATTGATGGGCATCTCCATAGCCCGTTGATACGCCTAGTTGATGTGAGACTATCTTCCCTTTTTTTGTCTCCTCCACAACCACCATTCTATTCCACCTAAAGTGCTATGTCCATTGGCTCACGCTCATGTATTGCGTGAATATTGAAAAAGTTTGAGAACACCAAAAGTATGAAACAATTGCTTGGCTTGTCATCGGGGTTGTGCATGATTTAAATACTTTGTGTGGTGAAGATAGAGCATAGCCAGACTATATGATTTTGTAGGGATAACTTTCTTTGGCCATGTTATTTTGAAGAGACATAATTGCTTAGTTAGTATGCTTGAAGTATTATTATTTCTATGTCAATATTGAACTTTTATCTTGAATCTTTCGGATCTAAATATTCATACCACAATTAAGAAGAATTATATTGAAATTATGCCAAGTAGCATTCCACATCAAAAATTCTGTTTTTATCATTTACCTACTCGAGGACGAGCAGGAGTTAAGCTTGGGGATGCTTGATACGTCTCCAACGTATCTATAATTTTTTATTGTTCCATGCTATATTATATTCCGTTTTGGACATTATTGGGCTTTATTATACACTTTTACATTATTTTTGGGACTAACCTATTAACCGGAGGCCCAGCCCAGAATTGCTGTTTTTTTGCCTATTTTAGGGTTTCGAAGAAAAAGAATATCGAACTGAGTCCAAACGGAATGAAACCTTCGGGAACGTGATTTTCGCAATGAACATGATCCAGAGGACTTGGACCCTACGTCAAGACATCAACCAGGAGGCCATGAGGTAGGGGGGCACGCCTGAAGGAAATATGCCCTAGAGGCAATAATAAAGTTATTATTTATTTCCTTATAATCATGATAAATGTTTATTATTCATGCTAGAATTGTATTAACCGGAAACATAATACATGTGTGAATACATAGACAAACAAAGTGTCACTAGTATGCCTCTACTTGACTAGCTCGTTAATCAAAGATGGTTATGTTTCCTAACCATGAACAATGAGTTGTTATTTGATTAACGGGATCACATCATTAAGAGAATGATCTGATTGACATGACCCATTCCATTAGCTTAGCACCCGATCGTTTAATATGTTGCTATTGCTTTCTTCATGACTTATACATGTTCCTATAACTATGAGATTATGCAACTCCCGTTTACCGGAGGAACACTTTGGGTACTACCAAACGTCACAACGTAACTGGGTGATTATAAAGGAGTACTACAGGTGTCTCCAAAGGTACATGTTGGGTTGGCGTATTTCGATATTAGGTTTTGTCACTCCGATTGTCGGAGAGGTATCTCTGGGCCCTCTCGGTAATACACATCACTTAAGCCTTGCAAGCATTGCAACTAAATGAGTTAGTTGCGGGATGATGTATTACAGAACGAGTAAAGAGACTTGCCGGTAACGAGATTGAACTAGGTATTGGAATACCGACGATCGAATCTCGGGCAAGTAACATACCGATGACAAAGGGAACAACGTATGTTGTTATGCGGTCTGACCGATAAAGATCTTCGTAGAATATGTAGGAGCCAATATGGGCATCCAGGTCCCGCTATTGGTTATTGACCGGAGACGTGTCTCGGTCATGTCTACATTGTTCTCGAACCCGTAGGGTCCGCACGCTTAAGGTTACGATGACAGTTATATTATGAGTTTATGCATTTTGATGTACCAAAGGTTGTTCGGAGTCCCGGATGTAATCACGGACATGACGAGGAGTCTCGAAATGGTCGAGACATAAAGATTGATATATTGGAAGCCTATGTTTGGATATCGGAAGTGTTCCGGGTGAAATCGGGATTTTACCGGAGTACCGGGAGGTTACCGGAACCCCCCGGGAGCTATATGGGCCTTAGTGGGCCTTAGTGGAAAAGAGAAGGGGCTGCCCAAGATGGGCTGCGCGCCTCCCTCCCTCCCCTAGTCCTATTAGGACAAGGAGAGGTGGCCGCCCCCCCCTCTCTCTTTTCCCCCTCCGCGAATCCTATTCCAACTAGGATTGGGGGGGGATCCTACTCCCAGAGGGAGTAGGACTCTCCTGGCGCGCCCTATGTGGCCGGCCAGCCTCCCCCTTTGGTCCTTTATATACTGAGGCAGAGGCACCCCAAAAACACAATTTGATCCACGTGATCTATTCCTTAGCCGTGTGCGGTGCCCCCAGCCACCATAATCCTCGATAATACTGTAGCGGAGTTTAGGCGAAGCCCTGCTACTGTAGTGCATCAAGATCGTCACCACGCCATCGTGCTGACGGAACTCTTCCCCGACACTTTGCTGGATCGGAGTCCGGGGTTCGTCATCGAGCTGAACGTGTGCTCGAACTCGGAGGTGCCGTAGTTTCGGTGCTTGATCGGTTGGATCATGAAGACGTATGACTACTTCCTCTACGTTGTGTCATCGCTTCCGCAGTCGGTCTGCGTGGGTACGTAGACAACACTCTCCCCTCTCATTGCTATGCATCACATGATCTTGCGTGTGCGTAGGAAATTTTTTGAAATTACTACGAAACCCAACAGTGGCATCCGAGCCTAGGTTATTTATGTTGATGTTATATGCGCGAGTAGAACACAAGTGAGTTGTGGGCGATATAAGTCATACTGCCTACCAGCATGTCATACTTTGGTTCGGCGGCATTGTTGGACGAGACGACCCGGACCAACATTACGCGTACGCTTACGCGAGACCGATTCCCCCGACGTGCTTTGCACATAGGTGGCTTGCGGGCGATTGTCTCTCCAACTTTAGTTGAACCAAGTATGGCTATGCCCGGTCCTTGCAAAGGTTAAAACGGAGTCTATTTGACAAACTATCGTTGTGGTTTTGATGTGTAGGTGAGATTGGTTCTTGCTTAAGCCCGTAGCAGCCACGTAAAACTTGCAACAACAAAGTAGAGGACGTCTAACTTGTTTTTGCAGGGCATGTTGTGATGTGATATGGTCAAGACATGATGCTGAATTTTATTGTATGAGATGATCATGTTTTGTAACCGAGTTATCGGCAACTGGCAAGAGCCTTATGGTTGTCGTTTTATTGTATGCAATGCAATCGCGATGTAATGCTTTACTTTTATCACTAAGCGGTAGCGATAGTCGTAGAAGCACAAGCTTGGCGAGACGACAACGATGCTACGATGGAGATCAAGGTGTCACGCCGGTGACGATGGTGATCATGACGGTGCTTCGGAGATGGAGATCACAAGCACAAGATGATGATGGCCATATCATATCACTTATATTGATTGCATGTGATGTTTATCCTTTTATGCATCTTATCTTGCTTTGATTGACGGTAGCATTATAAGATGATCTCTCACTAAATTATCAAGAAGTGTTCTCCCTGAGTATGCACCGTTGCGAAAGTTCTTCATGCTGAGACACCACGTGATGATCGGGTGTGATAGGTTATACGTTCAAATACAACGGGTGCAAAACAGTTGCACACGCGGAATACTCAGGTTATACTTGACGAGCCAAGCATATACAGATATGGCCTCGGAACACGGAGACCGAAAGGTCGAGCGTGAATCATATAGTAGATATGATCAACATAACGATGTTCACCATTGAAAACTACTCCATCTCACGTGATGATCGGTTATGGTTTAGTTGATTTGGATCACGTAATCACTTAGAGGATTAGAGGGATGTCTATCTAAGTGGGAGTTCTTTGATTAATTTGATTAACTAAACTTAAATTTATCATGAAACTTAGTACCTGATTAGTATCTTGCTTGTTTATGTTTGATTGTAGATAGATGGCTCGTGCTGTTGTTCCGTTGAATTTTAATGCGTTCCTTGAGAAAGCAAAGTTGAAAGATGATGGTAGCAATTACACGGACTGGGTCCGTAACTTGAGGATTATCCTCATTGCTGGATAGAAGAATTACGTCCTGGAAGCACCGCTGGGTGCCAGGCCTGCTGCAGGAGCAACGCCGGATGTTATGAACGTCTGGCAGGCAAAGCTGATGACTACTCGATAGTTCAGTGTGCCATGCTTTACGGCTTAGAATCGGGACTTCAACGACGTTTTGAATGTCATGGAGCATATGAGATCTTCCAGGAGTTGAAGTTAATATTTCAAGCAAATGCCCGGATTGAGAGATATGAAGTCTCCAATAAGTTCTATAGCTGCAAGATGGAGGAGAACAGTTCTGTCAGTGAGCATATACTCAAAATGTCTGGGTATAATAATCACTTGATTCAATTGGGAGTTAATCTTCTAGATGATTGCGTCATTGACAGAATTCTTCAATCACTGCCACCAAGCTACAAGAGCGTCGTGATGAACTATAATATGCAAGGGATGAACAAGACTATTCCCGAGCTCTTCGCGATGCTGAAAGCTGCGGAGGTAGAAATCAAGAAGGAGCATCAAGTGTTGATGGTCAACAAGACCACTAGTTTCAAGAAAAAGGGCAAAGGGAAGAAGAAGGGGAACTTCAAAAACAACGGCAAGCAAGTTGCTACTCAAGAGAAGAAACCCAAACCTGGACCTAAGCCTAAAACTGAGTGCTTCTATTGCAAGCAGACTGGTCACTGGAAGCGGAATTGCCCCAAGTATTTGGCGGATAAGAAGGATGGCAAGGTGAACAAAGGTATATGTGATATACATGTTATTGATGTGTACCTTACTAATGCTCGCAGTAGCACCTGAGTATTTGATACTGGTTCTGTTGCTAATATTTGCAACTCGAAACAGGGACTACGGATCAAGCGAAGATTGGTTAAGGACGAGGTGACGATGCGCGTGGGAAACGGTTCCAAAGTCGATGTGATCGCACTCGGCACGCTACCTCTACATCTACCTTCGGGATTAGTATTAGACCTAAATAATTGTTATTTGGTGCCAGCGTTAAGCATGAACATTATATCTGGATCTTGTTTGATGCGAGACGGTTATTCATTTAAATCAGAGAATAATGGTTGTTCTATTTATATGAGTAATATCTTTTATGGTCATGCACCCTTGAAGAGTGGTCTATTCTTGTTGAATCTCGATAGTAGTAACACACATATTCATAATGTTGAAGCCAAAAGATGCAGAGTTGATAATGAGAGTGCAAATTATTTGTGGCACTGCCGTTTAGGTCATATCGGTGTAAAGCGCATGAAGAAACTCCATTCTGATGGACTTTTGGAACCACTTGATTATGAATCACTTGGTACTTGCGAACCGTGCCTCATGGGCAAGATGACCAAAACATCGTTCTCCGGTACTATGGAGAGAGCAACAGATTTGTTGAAAATCATACATACAGATGTATGTGGTCCGATGAATATTGAGGCTCGTGGCGGATATCGTTATTTTCTCACCTTCATAGATGATTTAAGCAGATATGGGTATATCTACTTAATGAAACATAAGTCTGAAACATTTGAAAAGTTCAAGGAATTTCAGAGTGAAGTTGAAAATCATCGTAACAAGAAAATAAAGTTTCTACGATCTGATCGTGGAGGAGAATATTTGAGTTACGAGTTTGGTGTACATTTGAAAAATTGTGGAATAGTTTCGCAACTCACGCCACCCGGAACACCACAGCGTAATGGTGTGTCCGAACGGCGTAATCGTACTTTACTAGATATGGTGCGATCTATGATGTCTCTTACTGATTTACCGCTATCGTTTTGGGGATACGCTCTAGAGACGGCCGCATTCACGTTAAATAGGGCACCATCAAAATCCGTTGAGACGACGCCTTATGAACTGTGGTTTGGCAAGAAACCAAAGTTGTCGTTTCTGAAAGTTTGGGGCTGTGATGCTTATGTGAAAAAGCTTCAACCTGATAAGCTCGAACCCAAATCAGAGAAATGTGTCTTCATAGGATATCCAAAGGAAACTATTGGATACACCTTCTATCACAGATCCGAAGGCAAGACTTTTGTTGCTAAATTCGGAAACTTTCTGGAGAAGGAGTTTCTCTCGAAAGAAGTGAGTGGGAGGAAAGTAGAACTTGACGAGGTAACTGTACCTGCTCCCTTATTGGAAAGTAGTACATCACAGAAAACTATTTCTATGACACCTACACCAGTTAGTGAGGAAGTCAATGATAATGATCATGAAACTTCAGAACAAGATACTACTGAACCTCGTAGATCAACCAGAGTAAGATCCGCACCAGAGTGGTACGGTAATCCCGTTCTAGAAGTCATGATGCTAGATCATGATGAACCTATGAACTATGAAGAAGCAATGGTGAGCCCAGATTCCGCAAAGTGGCTTGAAGCCATGAAATCTGAGATGGGATCCATGTATGAGAACAAAGTATGGACTTTGGTTGACTTGCCCGATGATCGGCAAGCAATTGAGAATAAACGGATCTTCAAGAAGAAGACTGACGCTGACGGTAATATTACTGTCTACAAAGCTCGACTTGTCGCAAAAGGTTTTCGACAAGTTCAAGGGGTTGACTACGATGAGACCTTCTCACCCGTAGCGATGCTTAAGTCTGTCCGAATCATGTTAGCAATTGCCGCATTTTATGATTATGAAATTTGGCAAATGGATGTCAAAACTGCATTCCTGAATGGATTTCTGGAAGAAGAGTTGTATATGATGCAACCAGAAGGTTTTGTCGATCCAAAAGGAGCTAACAAAGTGTGCAAGCTCCAGCGATCCATTTATGGACTGGTGCAAGCCTCTCGGAGTTGGAATAAACGCTTTGATAGTGTGATCAAAGCATTTAGTTTTATACAGACTTTCGGAGAAGCCTGTATTTACAAGAAAGTGAGTGGGAGCTCTGTAGCATTTCTGATATTATATGTGGATGACATATTACTAATTGGAAATGATATAGAATTTCTGGATAGCATAAAGGGATACTTGAATAAGAGTTTTTCAATGAAAGACCTCGGTGAAGCTGCTTACATATTAGGCATAAAGATCTATAGAGATAGATCAAAACGCTTAATTGGACTTTCACAAACAACATACCTTGACAAAATTTTGAAGAAGTTCAAAATGGATCAAGCAAAGAAAGGATTCTTGCCTGTGTTACAAGGTGTGAAATTGAGTAAGACTCAATGCCCAACCACTGCAGAAGATAGACAGAATATGAAAGATGTTCCCTATGCATCAGCCATAGGATCTATCATGTATGCAATGCTGTGTACCAGACCCGATGTGTGCCTTGCTATAAGTCTAGCAGGGAGGTACCAAAGTAATCCAGGAGTGGATCACTAGACAGCGGTCAAGAACATCCTGAAATACCTGAAAAGGACTAAGGATATGTTTCTCATATATGGAGGTGACAAAGAGCTCATCGTAAAAGGTTACGTTGATGCAAGCTTTGACACTGATCCGGACGATTCTAAATCGCAAACCGGATACGTGTTTACATTAAACGGTGGAGCTGTCAGTTGGTGCAGTTCTAAACAAAGCGTCGTAGCGGGATCTACATGTGAAGCGGAGTACATAGCTGCTTCGGAAGCAGCGAACGAAGGAGTCTGGATGAAGGAGTTCATATCCGATCTAGGTGTCATACCTAGTGCATCGGGTCCAATGAAAATCTTTTGTGACAATACTGGTGCAATTGCCTTGGCGAAGGAATCCTGATTTCACAAGAGAACCAAGCACATCAAGAGACGCTTCAATTCCATCCGGGATCTAGTCCAGGTGGGAGACATAGAGATTTGCAAAATACATACGGATCTGAATGTTGCAGACCCGTTGACTAAGCCTCTTCCACGAGCAAAACATGATCAGCACCAAGGCTCCATGGGTGTTAGAATCATTACGGTGTAATCTAGATTATTGACTCTAGTGCAAGTGGGAGACTGAAGGAAATATGCCCTAGAGGCAATAATAAAGTTATTATTTATTTCCTTATAATCATGATAAATGTTTATTATTCATGCTAGAATTGTATTAACCGGAAACATAATACATGTGTGAATACATAGACAACAAAGTGTCACTAGTATGCCTCTACTTGACTAGCTCGTTAATCGAAGATGGTTATGTTTCCTAGCCATAGACATGAGTTGTCATTTGATTAACGGGATCACATCATTAGGAGAATGATGTGATTGACTTGACCCATTCCATTAGCGTAGCACGTGATCGTTTAGTTTGTTGCTATTGCTTTCTTCATAACTTATACATGTTCCTATGACTATGAGATTATGCAACTCCCGTTTACTGGAGGAACACTTTGTGTGCTACCAAACGTCACAACGTAACTGGGTGATTATAAAGGTGCTCTACAGGTGTCTCCGAAGGTACTTGTTGGGTTGGCGTATTTCAAGATTAGGATTTGTCACTCCAATTGTCGGAGAGGTATCTCTGGGCCCTCTCGGTAATACACATCACTTAAGCCTTGCAAGCATTGCAACTAAATGATTTAGTTGCGGGATGATGTATACGAGTAAAGAGACTTGCCGGTAACGAGATTGAACTAGGTATTGGAACACCGACGATCGAATCTCGGGCAAGTAACATATCGATGACAAAGGGAACAACGTATGTTGTTATGCGGTCTGACCGATAAAGATCTTCGTAGAATATGTAGGAGCCAATATGGGCATCCAGGTCCCGCTATTGGTTATTGACCGGAGACGTGTCTCGGTCATGTCTACATTGTTCTCGAACCCGTAGGGTCCGCACGCTTAAGGTTACGATGACAGTTATATTATGAGTTTATGCATTTTGATGTACCAAAGGTTGTTCGGAGTCCCGGATGTGATCACGGACATGACGAGGAGTCTCGAAATGGTCGAGACATAAAGATTGATATATTGGAAGCCTATGTTTGGATATCGGAAGTGTTCCGGGTGAAATCGGGATTTTACCGGAGTACCGGGAGGTTACCGGAACCCCCCGGGAGCTATATGGGCCTTAGTGGGCCTTAGTGGAAAAGAGAAGGGGCTGCCCAAGATGGGATGCGCGCCTCCCTCCCTCCCCTAGTCCTATTAGGACAAGGAGAGGTGGCCGGCCACCCTCTCTCTTTTCCCCCTCCGCGAATCCTATTCCAACTAGGATTGGGGGGGGGGGATCCTACTCCCAGAGGGAGTAGGACTCTCCTGGCGCGCCCTATGTGGCCGGCCAGCCTCCCCCCTTTGGTCCTTTATATACTGAGGCAGAGGCACCCCAAAAACACAAGTTGATCCACGTGATCTATTCCTTAGCCGTGTGCGATGCCCCCAGCCACCATAATCCTCGATAATACTGTAGCGGAGTTTAGGCGAAGCCCTGCTGCTGTAGTGCGTCAAGATCGTCACCATGCCGTCGTGCTGACGGAACTCTTCCCCGACACTTTGCTGGATCGCAGTCCGGGGTTCGTCATCAGCTAAACGTGTGCTCGAACTCGGAGGTGCCGTAGTTTCGGTGCTTGATCGGTTGGATCATGAAGACGTACGACTACTTCCTCTACGTTGTGTCATCGCTTCCGCATTCGGTCTGCGTGGGTACGTAGACAACACTCTCCCCTCTCGTTGCTATGCATCACATGATCTTGCGTGTGCATAGGAAATTTTTTGAAATTACTACAAAACCCAACAACGCCTACCCCCCCAGGCGCGCCCTCCACCCTCGTGAGCCCCTTGTTGCTCCACCGACGTACTCCTTCCTCCTATATATACCTACGTACCCCCAAACTACCAGATACGGAGCCAAAACCCTAATTCCACCGCCGTAACTTTCTGTATCCACGAGATCCCATCTTGGGGCCTTTTCCGGAGGTCCGCCAGAGGGGGCATCGATCACGGAGGGCTTCTACATCAACTCCATAGCCTCTCTGATGAAGTGTGAGTAGTTTACTTCAGACCTCCGGGTCCATAGTTATTAGCTAGATGGCTTCTTCTCTCTTTTTGGATCTCAATACAAAGTTCTCCCCCTCTCCTGTGGAGATCTATTCGATGTAATCTTCTTTTGCGGTGTGTTTGTTGAGACCGATGAATTGTGGGTTTATGATCAAGTTTATCTATGAACAATATTAGAATCTTCTCTGAATTCTTTTATGTATGATTGGTTATCTTTGCAAGTCTCTTCGAATTATCAGTTTGGTTTGGCCTACTAGATTGATCTTTCTTGCAATGGGAGAAGTGCTTAGCTTTGGGTTCAATCTTGCGGTGTCCTTTCCTAGTGACAATAGGGGCAGCAAGGCACGTATTGTATTGTTGCCGTCGAGGATAACAAGATGGGGTTTATATCATATTGCATGAGTTTATCCCTCTACATCATGTCATCTTGCTTAAAGCGTTACTCTGTTCTCTTGAACTTAATACTCTAGATGCATGCTGGATAGCGGTCGATGTGTGGAGTAATAGTAGTAGATGCAGGCAGGAGTCGGTCTACTTGTCTCGGACGTGATGCCTATATACATGATCATACCTAGATATTCTCATAACTATGCTCAATTCTGTCAATTGCTCAATAGTAATTTGTTTACCCACCGTGAATACTTATGCTCTTGAGAGAAGCCACTAGTGAAACCTATGGCCCCCGGGTCTATCTTCCATCATATTAATCTTCCAACACTTAGTTGTTTTTATTGCCTTTTATTTTACTTTGCATCTTTTATTTCTCTTTATCATAAAAATACAAAAAATATTATCTTATCATATCTATCAGATCTCACTCTCGTAAGTGACCGTGTAGGGATTGACAACCCCTTATCGCGTTGGTTGCGAGGATTTATTTGTTTGTATAGGTGTGAGGGACTCGTGCGTGGCCTCCTACTGGATTGATACCTTGGTTCTCAAAAACTGAGAGAAATACTTACGCTACTTTGCTGCATCACCCTTTCCTCTTCAAGGGGAATCCAACGCAAGTGCTCAAGAGGTAGCATCCTCCGATAGCCTTATAGGGCGCACCAGCCCCTTGTGGGCTGGTGTGTTCCTTCACAAGGCCCATAGGGCCCATAGGATTGCCGAGGGTACCCGAAACACCTTCCGGTGACCCGATAAGTACCTGATGCCCTCCGGAACACTTACGGTGTCCGAATACCATCGTCATATATATATCAATCTTTACCTCTCGACCATTTCGAGACTCATCGTCATGTTCGTGATCTCATCTGGGACTCCAAACAACATTCGGTCACCAAATCACAAAACTCATATAATACTACATCGTCATCAATGTTAAGCGTGCGGACCCTACGGGTTCGAGAATTATGTAGATATGACCGAGACACCTCTCCGGTCAATAACAAATAGTTGAACCTAGATGCTCATATTGGCTCCTACATATTCTACGAAGATCTTTATGTCGGGAAACGTAGCATGCAATTTCAAAAAAATTCCTACGCTCATGCAAGATCTATCTAGGAGATGCATAGCAACGAGGGGGGGAGTGTGTCTATGTAACCTCATAGACTGAAAGTGGAAGCTTTGGACAACGCGGCTAATGTAGTCAAACTTCTTCTAGCTCCGATCGATCAAACACCGAACGTACGACACCTCTGAGATCTACACACGTTCAGCTCAGTGACGTCCCTTGCCTTCTTGATCCAGCAAGGTGTCAAGGTAGTAGATGAGTTCCATCATCATGACGGCGTGGTGACGATGATGGTGAAGTGATCTCCGCAGGGCTTCGCCTAAGCACTACAAAAAAATGACCGAGGTAGTAAACGGTGGGGGGGCGCCACACATGGCTAGGCAATTGTCTGGTGTGTCCTAGGCGCCCCCCTTCTCATATATATAGGATGGAGGGAGGAGCATCCATAGGAGGCGCCCAAGTAGGAGGAATCCTACTTGGAGTCCCTCCCAAGCCGCACGCCCCCTTCCATATATAACCGAAGGGGAAGGAAAGAGGGGGGGAGAGGGAAGGAAGTAGGAATCCTAATCCACACTTTCCTTGCCCTCCCCTATTTCCTTCTCCTCCTCATAGGGCTGGCCTCTATAGGGGCGCGCCAGGGCTGGCGTGTTCCCTCGCTTGGCCCATAAGGCCCATATCTTGGCCGGGGTTGCCCGAAATTCCTTCCCGGTGACCCGATAAGTACCCGGTACCCTCCGGAACACTTTCGGTGTCCGAACACCATCGTCCTATATATCAATCTTTACCTCTCGACCATTTTGAGACTCCTCGTCATGTCCGTGATCTCATCCGGGACTCCGAACAATATTCGGTCACCAAATCACATAACTCATATAATACTATATCGTCAATGAATGTTAAGCATGCGGACCCTACGGGTTCGAGAACTATGTAGACATGACCGAGACACCTCTCCAGTCAATAACCAATAGAGGAACCTGGATGCTCATATTTTCTCCTACATATTCTATGAAGATCTTTATCGGTCGAACCGTAATGACAACATACATTATTCCCTTTGTCATCGGTATGTTACTTGCCCGAGATTCGATCGTCGGTATCTTCATACCTAGTTCAATCTCATTACCGGCAAGTCTCTTTACTCGTTCTGTAATACATCATCCTATAACTAACTCATTAGTCACTTTGCTTGCAAGGCTTATTATGATGTGTATTACCGAGAGGGCCCAGAGATACCTCTCCGATACCCGGGGTGAGAAATCCTAATCTCGATCTATGCCAACCCAACAAACACCTTCAGAGATACCTATAGAGCATCTTTATAATCACCCAGTTACGTTGTGATGTTTGATATCACACAAGTCATTCCTCCGGTATCCGGGAGTTGCATAATCTCATAGTCGAAGGAATATGTATTTGACATGAAGAAAGCAATATCAATAAAACTAAACGATCAATATGCTAAGCTAACGGATGGGTCATGTCCATCACATCATTCTCCTAATGATGTGATCCCGTTATCAAATGACAACTCATGTCCATGGTTAGGAAACCTTAACCATCTTTGATCAACGAGCTAAAGTAGAGGCTCACTAGGGACACAGTGTTTTGTCTATGTATTCACACATGTATCAAGGTTTCCGGTCAATACAATTCTAGCATGAATAATAAACCTTTATCATGAATAAGGAAATATAAAATAACAACTTTATTATTACCTCTAGGGCATATTTCCTTCACTTTATCGGTCGAACCGTTATGACAACATACGTTATCCCCTTTGTCCATCGGTATGTTACTTGCCCGAGATTTGATCGTCGGTATCTACATAACTAGTTCAATCTTGTTACCGGCAAGTCTCTTTACTCGTTCCGTAATACATCATCCTGTAACTAACTCATTAGTTACTTTGCTTGCAAGGCTTCTTATGATGTGTATTACCGAGAGGGACCAGAGATACCTCTCCGATACTCGGAGTGACAAATCCTAATCCTGATCTATGCCAACCCAACAAATACCTTCGGATATACCTGTAGAGCATTTATAATCACCCAGTTATGTTGTGACGTTTGATAGCACACAAGGTATTCCTCCGGTATCCGGGAGTTGCATAATCTCATAGTCGAAGGAATATGTATTTGACATGAAGAAAGCAATAGCAATAAAACTGAATGATCAATATGCTAAGCTATCGGATGGGTCTTGTCCATCACATCATTCTCCTAATGATGTGACCCCCGTTCATCAAATGACAACACATGTCTATGGTTAGGAAACTTAACCATCTTTGATTAATGAGCTAGTCTAGTAGAGGCTTACTAGGGACACGGTGTTTTGTCTATGTATCCACACATGTATCAAGTTTTCGGTTAATTCAATTCTAGCATGAATAATAAACATTTATCATGATATAAGGAAATATAAAATAACAACTTTATTATTGCCTCTAGGGCATATTTCCTTCAGCTACATGAAATAAAAGAGCGTAGTAGGTTATTTAGGGCTTGTAAATTTAGCCATGAGCAATGTGCATGTAATGGGGAGGCACATAGGTTAGCATGTGTGGCTCGATGCCCCACCCGATCACTTATGTATCCCTGTAAGCATTGATCTTATGCAATAAAGTGACGCTGTGATTCTAAAAAATATCTTATTTTACTTTCACATGTAAATTAGTGACTTTGCTCAAAAAGATGTAAAAAAGTGATTATTTCCCTTTTCCCTTTCATTTTTAGTTATTTTACTTTCATATGTAAATGAGTGATTTTTTTTCTTATATAGGATTTTTCCAGTTTCATTTTTTAATTTTTTGGGGGCCAAATATCTCAGCATTTTTTAAATAAGTTAACATTACATCTGATATGCATGAATACTATTTTTATCTGTTGTGTAAAAATAGGTTATGGTAAACTTTTTTATAAAGACACGCATAATAAGTACCGACTATATAGGGCAAATGGTCTATATTAACAACAATTCTCGACATTGGATTTCCTAACTATATAGGGAAAATGGTCTATATTAACAACAGTTCTCGACATTTAATTTCCTAACTATATAGGGTAAATGGTCTATATTAACAATCTGAATGTATTAACCATCTATTACCACCTAGGGGGAAACAATTATATGATTTGGTAGATCACATATAATAACGACCTTTTTGATTGAAAAGATTTTCATAACATTTTACAGGATTAAAACTATTAGCAATTTTTGCTATATCACTTTTTGTTTCGTAGGATTGTACAATTTATGATTTTTTGCCCCGCGTTTCATAGAAAATTTAGCATCTACTCAGTCGCTTTAGAAAAAAAAACTTTTATTTGTCTTGTGACGCATCAAGTAAACCTAAATCCTATGGGATTCAAATGGACACGGGCTTTCCGTTTCCGCGTTTCATGCAATTCTACACAAATCCAAGGCACACTTGATCTACGTTGATTTGAGCATATTTTGAAATTTCCAAGACGACAAGCCACGAGTGGTGGTGCATCGTCCTCCTCCGCAACATGGCTACAACGATCTCCCGCGGATGAACGATGATGGTGGTGATGATCCAACCCCGGTCGGTCGAATGGTGGTGGTTGTAGATTGTACTACAACGACCTCCTACTGCTCCATGACAGCGGTGGTCACCAAAAGGTCTTCGAAGAGGGTTGATCTCTTTATGTCTGGTGGTTGATATCGACGATGAGATGTGAACTATGGCCAAAGTCTTGACATAGAGGGATGGTTGTCGAGCGGCAGCAGTCGCACATTGCATGTAGCTCCTGTGATCATGGAAAAGTGGTGGCGACGACGCATGCGTGACTTCGAGGTGGTGCTACGTGCACCCGGTTTCGAGCTCCAAGGTGAAAACCTAGGTCGAATGTGAGTTGATTATGACATGACACTTTTTTCGCGTCATTACATTATTAAAGGCATTGCTCGGATATGTTCGGAATGGTTCTTCTGGATGAAAACCTAGATTCTTGCCTTGATGGTTGGATCTGGTGACGGAATCAGCGTCGCTCCCTTTTTGAAGGCGTTGTTGTTGAAAAACATCGTTGCCCGTGTGGCGTTGTGGAGGGTGTATGCTTTTAGTATATGTATCCTCTTGCTTTATGCTCCATTTTAAGTACGTCTTAACCTTCACACTTATTTTAGGACAAAGGAGTAATAAATAAAATTCATCCTTTATTGAAAAAAACTCCTCACTATTTTGTTTTGTCTGTAGAACCCTACAAGGCCACACACCGGCTACAGTGCCAGTTATACCTGGCCATGGGCCGGGCCGAGCTTGGGCCGGGCCTTAAAAAGCCCACGACAGAAAACTAAGGCCCAGGCCCTACCATCGGGCCTATTTTTCAAACCCAAGCCTGGCCCATCTTGTAAAAAGACCTGAAAAGCTCTTAGGGCTTAGGGCCGTGGGCCGAGCCTCTTCCTTAAAATGCCAATATGCCAAGCCCAAGCCCGTCCAGGCCCTGCCGATGGGCT
Organism: Triticum urartu; assembly: GCF_056163025.1. Classification (NCBI taxonomy): domain Eukaryota; kingdom Viridiplantae; phylum Streptophyta; class Magnoliopsida; order Poales; family Poaceae; genus Triticum; species Triticum urartu. The sequence goes on along the minus strand of NC_141879.1, from coordinate 214,657,544 downwards.
CAAAACTCAGGCCCAAGCCCAGCCCATGAACAAGCCCATTGGGCCTAGGCCCTAGATTTTACTGCCGGGCCTGGGTGGGCCGACAGGGCCAGGCCGGAGATGGCCAGGACTAGTGCGAGTCCCACACCCACGAAGCCCCAAAGTCCAAAAAAAAAACTCCTCACTGTTTTGTCCGTAGAACGCTACAAGGCCACCCACCGGCTACAGTGCCAGTCCCACACCCACAAAGCCCCAAAGTCCAAAGGGAAGGGAGTGAGGAATCAATCCCATACCCACATAGCCACACAGCCTCGCTCCGCCTCACCACCCTCTCACTCTTCTTCCCCAATTCTTCCGCCGATTTCTCCACTCCCCCATCCCCCACTTCACTCTCCCCATCATCTCGCACAGCCCATCGATCTGCCTGCCCCCTTCCCAGCTTGGTTGCTTCAGCATTTCCTTCCATAGATCAAGCTGCTCCCCAAGAAACGAGGAAAAAGCTGTGGCAACACTCCTGCTCCACTGACCGCTCCGCACACTTCACTCGAAAAGCAGAGCAGATCGAGCCAGAGCGCGTCGGGCACACAACCGCTCCACCGATGAAGTCCGCCGCCGTGAGGAAAGACGCTGGCGGCGGCATTGGCGGTGGCGCGTTCGGCATCTCCTGCCTCGACATCAAATCCTTCGGCGCCTCCCTCGTGCTCTTCGCCCTCATCATGGCGCTCTGGCAGTTCCACCCGTACCAGCCAATCCTCGCCATCACCCGCTCCTCCTGTCCCCTCATCCCTCCCCCATCTACCGCTGCCACCGCCGCCACCACCGCAGTATCCTTCTCCAACTCCACAGCCGACAGAGCCGCACCGGCCGCCGCCGCCAGCGCGACAAAGGCGTCAACCTTGCCATCCCGGCCACGGGACCCCAACAAGCGGGAGCTCCGGCCGTACGGCAGCGCGGCGGCGCTGTTCGTCCAGATGGGCGCGTACCGGGGCGGGCCGCGCACATTCGCCATCGTGGGGCTGGCGTCCAAGCCGGCGCACGTCTTCAGCACCCCTTACTTCAAGTGCGAGTGGCTCCCCAACCCGGACCCGGCGGGCGGCCCGCCGCCGAGGCCCGTCCGGACCAAGGCGTACAAGATGCTGCCCGACTGGGGCTACGGCCGCGTCTACACCACCGTCGTCGTCAACTGCACGTTCCCGACCAACCCCAACGCCGGCAACCGCGGGGGAAAGCTCCTCGTCCACGCCTATTACTCCACCTCCTCCCGCCGGTACGAGCGCTTCGTCGCGCTCGAGGAGGCGCCGGGGTCCTACGACGGGTCCCGCTTCCAGCCGCCGTTCCCCTACGAGTACTTCTACTGCGGCTCCTCGCTCTACGGCAACATCAGCGCCCCGCGGATGCGGGAGTGGCTGGCCTACCACGCGCATTTCTTCGGCCCAAGGTCGCACTTTGTTCTCCATGACGCCGGCGGCGTCAGCCCGGCGGTCAGGGCGGTTCTGGATCCGTGGGTGAGGGCCGGCCGGGTCACTCTCCAGGACATCAGGGCGCAAGCAGAGTACGACGGGTACTACTACAACCAGTTCATGGTGGTGAACGATTGCCTCCACCGGCACCGCCACGCGGCGAACTGGACCTTCTTCTTCGACGTCGACGAGTACATCTACCTCCCCGACGGACGGTCGCTGGAGGAGGTGCTCGGCCAGCTCGAGCGGTACACGCAGTTCACCATTGAGCAGAACCCCATGTCCAGCAAGCTCTGCGTGGAGGATCCGACCAAGGCCTACTCGAGGTCTGCTTTCTTCCCTGCTCTAGCCTTCTCTATGCCTGTTGCTGCAATTGTTTATGCCTGTTGATATTCCCGTTGAAATCCAACAAAGATTCGTGCAATACAATACTGCAATCGGGGCAAGATATCCTTGTTTACCGCGTAGCGTTCCTGGAATCCAGTGAGTGTCCGCAGAACTTGCAATGTACCTCCAGTCACTGTCCATTTGCTTTTCATCAGCACACATGCTTCAAGAACCTAGGTTGTGAGTCACACTAGTCTATGCGTTAGGTTGATTTTGGGCAGTGCCACTGTTTTGTTCCTTTCCTTACTATAAGTTGAAGGCAGTTTGACCTTGGTCCATTGCGGGATTTTCTGGATTTAGCTCAGCCCTACATCAAATACTGCTGGCTAGCTTGGGGCTACTTTCCTGAGTTACTCTTTTGTTTTCTGAGTGTGAACCTAAAATTGTGCATAATTGTGCATCTTTTGTTTCGGGGGTAGAGTCACTACATAAACAATTGTTTTTTTGTTCCGAAAAGAAACAAGTGTAAATCTTTAAGCAAATAGTTGATGAATAGTTGCATTCTCATGGCGATGAGAGTCAATCAGCCTATTACATCGGTGAAACCAGCATCCTGCACAAATGAAAGGACATCAGGAGCAACCAGCTTTGGCTAGTCCTGACTCCTAAATGGGGACTCTACTTTGGATGTGATCTTGACTGTCTAATTTCACATTTAGAAAACCTTGGGTGAAATTGGCTGTAGATGTTCCGAGCCTATAACAAAACAACGATCAGGTTGACAATGCATGATTCTCCATGAGAAGGCAAATATTCATCAATTAGTTCGTCCTGCATCTGCCCATGGCATGTTCAGAGCAGAAAGTGATATTTTTCATCAGTGATGATGGTTTGTTTTATCATGAACTAAGCTGCAGCTTGTCCATTTCTGAGTACAGTAGTTGGCAACAAGACATTATTTTTAGTAGTTAACCCAAGAAAAAGTGTTTGCCACCATTTATGTCGTGACCCAATCTGAAAGTATCTTTGCATAATAGGTTTGCTTCTAGATTTCTTCCAGATTGCTGATACTCTATTCTATGCTAGTAAAAAAGCTTTGTGTTGACATCAGACGTTAATTAACCTAATCATGCTTTGCCCATCAGTTTGTTTCTTCACTAGGAGGGGCCTATAATTTTGTACCAATGCTACTCTGTGTGCAACCTGAGTGTTTTTTTTTGGAGGAGGAGGAAAGACCCCTGGCCTCGTTGCTGTAGTAATTGTTAAGAACCTAGATATTTACATGGCCTACTCAGCTTATGTGAATATTTTATCTTACGATAATGTAAATGAATGAAACACAACTGACACTGGCTGTTTTTAGTGTTTGAGTTAGGATTATGGTCTCCATTTGATAAGCTAAAAGTAGGTGCATCACTTCTTTTAATTTATTTCAGCGTATTTACTTTGTGCACGCGAACGCGTGCACATGCGCGATCTGTCTAGCAGACTTTTCCATACTAACACATTTATATGTGATTGGTCTTCAGGCAGTGGGGGTTTGAAAAACTTGTTTTCCGTAATTCGATCACCGGAGTCAGGCGGGATCGCAAATACGCCATTCAAGCAAGGCATGCATACTCCACTGGTGTGCACATGTCGCAAAATGTGTACGGGAGGACGACCCACAAAACCGAAAGCTTGATCAGATACTACCATTATCACAACACGATCAATGTCATGGAGGAGCCTTGCCGGGAGTTTGTGCCGAAACCCACCAATGGCAGCAAGGTAATGTCTGAGGAGGTACCGTTCGTCTACGACGATAACATGAAGCGTTTGGCGGGTGATATCAAGCGCTTCGAGGAGGACACAGTTGGCGTGGTCTATTCATAGCATCTGGAGGAAGACCTAGTATGGTACATACATAATGCTGTTCTTTGGGGGTACCTTGGTCTCCATCTGTGCCACTAAACCCAGTCTGCAACTAGTGTAAAGTTTTGGTTCTCAGCATTCTTGGCTCCGGCGTCAATTCGACGCATTTCCTTTCGTTCTTCTTTGTTGTTCTTTAAGCTCATCTTTGATGTCTTCTTATAGATTTATGTAGACAGACTGTTGGACATTATCAGATTCTTCTCATCTCAATAAACAGCAGTGTTGAGTGCCTGATTTTTGTACTAGTTTAATTTATAAGCTCTCGCAGCAACATTCCTGCATGTGGAGAGGTTGACACATTTGGAGTTGTCAAGAATTCTTCTGGTATGATTCCTGAGTGTACCATAAGGTAAGGGCAAGGTGCCATGGATCTTGCACCCTGTAGGCTAGAGACAAGAGTGTTTCTAACTGTACCCTAGTGCTGATTGCTGAAGTCCTGGATGGAGCAGTAGCGAAGCATAGGAATCAAGATCTGGTCTGGTGTACTCTGTACTGTGTCATGTGAGCTGAATCAAGTTCATACACCGAACACCCGTAGCTGGGCTACCCCATGAGCGTGATTTCCTGTGGGACGCTCTATGTGTCGCCCGTACCAAGCGCTACAGGCGAAGGCGCTTACAGGCCATTTTACAGTGCAGTGACCACCCGGCCACACAACCTCGTATGTTTATGTACATCTTTCTAGTTCTTTTCTTCCTTATACTTTTTATTTTTTTTCCTTTTCCCCTTTTTCATTTTCTCTTCCTGGTTCGATGAAGTTTTTCCGCAAAATATATGGATTTTTTTTGAAAATTGATATTTTATTTCAAATTCTATGTACTTTTTTTTTCAAATCAACGAACTTTTCCCAAATTCAATGAACTTTGTTTCAAGTCAATGACCATTTTTTTCCAGATTCAGTTAACTATTTTTCAGATTGATGAACTTTTTTCAAATTTGGTGAACTTTTTTCAAATCAATGAACCTTTCTTCGGATTGATGAACTTTTTTCCAAATTCAATGAACTTTTTTTAAAATTGATACAAAAAATTCAAAATCGATGAACTTATCTTGAATTTGATGAACTTTTTTCAAATTCGATGAACTTATTTTCAAAAATCCGTGAACACTTTTAAAATTATGAATTTTTTCGATTTTTTGAAATCATTTTTTGAATTTGTGATTCATTTTTTTAGTGCACGAATTTTTCAAATTAAACTAGTTAGCGAACAGGAGAAAGAGGACAATGATCCTCGTTTTTTTAGTGACCGACAATGATCCCTTGTGAGTGTAGCGAGGCGAGCGAGCGGCGGACTATTTTGGGCCAGCCCAGACGCGCGTGAACGGCTAATTTCCTTAGCCGGCGCCAAAGGCGCTGACTAGGAGCTCCCACGGGCGAATCCCCCACGGGGAGCAGGAACTGGGTGGCCCCAATAATTCTAGACTCACAAGCATGTTTCAGGAGAGTTCACGGGCTGAAGAACGTGCCCTAATCTAATTGGCCACCCCCGAATTTAACTAGCGGGTCCCGTCCTACTTGAGTAAAATTACATCCATTAACCTGTGTGTAGCATTACTCGGGGTGGACCAGTAGCGCTCGCTACGGAGGGTTCTGCTGGTTTTCTTCAATGAGGTTCATAGTGGTTTTTTCTGTTTTGGGAAGCCGGTTTTCTGGTTTTCTATTAACAGTTTCATTTTTTTTCATTCTTCCTTCTTCTACTTCTTTCTCTCTTTTAAAAAGAAATTGTTTTCCCCTTTTTATGATTTTTTTAATTCATGAAGTTTCTCAAAACTCGCGAACATTTTTCTAATTCATGAACTTTTTTAATTCGTGAACTATTTTCAAATATGCAGATTTTTTTGGTTTTGTGATTTTTTTAATCCGTGACCATTTTATCAAATAATTGTTTTTTAATGCTTGTTTTTTTTTGAATTGACGAACATTTTTTAAGTCTTAATAACTTTTTTCAAATTTGCGAACTTGATATGACCAGTTTGGATTATAGTCGGACCAACAACAACGGTGACAAGCTGCCCACCAGAATAGCTATTGTACTCCATTAGTCACTGTTGGCGACATGTATATACCATCATATTGCAAGCAAACTTTGACAATTAACTATAGTTGTTACAAAATTGCATCCGAGTATGCTAAGATATTTTTTTTCTTTTTTTGAAAAGAAGTATTACCCTGGCCTCTGCATCGAGGATGCAGACATCCATTTTTATTTTATTATTTAATAAGGCCTCATAAAATAATTCAAATGATAAGTGTCATATGTGTTGGCTCTGATACCACTATGGAGAAATGTAGTAGAAAACAAAAAAAAGCATCCTACAATCAACCAGGAACACTGTGATGATGCAATTACGGTTTAGATCGGATTGTTACCAACTCCAAGTTGCAGCAGAATAAGAAGAGTTAGCACAGATCGTATTTGAAATCCCTCAAACTGTTCACGAACGATCCCTCGAATGGATGACCGAAAGCACGGCCTCTCCACAGTTTGCAAGTGTGCGATCTCCATGATTCGGCAGTGCTTTGTCATCCAGAGGCCAGAGCTAATCACCGCCGAAGAATTAGAGGGAGAAGATTAGAACCACACTGGGCTTATAATAATGACGATTGGAGAGGCTTAGATCTAGCTCTAATTTGATTAATTAGAACTAAAACTAGAGAACTAGAGCAGGCTCCAAAACTTGTGCCTCTAAAGGTAAAAAAAATCCTCTAGTATATATAGGTTGAAGGGAGATGAAGGGGTGTCCAACTTGGGGAGGGATTTCCCTCCCCTTGTACCGGCCTACGGGCTGGTGGAGTCCAACTCCACCTCCTCAATTGGGCCTCCCTCTTGGGCGCCTCCACTAATGGGCCTTAGGGCCCATTAACTCTCCCCTAATAGGCATTTTCTTATTTTCTTTAGCCCATTGACTATGAATAAATTCCAGGGGCCTCCTAATCATATTAGAGCCCTTTATAATTTATATTGAAGTCCTTGGAAACAATTTCCACCTATATATCAATTGCCGGTATTACTTGGTAAACCCAGAAACCTTTCCGGTAACTCCGAAACGCTTTCTGTTCCTCTTGGAACTACTTTGAATATTAATGAAACTATTTCATAAATATTTTCTCATAACTCTTTCCCCACTAACACTCAGCAGATCGTGATTCCCTTAAGCTTGTGACCCTGTAGGTTTGGTAAAACATAGACTTGAACAAAACCCCTTTCGTTCAATGATCAATTGCGGAAAAGCGTGGACATCCATATTGGTCCCTATGAATACACGAATGACATTCGAGTGAACCCTTGGACATCATGTGCTATTCCCTTTGCTTTGCGATACTTTAAAAAATCGAGGTGAGATATGTCGGTATCCTCTTGAGTCATTCTCATGCTCACTATACCGATCTCCTCGTTATCGCTTTTGTTTTTCTTTCTCGTTGACATGTTCCTGCATCCCCATGACCTAGTCACATGTGTCTGGCCAGACGATAATGGATGTCGTCACATCGAGAGGGCTCTAAGAATATCTCTCCATCGTCAGAGGAGCAAATCCCACTCTTGAGCTATCTAGCCACTTGTCAAACTTTTCGATGAACCTGTAAGTTGTCGTTATTGATCATCGTGTTACAGATGACATTTGAGCAACCCTAAAGGCCATCGTATGGTAAGAAGTGACCATGACACTCTCATGGTATAAGAAATTAAATCACACATTAACTCTCCTAACAATTGGCTTGTGATAACCCACAAGTATAGGGGATCGCAGCAATTTTCGAGGGTAGAGTATTCAACCCAAATTTATTGATTCTACACACGGGGAGCCAAAGAATATTCTCAAGTATTAGCAGCTGAATTGTCAATTCAACCACACCTGAAAGACTTAATATCTGCAGCAAAATATTTAGTAGCAAAGTAATATGGAAGTAACAATAATAGTGGCAGAAGTAACAGTAGCAGTTTTGTAGCAATCGTAACAGTGGCAACGAAAAAGTAACGAAGGAAAGATCAATATGGAACGAACTCGTAGGCAATGGATCAATGATGGATAATTATGTCGGGTGGCATTCATCATGCAACAGTTATAACATAGGGTGACACAGAACTAGCTCCAATTCATCAATATAATGTAGGCATGTATTCCGAATATAGTCATACGTGCTTATGGAAAAGAACTTGCATGACATCTTTTGTCCTATCCTCCCGTGGCAACGGGGTCCTATTAGAAACTAAGGGATATGAAGGCCTCCTTTTAATAGAGTACCAGACCAAAGCATTAGCACTTAGTGAATACATGAACTCCTCAAACTACGGTCATCACCGGGAAGTGTCCCGACTATTGTCACTTCAGGGGTTGTCGGATCATAACACGTAGTAGGTGACTATAACTTGCAATATTGGACCAAGAATACAAATATATTCATGAAAACATAATAGGTTCAGATCTTAAATCATGGCACTCGGGCCCTAGTGACAAGCATTAGGCATAGCAAAGTCATAGCAACATCAATCTTATAACATAATGGATACTAGGGATCAAACCCTAACAAAACTAACTCAATTACATGGTAAATCTCATCCAACCCATCACGGTGCAGCAAGCCTACGATGGAATTACTCACGCACGACGGTGAGCATCATGAAATTGGTGATGGAGGATGGTCGATGATGACAATGGCGACGGATTCCCCTCTCCGGAGCCCAAAACGGACTCCAGATCTGCCCTCCCGAGGAAGAACAGGGCTTGGTGGCGGCTCCGTATCGTAAAAGGCGATGAATCCTTCTCTCTGATTTTCCCCCCGAACGTGAATATATGGAGTTGGAGTTGAGGTAGGTGGAGGTCCATGGGCCCCACAAGGTCAGAGGGCGCGCCCCAGGGGGATGGGCGCACCCCCACCCTTATGGCCAGGGTGTGGGCCCCTTCGGTTGATTCTTTCACCAATATTTTTTATTAATTCCAAAAATGATCTCCGTGAAGTTTCAGGTCATTCCGAGAACTTTTATTTCTGCACAAAAATAACACCATGACAATTCTGCTGAAAACACGTGAGTCCGGGTTAGTTCCATTCAAATCATGCAAGTTAGAGTCCAAAACAAGGGCAAAAGAGTTTGGAAAATTAGGTACGACGGAGACGTATCAACTCCCCCAAGCTTAACCCATTGCTTGTCCTCAAGCAATTCAGTTGACTAACTGAAAGTGATAAAGAAAAACTTTTACAAACTCTGTTTGATCTTGTTATTGCAAATATGTAAAGCCAACATTCAAGTTTTCAGCAAATATTATGAACTAACCATTTTCACAATAACATTTAGGTCTCACATTTACTCATATCAATGGCATAATCAACTAGCGAGCAATAATAATAAATCTCGGATGACAACACTTTTTCAAAACAATCAAGATATGATATAACAAGATGGTATCTTGCTAGCCCTTTCTGAGACCGCAAAACATAAATGCAGAGCACCCCTGAAGATCAAGGACTGACTAGACATTGTAATTCATGGTAAAAGAGATCCAGTCACGCTCATACTCAATATAAATTGATAACAATGCATACAAATGATAGTGGTGCTCTCTAACTGGTGCTTTTTCTAAGAGGACGATGACTCAGCAAATAAAAGTAAATAGATAGGTCCTTCGCAGAGGGAAGTAGGGATTTGCAGAGGTGCCAGAGCTTGAGTTTTTGAAACAGAGATAAATAATATTTTGAGGGGCATGCTTTCATTGTCAACATAACAACCAAGAGATCTTGGTATCTTTCATTCTACATACATTATAGGCGATTCCCAAACAGAACGGTAAAGTTTATACTCCCCCACCACCAACAAGCACATTCCATGGCTGGTCGGAAACAATGGGTATCGTCCAACTAACAACAGTCCTGGGGGAGTTTTATTTGCAATTATTTTGATTTGATTTGAGCATGGGACTGGGCATCCCGGTTACCAGCCATTTTCTCGTGAATGATGAGCGGAGTCCACTCATCGTGAGAATAACCCACCCATCATGGAAGATATTGACATCCCTAGTTCGTATATGAGGGAGTCGAGCATACAAAACAAATTATCATTTGAAGATTTAGAGTTTGGCACATGCAAATTTACTTGGAACGGCAGGTAAATGCCGCATATAGGAAGGTATGGTGGACTCATATGGAACAACTTTGGGGTTTATGGAAGTGAATGCACAAACAGTATTCCTTCTTAGTACAAGTGAAAGCTAGAAAAAGACCGGGAAGCGACCAACTAGAGAACGACAACAGTCATCAACATGCATTGAGATTAACCAACATTGAATGCAAGCATGAGTAGGATATAAATAACCATGAACATAAATATCATGGAGGCTATGTTGATTTTGTTTCAACTACATGCGTGAACATGTGCCAAGTCAAGCCACTCGAATCATTCAAATGAGGATACCATCCTATCATAATACATCACAACCATTTTAAAAGCATGTTGGCACACAAGGTAAACCATTATAAACTCCTAGCTAATTAAGCATGTCATGAGTAACTATAATCTCTAAATGTCATTGCAAACATGTTTCATTCATAGTAGGCCAAATCAGGAACGATGAACTAATCATATTTACAAAAACAAGATAGGTCGAATTCATACCAGCTTTTCCTCATCTCAATCAATTCATCATATATTGTCATTATTACCTTTCACTTGCACGACCGAACGGTGTGTATAATAATAAAAGTGCATGTGCATTGGACTAATCTGGAATATGCAAACATCTATTCAAAGGAGAAGACAAGGTAATATCGGCTCTTTGTTAGATCAACAATAATGCGCATGAGAGCCACTCGACATTTTCATCGTGGTCTTCTCCTCACGACCCCCAAAGAAAAGAAAAGAATTCCAAAGAAAAACACACTAAAATATTTTTGGAGTTTTTGTTTTTCCGAAGAAAGTAAAACAAGAGCGAGAAAAATTATTTACACGGGAAAGCTCCCAACAAGCAAAAGAAGAACGAGAAATATTTTTGGGTTTTCTTTTAATATACTACTAAGCATGCATAGAAAGGAAACTAACTACAACTATTTTTTTTGTTTTTCTTAAGGTTTATCAAACACACAAGAAGAAAGTGGGAAAAAGAAATAAACTAACATGGATAATACAATGAAAAAGTATGAATACTGACAACTGAAATGAGTGTGTGAACATGAATATAATGTCGGTGAGAAATACGTACTCCCTAAAGCTTAGGCTTTTGGCCTAAGTTGGTCTAAGGCCACGGCTGGCCTGTCGGATATCCAAAGTTGTAGTCGGGGTTGTACTGCGATGCATCAGCTACTGCCTGAAGGGCTGCAGCATGGAGGCGCGCAACCTCCGTTGTTCTCTCATACTCGTTTGCCTCCTCTCTAGTTATAAAATATCTTCCATTTGCCTGAAAGTTAAAAAAAAGTAGGAGCAGGAAGAGTAACATGGACGACGCGCTGTCTATTAAAGATTAGTCGGTACTGGAGGAACTGTTTGTTCCTCTTAAGAAACTGGTAGCACACCATAGCATCATAATCCAGAAAAGCAGGTGGCAACTCAATATCATACCCTCTTATGGGTACACCCAAATAATTAGCTAAACGCGTTGCATAAATCCTACCAAATAAGTCTCCATCTTTAGCATTAAGGTGTAACCTCCTCGCAATAATAGCCCCCAAGTTATATCGCTTATCACCTAACACCGCACACTTGAGGACACTAAGATCTAGAACACAAAGGTGGCTATGTTCATGTTTACCATTAAGGCATCTTTCTATAAAGAGAGAAAAATAATGTATAGAAGGAAAGTGAATGCTCCCTATGGTGGCTTGTGTGATATTTATAGTTTCTCCAATGGTGATGCTAGCAAGGAAATCATTATATTCAGATTTATGAGGCTCACTAAGAAGGCCCCATTATGGAATTTTGCATGCATCACAAAACTCTTCTAGGTCCACGGTGTAAGATTCATCATAAAGATCAAACATAATAGTATGAGTATTATGCTTAGATGAAAACTCAAACCTCCGCACAAAGGAATCGGTGAGATAATAATATTGTAGGCACTTGTCTGATAAGAAGTCCTCAAGGCCGGCATTTTGTACATACTCATAGAATTCATCCTTGAAACCTGCACGAACCATAAATTCATCTGACGGCCATTCACAAGGCTTCACTTGAGCTTCTCTTGGTGGTTCAAGGTCCGGTTCTCGTATCGTGAGTCTCGGTGCTTGCTTTCTAGAAGAACCACCTTGGTACATTCTCCTAGACATTTTTCTTCCACTGAAATTTTCTGAAATTTTTAGTGACTCAAAATAAAAGTGAACCAAACTCAACAATATTGATAGCAACTACTCATACAAGTATCTAGAGGCTATATCATGCATCAAAACTACTTTGGACCATATAAATTTGACATGCAAGCTTAAGAACAGGGTCACCAAAGCAGCAAAAATTTCCGAATCATGAGCCGATCGGACAGTCACAAATCTACGTGCCATCATACGTGCGTGATACAAATCAACTCTCCAATGATTGCAATAGAGGGAAACTGTCGTGGGACTAGACCAGGCAGCCCCCTTCCAAAAAAACCCTCCAAAACCCAGTGTGCCACAGTAAAATTATATACTATTTGTTATTTAACCTAATCAGAACACAAATTGTTGGGAAATGTAGTAGAAAAAACTCGCCCCACGATCACGATCCTAGGAACACTATGAATATGCATAAAAGGTTTAGATCGGATCATTACCCACTCCGATTTGCAACGGAAGAAGAGTTGGTGTAGATCATTTATGAAGTCCCTCAAATCTTTCACGAACGATCCCTTGAACCAAAGACCGAAAGCATGACCTCTCTACGGATTGCACGCGTTTGGGCTTTACGATCCGATAGTGCTTCGTCGCCGCCAGAGAATTAGAGGGAGGAGAAGAGAACCGCACAAGGCTTCTCTATTATGAGCATTCGAGGGAACCATGTCTAGCTCTAATCTATATCAACTCTAATTTAGAAATAGAACTAGAGGAGGCTCCAAAACTTATGTGTCTCCAAGGGCCAAAACCTCTAGTATATATAGGTGTAGGTAATAGGGAGGAGGCACTGCAAGGGAAGGAAGGACTCCTCCCCGTTGCGCCGACCCTAAAGGAAGAGTCCTCCCCCCTCCAATTCAGCCTCCGTGTAACCTAGTTCCCAGGTGACTAGGTGACTAGCCGACTAGTTGACATGTTCTGGCATATCCTTGTAACCTAGTCACCTGTTGGGAATCGTTGCATGGAAAACAAAAAAAATTCTATGCACACACAATGATCTATCCATGGAGATGCATAGCAACGAGGGGGAGAATCTGTCTACGTACCCTCGTAGACCGTAAGCGGAAGCGTTTCTCAACGCGGTTGATGTAGTCGAACTTCTTCGTGCTTCAACCGATCAAGTACCGAACGCATGACACCTCTGCGTGCTGCACACGTTCATCTCGGTGTCGTCCCTCGCCTTCTTGATACAGCAATACGTCTGTTGGGGAACGTAGTAATTTCAAAATTTTCCTACGCACACGCAAGATCATGGTGATGCATAGCAACGAGAGGGGAGAGTGTTGTCCACGTACCCTCGTAGACTGAAAGCGAAAGCGTTAGCACAACGCGGTTGATGTAGTCGTACGTCTTCACGATCCGACCGATCCAAGTACCAAACGCACGGCACCTCCGAGTTCAGCACACGTTCAACTCGATGACGTCCCGCGAACTCCGATCCAGCAGAGCTTCACGGGAGAGTTCCGTCAGCACGACGGCGTGGTGACAGTGATGATGTTGCTACCGATGCAGGGCTTCGCCTAAGCACCGCTACGATATGACCGAGGTGGAATATGGTGGAGGGGGGCACCGCACACGGCTGGGAGAGATCAACTGATCAACTTGTGTGTCTAGAGGTGTCCCCTGCCCCTGTATATAAAGGAGCAAGGGGGGAGGCCGGCCGGCCCTCTATGGGTGCGCCAGGAGGAGGAGTCCTCCTCCTAGTAGGAGTAGGACTCCCCTTTCCTACTCCTACTAGGAGGAGGAAAGGAAGGAGGAGAAGGAGAAGGAAGGAGAAGGAGGAAAAGGAGGAAAGGGGGGCCGACCCCCTAGTCCAATTTGGTTTGGGCTAGGGGGCCGCGCGCCCTGCCTCCTCTCTTCCACCACTTGGCCCATGAGGCCCATTACTTCTTCCTCGTATTCCCGTAACTCCCCGGTACCCCTGAAAATACCCGAATCACTCGAAACCTTTCCGATGTCCGAATATAGTCGTCCAATATATCGATCTTTACGTCTCGACCATTTCGAGACTCCTCGTCATGTCCCCGATCTCATCCGGGAATCCGAACTACCTTCGGTACATCAAATCACATAAACTCATAATACAATCGTCACCGAAACTTTAAGCGTGCGGACCCTACGGGTTCGATAACTATGTAGACATGACCGAGACATGTCTCCGGTCAATAACCAATAGCGGAACCTGGATGCTCATATTGGCTCCCACATATTCTACGAAGATCTTTATCGGCCAGACCACATAACAACATACGTTGTTCCCTTTGTCATCGCTATGTTACTTGCCCGAGATTCGATCGTTGGTATCTCAATACCTAGTTCAATCTCGTTACCGGCAAGTCTCTTTACTCGTTCCGTAATACATCATCCCGCAACTAACTTATTAGTTGCAATGCTTGCAAGGCTTAAGTGATGTGCATTACCGAGAGGGCCCAGGGATACCTCTCCGACAATCGGAGTGACAAATCCTAATCTCGAAATACGCCAACCCAACAAGTACCTTCGGAGACACCTGTAGAGCACCTTTATAATCACCCAGTTACGTTGTGACGTTTGGTAGCACACAAAGTGTTCCTCCAGTAAACGCGACTTGCATAATCTCATAGTCATAGGAACATGTATACGTTATGAAGAAAGTAATAGCAACAAACTAAACGATCAAGTGCTACGCTAATGGAATGGGTCAAGTCAATCACATCATTCTCCTAATGATGTGATCCCGTTAATCAAATGACAACTCATGTCTATGGCTAGGAAACATAACCATCTTCGATTAACGAGCTAGCCAAGTAGAGGCATACTAGTGACACTCTGTTTGTCTATGTATTCACACATGTATTATGTTTCCGGTTAATACAATTCTAGCATGAATAATAAACATTTATCATGATATAAGGACATAAATAATAACTTTATTATTGCCTCTAGGGCATATTTCCTTCAGTCTCCCACTTGCACTAGAGTCAATAATCTAGATTACACAGTAATGATTCTAACACCCATGGAGCCTTGGTGCTGATCATGTTTTGCTCGTGGAAGAGGCTTAGTCAGCGGGTCTGCAACATTCAGATCCGTATGTATCTTGCAAATTTCTATGTCTCCCACTTGGACTAAATCCCGAATGGAATTGAAGCGTCTCTTGATGTGCTTGGTTCTCTTGTGAAATCTGGATTCCTTCGCTAAGGCAATTGCACCAGTATTGTCACAAAAGATTTTCATTGGACCCGATGCACTAGGTATGACACCTAGATCGGATATGAACTCCTTCATCCAGACTCCTTCATTTGCTGCTTCCGAAGCAGCTATGTACTCCGCTTCACATGTAGATCCCGCCACGACGCTTCATTTAGAACTGCACCAACTGACAGCTCCACCGTTCAATATAAACACGTATCCGGTTTGCGATTTAGAATCGCCCAGATCAGTG
The DNA here is from genome assembly GCF_056163025.1 of Triticum urartu. Classification (NCBI taxonomy): domain Eukaryota; kingdom Viridiplantae; phylum Streptophyta; class Magnoliopsida; order Poales; family Poaceae; genus Triticum; species Triticum urartu. The sequence continues at coordinate 214,642,153 of NC_141879.1, read as the reverse complement.
TCAAAGCTTGCATCAACGTAACCATTTACGATGAGCTCTTTGTCGCCTCCATATATGAGAAACATATCCTTAGTCCTTTTCAGGTACTTCAGGATGTTCTTGACCGCTGTCCAGTGATCCACTCCAGGATTACTTTGGTACCTCCCTGCTAGACTTATAGCAAGGCACACATCAGGTTTGGTACATGGCATTGCATACATGATAGAGCCTATGGCTGAAGCATAGGGAACATCTTTCATTTTCTCTCTATCTTCTGCGGTGGTCGGACATTGAGTCTTACTCAACTTCACACCTTGTAACATAGGCAAGAACCCTTTCTTTGCCTGATCCATTTTGAATTTCTTCAAAACTTTGTCAAGGTATGTGCTTTGTGAAAGTCCAATTAAGCGTCTTGATCTATCTCTATAGATCTTAATGCCCAATATGTAAGCAGCTTCACCGAGGTCTTTCATTGAAAAACTCTTATTCAAATATCCCTTTATGCTATCCAGAAATTCTATATCATTTCCAATCAATAATATGTCATCCACATATAATATCAGAAATGCTACAGAGCTCCCACTCACTTTCTTGTAAATATAGACTTCTCCAAAAGTCTGTACAAACCAAATGCTTTGATCACACTATCAAAGCGTTTATTCCAACTCTGAGAGGCTTGCACCAGTCCATAAATGGATCACTGGAGCTTGCACACTTTGTTAGCTCCCTTTGGATCGATAAAACCTTCTGGCTGCATCATATACAACTCTTCTTCCAGAAATCCATTCAGGAATGCAATTTTAACATCCATTTGCCAAATTTCATAATCATAAAATGCGGCAATTGCTAACATGATTCGGACAGACTTAAGCATCGCTACGGGTGAGAAGGTCTCATCGTAGTCAATCCCTTGAACTTGTCAAAAACCTTTTGCAACAAGTCGAGCTTTGTAGACAGTAACATTATCATCAGCATCAGTCTTCTTCTTGAAGATCCATTTATTCTCAATTGCTTGCCGATCAACGGGCAAGTCAACCAAAGTCCACACTTTGTTCTCATACATGGATCCCATCTCAGATTTCATGGCTTCTAGCCATTTTGCGGAATCTGGGCTCACCATCGCTTCTTCATGAAGGAAATATGCCCTAGAGGCAATAATAAAGTTATTATTTATTTCCTTATTTCATGATAAATGTTTATTATTCATGCTAGAATTGTATTAACCGGAAACATAATACATGTGTGAATACATAGACAAACAGAGTGTCACTAGTATGCCTCTACTTGACTAGCTCGTTAATCGAAGATGGTTATGTTTCCTAGCCATAGACATGAGTTGTCATTTGATTAACGGGATCAAATCATTAGGAGAATGATGTGATTGACTTGACCCATTCCGTTAGCTTAGCACTCGACCGTTTAGTATGTTGCTATTGTTTTCTTCATGACTTATACATGTTCCTATGACTATGAGATTATGCAACTCCCGTTTGCCGAAGGAACACTTTGTGTGCTACCAAACATCACAACGTAACTGGGTGATTATAAAGGAGCTCTACAGGTGTCTCCAAAGGTACATGTTGGGTTGGCGTATTTCGAGATTAGGATTTGTCACTCCGATTGTCGGAGAGGTATCTCTGGGCCCTCTCGGTAATGCACATCACTTAAGCCTTGCAAGCATTGCAACTAATGAGTTAGTTGCGAGATGATGTATTACGGAACGAGTAAAGAGACTTGCCGGTAACGAGATTGAACTAGGTATTGAGATACCGACGATCGAATCTCGGGCAAGTAACATACCGATGACAAAGGGAACAACGTATGTTGTTATGCCGTCTGACCGATAAAGATCTTCGTAGAATATGTAGGAGCCAATATGAGCATCCAGGTTCCGCTATTGGTTATTGACCGGAGACGTGTCTCGGTCATGTCTACATTGTTCTCAAACCCGTAGGGTCCGCACGCTTAAGGTTTCGATGACAGTTATATTATGAGTTTATGGGTTTTGATGTACCGAACGAGTTCGGAGTCCCGGATGAGATCGGGGACATGACGAGGAGTCTCGAAATGGTCGAGACGTAAAGATCGATATATTGGACGACTATATTCGGACATCGGAAAGGTTCCGAGTGGTTCGGGTATTTTTCGGAGTACCGGGGAGTTACGGGAATACGGGAGAAGAAGTATATGGGCCTTATTGGGCTTTAGGGGAGAGGAAGAGGCAGGCCGCGCGCCCCCCCAAGGCCTAGTCCGAATTGGACTAGGGGGAGGGGCTGCGCCCCCTCCTTCCTTCTCTTCCCTCTTCCCCTTCCTTGTCTCCTACTCCTACTACATGGAAGGACTCCTAGTTGGACTAGGAAAGGGGGAATCCTACTCTCGGTGGGAGTAGGACTCCCCTAGGGCGCGCCATAGAGAGGGCCGGCCCTCCCCTCCTCCACTCCTTTATATACGGGGGCAGGGGGCAGGGGGCACCCCATAGACACACAAGTTGATCCACGTGATCATATTCTTAGCCGTCTGCGGTGCCCCCTTCCACCATAATCCTCGATAATATTGTAGCGGTGCTTAGGCGAAGCCCTGCGACGGTAGTACATCAAGATCGTCACCACGCCGTCGTGCTGACGGAACTCTACCCCGACACTTTGCTAGATCGGAGTACGGGGATCGTCATCGAGTTAAACATGTGCTAAAACTCGGAGGTGCCGTAGTTTCGGTGTTTGATCGGTCGGGCCGTGAAGACGTATGACTACATCAACCGCGTTGTGCTAACGCTTCCGCTGTCGGTCTACAAGGGTACGTAGATCACACTCTCCCCTCTCGTTGCTATGCATCACCATGATCTTGCGTGTGCATAGGAATTTTTTTGAAATTACTATGTTCCCCAACAGTGGCATCCGAGCCTAGGTTTTATGTGTTGATGTTATATGCACGAGTAGAACACAAGTGAGTTGTGGGCAATATAAGTTATACTGCTTACCAGCATGTCATACTTTGGTTCGGCGGTATTGTTGGATGAAGCGGCCCGGACCGACATTACGCGTACGCTTACGCGAGACTGGTTCTACCGACGTGCTTTGCACACAGGTGGCTGGCGGGTGTCAGTTTCTCCAATTTTAGTTGAACCGAGTGTGGCTACGCCCGGTCCTTGCGAAGATTAAAACAGCACCAACTTGACAAACTATCGTTGTGGTTTTTGATGCGTAGGTAAGAACGGTTCTTGCTAAGCCCGTAGCAGCCACGTAAAACTTGCAACAACAAAGTAGAGGACGTCTAACTTGTTTTTGCAAGGCATGTTGTGATGTGATATGGTCAAGACGTGATGAGATATAAGTTCTTGTATGAGATGATCATGTTTTGTTGAAGTTATCAGCAACTGGCAAAATCCTTATGGTTGTCTCTCTATTGCATAAGATGCAAGCGTCCAATAATTGCTTTACTTTATCGCTATGCGATAGCAATAGTTGCAAGAGCAATTGTTGGCGAGACGACCACGTGACGACACATTGATATAGATCAAGATGATGGAGATCATGGTGTCATGCCGGTGACGATACAGATCATGTTAGTACTTTGGAGATGGAAATCAAAGGCGCAAGATGATGATGGCCATATCATGTCACATATTTTGATTGCATATGATGTTTATCTTTTATACATCTTTTTTTGCTTAGTTTGACAGTACCATTTTAAGATGATCTCTCACTAATTATCAAGAAGTGTTCTTCCTGAGTATGCACCATTGCAAAAGTTCTTCGTGCTGAGACACCACGTGATGATCGGGTGTGATAGGCTCTACGTTCAAATACAACGGGTGCAAAACAGTTGCACACGCGGAATACTCAGGTTATACTTGACGAGCCAAGCATATACAGATATGGCCTCGGAACACGGAGACCGAAAGGTCGAGCGTGAATCATATAGTAGATATGATCAACATAGTGATGTTCACCAATGAAACTGCTCCATCTCACGTGATGATCGGACATGGTTTAGTTGATTTGGATCACGTGATCACTTAGAGGATTAGAGGGATGTCTATCTAAGTGGGAGTTCTTAAGTAATATGATTAATTGAACTTAAATTTATCATGAACTTAGTCCTGGTAGTATTTTGCAAATTATGTTGTAGATCAATAGCTCGCATTGTTGCTTCCCTGTGTTTATTTTGATATGTTCCTAGAGAAAATTGTGTTGAAAAATGTTAGTAGCAATGATGCGGATTGGATCCGTGATCTGAGGTTTATCCTCATTGCTGCACAGAAGAATTATGTCCTTGATGCACCGCTAGGTGACAGACCTATTGCAGGAGCAGATGCAGACCTTATGAACGTTTGGCTAGCTCAATATGATGACTACTTGATAGTTTAGTGCACCATGCTTAATGGCTTAGAATCGGGACTTCAAAGACGTTTTGAACGTCATGGACCATATGAGATGTTCCAGGAGTTGAAGTTAATATTTCAAGCAAATACCCGAGTTGAGAGATATGAAGTCTCTAACAAGTTCTATAGCTAAAAGATGGAGGAGAATCGCTCAACTAGTGAGCATGTGCTCAGATTGTCTGGGTACTACAATCGCTTGAATCAAGTGGGAGTTAATCTTCGAGATAAAATAGTGATTGATAGAATTCTCTAGTCACCATCACCAAGTTAGTAGAACTTCGTGATGAACTATGATATGCAAGGGATAATGGAAACGATTCCCAAGCTCTTCGTAATGCTAAAATTGACGAAGGTAGAAATCAAGAAAAACATCAAGTGTTGATGGTTGACGAGACCACTAGTTTCAAGAAAAGGGCAAAGAAAAGAAGGGGAACTTCAAGAAGAACGGCAAGCAAGTTGCTGCTCAAGTGAAGAAGCCCAAGTCTGATCCTAAGCCTGAGACTAAGTGCTTCTACTGCAAAGGGACTGGTCACTGGAAGTGGAACTGCCCCAAGTATTTGGCGGATAAGAAGGATGGCAAGGTAAACAAAGGTATATTGGATATACGTGTTATTGATGTGTACTTTACTAGTGTTTATAGCAACCCCTCGGCATTTGATACTGGTTCAGTTGCTAAGATTAGTAACTCGAAACGGGAGTTGCAGAATAAACAGAGACTAGTTAAGGGTGAAGTGACGATGTGTGTTGGAAGTGGTTCCAAGATTGATATGATCATCATCGCACACTCCCTATACTTTTGGGATTAGTGTTGAACCTAAATAAGTATTATTTGGTGTTTGCATTGAGCATGAATATGATTTGATCATGTTTATTGCAATACGGTTATTCATTTAAGTAAGAGAATAATTTGTTGTTCTGTTTACATGAATAAAACCGTATATGGTTACACACCCAATGAAAATGGTTCGTTGGATCTCGATCATAGTGATACACATATTCATAATATTGAAACCAAAAGATGCAAAGTTAATAATGATGGTGCAATTTATTTGTGGCACTGCCGTTTAGGTCATATTGGTGTAAAGCGCATGAAGAAAATCCATACTGATGGGCTTTTGGAATCACTTGATTATGAATCAGTTGATGCTTGCAAACCATGCCTCATGGGCAAGATGACTAAGACTCCGTCCTCCAGTACAATGGAGCGAGCAACAGATTTGTTGGAAATCATACATACTGACGTATGTGGTCCGATGAATATTGAGGCTCGTGGCAGGTATAATTATTTTCTGATCTTCATAGATGATTTGAGCAGATATGAGTATATCTACTTGATGAAACACAAGTCTGAAACATTTGAAAAGTTCAAAGAATTTCAGAGTGAAGTGGAGAATCATCGTAACAAAAATGAAAGTTTCTACGATATGATCGTAGAAGTAAAATATTTGAGTTACGAGTTTGGCCTTTAGTTAAAAACAATGTGAAATAGTTTCACTACTCACGCCACCTGGAACACCACAGCATAATGGTGTGTCGAACGTCATAACCGTACTTTATTAGATATGGTGCGATCTATGACGTCTCTTACCGATCTACCAATATCGTTTTAGGGTTATGCATTAAAGACAGCTGCATTCACGTTTAAAAGGGCACCATCTAAGTCATCATCTAAGTCTGTTGAGACGACACAATCTGAAATGTGGTTTGGCAAGAAACCAAAGTTGTCGTTTCTTAAAGTTTGAGGTTGCAATGCTTATGTGAAAATGTTTCAACCTGATAAGCTCAAACCCAAATCAGAGAAATGCGTCTTCATAGGATACCCAAAAGAAAATGTTGGGTACACCTTCTATCACAGATCCGAAGGCAAATTATTCATTGCTGAGAATGGATCCTTTCTAGAGAAGGAGTTTCTCCCGAAAGAAGTGAGTGGGAGGAAAGTAGAAAACTTGATAAGGTAATTGTACCTTCTCCCTTATTTGGAAAGTAGTTCATCACAGAAATCTGTCCTTGTGACTACTACACCAATTAGTGAGGAAGCTAATGATGATGATCATGTAACTTCAGATCAAGTTACTACCGAATCTCGTAGGTAAACCAGAGTGAGATCCACACCAGAGTGGTACGGTAATCCTGTTCTGGAAGTCATGTTACTAGACCATGACAAACTTGCAAACTATGAGGAAGCGATGATGAGCCCAGATTCCGCGAAATGGTTTGAGGCCATGAAATCTAAGATATGATCCATGTATGAGAACAAAGTATGGACTTTGATGGATTTGCCCGATGATCGGCAAGCCATAGAAAATAAATGGATCTTCAAGAGGAAGACGGACGCTGATAGTAGTGTTACTATCTACAAAGCTAGAATTGTCGCAAAAGGTTTTCGACAAGTTCAAGGTGTTGACTACGATGAGAGTTTCTCACTCGTATCTATGCTTAAGTCTGTCCGAATCATGTTAGCAATTGCCACATTTTATGAAATCTGGCAAATGGATAAACAAAACTGCATTTCTTAATGGATTTATTAAAGAAGAGTTGTGTATGATGCAACCAGAAGGTTTTGTCAATCCTAAAAGTGTTAACAAAATATGCAAGCTCCAGCGATCCATTTATGGACTGGTGCAAGCCTCTCGGAGTTGGAATAAACACTTTGATAGTATGATCAAAGCATATAGTTTTATACAGACTTGCGGTGAAGCCTGTATTTACAAGAAAGTGAGTGGGAGCACTACAGCATTTATGATAAGTATATGTGAATGACATATTGTTGATCGGAAATAATGTAGAATTATTCTGCAAAGCATAAAGGAGTGTTTTGAAAGAATTTTTTTCAAAGAAAGACCTCGGTGAAGCTGCTTACATATTAAGCATCAAGATCTATAGAGATATATCAAGACGCTTGATAAGTTTTTTCAATGAGTACATACCTTGACAATATTTTGAAGTAGTTCAAAATGGAACAGTCAAAGATAAGAGTTCTTGGCTGTGTTACAAGGTGTGAAATTGAGTAAAACTCAAAACCCGACCACGGCAGAAGATAGAAAGAGAATGAAAATCATTCCCTATGCCTCAGCCATAGGTTCTATAAAGTATGCCATGCTGTGTACTAGATCTATTGTATACCCTACACTATTGTTGGCAAGGGAGTGCAATAGTGATCTAGGAGTAGATCACTGGACAGCGGTCAAAATTATCCTTAGTGGAATAAGGATATGTTTCTCTATTATGGAGGTGACAAAAGGTTCGTCGTAAAAGGGTTACGTCGATACAAGTTTTGGCACTGATCTGGATGACTCTTAGTCTTCATCTGGATACATATTGAAAGTGGGAGCAATTAGCTAAAGTAGCTCCGTGCAAAGCATTGTAGACGTAGAAAATTGCCAAAATACTTACAAATCTGAATATGGCAGACCCGTTGACTAAACTTCTCTCACAGGCAAAACATGATCACACCTTAGTACTCTTTGGGTGTTAATCACATAGCAATGTGAACTAGATTACTGACTCTAGTAAACCCTTTGGGTGTTGGTCACATATCAATGTGAACTATGGGTGTTAACCACATAAAGATGTGAACTATTGATGTTAGATCACATGGCGATGTGAACTAGATTATTGACTCTAGTGCAAGTGGGAGACTGAAGGAAATATGCCCTAGAGGCAATAATAAAGTTATTATTTATTTCCTTATTTCATGATAAATTTTTATTATTCATGCTAGAATTGTATTAACCGGAAACATAATACATGTGTGAATACATAGACAAACAGAGTGTCACTAGTATGCCTCTACTTGACTAGCTCGTTAATCAAAGATGGTTATGTTTCCTAACCATAGACAAAGAGTTGTTATTTGATTAACGGGATCACATCATTAGGAGAATGATGTGATTGACTTGACCCATTCCGTTAGCTTAGCACTCGATCGTTTAGTATGTTGCTATTGTTTTCTTCATGACTTATACATGTTCCTATGACTATGAGATTATGCAACTCCCGTTTGCCGGAGGAACACTTTGTGTGCTACCAAACATCACAACGTAACTGGGTGATTATAAAGGAGCTCTACAGGTGTCTCCAAAGGTACATGTTGGGTTGGCGTATTTCGAGATTAGGATTTGTCACTCCGATTGTCGGAGAGGTATCTCTGGGCCCTCTCGGTAATGCACATCACTTAAGCCTTGCAAGCATTGCAACTAATGAGTTAGTTGCGAGATGATGTATTACGGAACGAGTAAAGAGACTTGCCGGTAACGAGATTGAACTAGGTATTGAGATACCGACGATCGAATCTCGGGCAAGTAACATACCGATGACAAAGGGAACAATGTATGTTGTTATGCGGTCTGACCGATAAAGATCTTCGTAGAATATGTAGGAGCCAATATGAGCATCCAGGTTCCGCTATTGGTTATTGACCGGAGACGTGTCTCGGTCATGTCTACATTGTTCTCGAACCCGTAGGGTCCGCACGCTTAAGGTTTCGATGACAGTTATATTATAAGTTTATGGGTTTTGATGTACCGAACGAGTTCGGAGTCCCGGATGAGATCGGGGACATGACGAGGAGTCTCGAAATGGTTGAGACGTAAAGATCGATATATTGGGACTCCTCGTCATGTCCCCGATCTCCTCGTCATGTCCCCGATCTCATCCGGGAATCTGAACTACCCTCGGTACATCAAATCACATAAACTCATAATACAATCGTCACCGAAACTTTAAGCGTGCGGACCCTACGGGTTCGAGAACTATGTAGACATGACCGAGACATGTCTCCGGTCAATAACCAATAGCGGAACCTGGATGCTCATATTGGCTCCCACATATTCTACGAAGATCTTTATCGGTCAGACCGCATAACAACATATGTTGTTCCCTTTGTCATCGGTATGTTACTTGCCCGAGATTCGATCGTTGGTATCTCAATACCTAGTTCAATCTCATTACCGGCAAGTCTCTTTACTCGTTACATCATCCCGCAACTAACTTATTAGTTGCAATGCTTGCAAGGCTTAAGTGATGTGCATTATCGAGAGGGCCCAGAGATACCTCTCCGACAATCGGAGTGACAAATCCTAATCTCGAAATACGCCAACCAACAAGTACCTTCGGAGACACCTGTAGAGAACCTTTATAATCACCCAGTTACGTTGTGACGTTTGGTAGCACACAAAGTGTTCCTCCGGTAAACGGGAGTTGCATAATCTCATAGTCATAGGAACATGTATAAGTTATGAAGAAAGCAATAGCAACAAACTAAACGATCAAGTGCTAAGCTAATGGAATGGGTCAAGTCAATCACATCATTCTCCTAATGATGTGATCCCGTTAATCAAATGACAACTCATGTCTATGGCTAGAAAACATAACCATCTTCGATTAACGAGCTAGTCAAGTAGAGGCATACTAGTGACACTCTGTTTGTCTATGTATTCACACATGTATTATGTTTCCAGTTAATACAATTCTAGCATGAATAATAAACATTTATCATGATATAAGGAAATAAATAATAACTTTATTATTGCCTCTAGGGCATATTTCCTTCAACGTCGAGTTAGTAGATGAGTTTCTTTAGCACAACGGCGTGGTGACGGTGATGGTGAAGTGATCCTCGCAGGGCTTCGCCTAAGCACTACGAAAATATGATCTGGGGTGTAAACGGTGGAGGGGGCGCCGCACACAGCTAAACAATTGTCTGGGGTGTGCTAGGCGCCCCCCCACATATATATAGGTGGGAGGGGGAGGGGAGAGGCCAGGAGGCACCCCAAGTAGGACCGGATCCTACTTGGGCTCCTCTCTAGTCGCGCGCCCCTGCCATATATGTCGGAGGGGGAAGGAAAGAGAGGGGGAGAGGGAAGGAATAGGGAATCCTATTCCTCCTATTCCTCTCTTTCCTTTCCCTTCTCCTCCTTGGCCGGCCCATATGGGGGGCACACCAGCCCCTTGTGGCTGGTGCGTTTCCCCTATTGGCCCATAAGGCACATATCTTTTGACAGGGGTGCCCGAAACCCCTTCCGGTGACCCGATAAGTACCTGGTACCCCCCAAAACACTTCCAGTGTCCGAATACTATCGTCCTATATATCAATCTTCACCTCTCGACCATTTTGAGACTCCTCGTCATGTTCGTGTTTTTATCCGGGACTCCAAACAACATTCGGTCACCAAATCACATAACTCATATAATACTATATCGTCATCGAATGTTATGCGTGCGGACCCTACGGGTTCGAGAACTATGTAGACATGACCGAGACACCTCTCCAGTAAATAACCAATAGTGGAACCTGGATGCCCATATTGGCTCCTACATATTCTCGTCATGTTCGTGTTTTTATCCGGGACTCCAAACAACATTCGGTCACCAAATCACATAACTCATATAATACTATATCGTCATCGAATGTTATGCGTGCGGACCCTACGGGTTAGAGAACTATGTAGACATGACCGAGACACCTCTCCAGTCAATAACCAATAGTGGAACCTGGATGCCCATATTGGCTCCTACATATTCTACAAAGATCTTTATCGGTCGAACCGTTATGACAACATACGTAATTCCCTTTGTCCATCGGTATGTTACTTGCTCGAGATTCGATCGTTGGTATCTTCATATAGTTCAATCTCGTTACCGGCAAGTCTCTTTACTCATTCCGTCATACATCACCTTGTGACTAACTCCTTAGTAATTTGCTGGCAAGCTTATGATGTGTATTACCGAGAGGGCCCAGAGATACCTCTCCGATACTCGGAGTGACAAATCCTAATCTCGACCTATGCCAACTCAACAAATACCTTCAGAGATACCTGCAGAGCATCTTTATGATCACCCAGTTACGTTGTGACGTTTGATAGCACACAAGGTATTCCTCCGGTATCCGGGAGTTGCATAATCTCATAGTCGAAGGAATATGTATTTGACATGAAGAAAACAATAGCAATAAACTGAACGATCATTATGCTAAGCTAACGGATGGGTCTTGTCCATCACATCATTCTCCTAATGATGTGATCCCGTTATCAAATGACAACACACGTCTATGGTTAGGAAACCTTAACCATCTTTGATCAACGAGCTAGTCTAGTAGAGGCTTACTAGGGACATGGTATTTGTTTATGTATACACATATGTTTTAAGTTTCCAATCAATACAATTCTATCATGAATAATAAATCTTCATCATGAATAAGGAAATATAATACTATAAAATAACAACTTTATTATTGCCTCTAGGTCATATTTCCTTCATCACCTGGGTTTGGCCAGACGATGATGGATCTCGTTACACCGAGAGGGTCCTAAGAATATCTCTCCATCGTCGAAAGAGCAAATCCCACTCTTGAGCTACCTAGCCCCTTGTCACACCTTCTGATGAACCTGTAAGTTGTCGTTATGATCACCCTCTTGCAAATGACTTTGAGGAACCACAAAGATTACTGTCTAGTATGAAGTGACTACAACACTCTCACGTTCTAAGGAACTAAAACATACATTAACTCTCTGTGTTATATTTATAGACTTTTGATGATAACATCTCAAAGTATAACAAACAGTTGGGTTAATTCAATATGATGGTTCTACTAAGATCATACTCTAAATGTTGTTTAGCATCCTCATTACACAACACTTGAGCTAGTTGATGGTTCTACTCTAAATGGGATTACATACACCTGCTCATGATTAGGAAAACATAATCATCACACAACACTTGAGCTAGTCCTAGATGCAAAACTAGTATTATACACATGGAAATAAATAATACAAAATATTAATCCTTCTAGGGCATATTTACAACACAAATCTCTTAGCATTATAATGGTAATTGAGCATGGATTCTGTCCTGGGGTCGCGGGCTTGAGCCCTGTTTAACTCAGACTCGTGTGACCTTCTAATTATTTTTAGTTTATCTAAAGCAATCAAACAAGGAGGACGACCGGATTCCACGAGATTTACTGCGGAGACACATATCCACACGTCCTTCGACGACGCTAGAAGCACCATCGGGACGAGGATAGGCGGGGAGAATCTTATTCGATCTTTAGGAAGCCGCCACCGACTCATCTTCCTGAATATGGCACAAATCCTATCCAGATTGAAAAAAACACCTAACAAGGAAGCCGTCTCGCTGACAAGGACCGGGATCCATCATGTCTTCCATGGTCGTAGGACCATAGGAAACGAGGCGGACCAGCGGCGGCCGGCGAAAGACTGAGGAAACCTAGTGGCGAGCCCCCTGAGTCTTCGCCTCGCAGAAAACGATTCCCAACTTGAAGCTAGTTGGATCGGTTTTGAGTTTATGGCCTAAACCGATCAATTTCCAAATTATTGGCCTAAATCATGTAATCAGTTCGAGTTAATGGACTAATGACGTATTCGACTCCTCTTCATATACAGCTTTCGGGACGGAGGCTTGTTACCACATGTGCGTATTGAGCTAAGGAACTTTAATTAATCATGTTTGTTCGTCGCAAAGACAGGTGTAATCCTATTTCTCTTTCCAAAAGGCAAATTCAATCCGGTTAGGATCAGACGAGCCTACCTCTCTCGCTCTCTCCAGCCACATTTCGTTCTCTAATCTGACGAACAACTTAGCGTGGAGACCCAAGAGGCGTACCCGACATCGACATCTCCACATGCCAACGCAGAAACCAAACAAAACATCGACGGACGCACCGTGCGCCAACAGCCAAGCGCACACGCAGCTCCCACCGTCCAGTACGCCCACGCCGGCCCCCAACACTCCAGGGAACCCCGTTGCAGTCGAGGTCATACCACATCGACACGGCGCGGCGGATCAGATCATCAGCTCAGCAGGGAAAAAGCCAGCCCGAAGAGTCCTGATTAAAATTTCTCTCGCGGGCGCGAGGAAAAAGGCATGGGTTTGACGTGAAATCCCTTCGCATATCGCGAGGATTGGCCAAAAGCGGCGAAAGCTCTGGCCGGCCGTGTCACCGCCGGCGGGCTGGCTTTGTGCGGCGGCGCCGCGCGTCATGTGCGTTATCCGGTGAAAAGCCCCGGCGCTGCAGAGCCACTCCATCCTGGCTTTGGGAAACTTTTGCTTGGCCCGCCTTGCCAAAGTGAAAGCAGAAAAAGGGCGAATGTGGATCAAATGGCCTAACACTCCGTATTACTTTCTCGTTAAGCTGGCCAAAAGTAATTTGGGAAAGAGATGCCGGTGAATGAGCCCATTTCACCCTGCTCGGAAAGCCGGAATCTCGCTCGTAGATGCGGATATTGTTATGTGTGGCTGACAAGGGGGACCGGTTCGTCCTTGGGGTCATTGCGCCCACTTATTTCGTTATGAGACATCACGCTGGGGCTATGCATTGACCATGCTCTGAAGAGATTAGTGATGTGTAAAATCTTTAAAATGTGTTTGTGCTTCAGCATAGCCTTTGGCGGTAAGAAAGAGCTTCTATTCCATTTTACTAGTAAGTACCCCGTAGTTGAGAAAAGGCAGCCCGATCTATTGCAAGAATCTCAACTTAGCACAAAACTGAATAGCATTTGTTTAGGAGCAGAAAATGGTCAAGTAAAGTCGCCCGTCCGAGTGGTTGCCATCAGATTACCGGCAAAGGAAATCCTTGGCCCGGAAAGCATTGAAAAACACCTCCGTGCCAGGCACATCAAACCGCGCGAATTATTATTAATTAATTAAACCATCTCGCCCACACGGCCCACGCACGACAAAAGAGAAAGGGGGTAAAAAAATGAAGGAAAGCCGACGTGGCCGCCCGCCGCTTAACCGCCCATATAAGCGCAGCATCGGCCGCATTGTGGGCTCAGCCAGCGAGCGGCGCAGCAAGCCAAGCAGCCAAAGCCAACGATCATCGCCTCGTCGTCGTCGGCAATGGAGGATCACTTCGGCCGGAGGATATCCAGGGAGGAGGAGGAGGCGGTGGTGAAGCCGACGAGGAGCTTCCGGTACGAGGACTACAGCACCAGGCGGGTGTTCCTGCGCAGCTACCCTCTACAGTGGGACTCGCCGGCGCCCGGCGGCGGCGTCGACGAGAAGCAGGGCGGGGCGGAGGACGACGACGAGGACCGGTACGGCGACGGCGGCGGCCGCGACAGGCGGTGGAAGCGGCAGGTGGTGGCGGCGGTGGTGGAGTGGGGCGAGGACAAGCTGCTGCTGCTCCGGCGGGTCAAGAAGCGGCTGGCGCTCTACCTCATCGGCTGCCACTACAGCCGCCCCGCGCTGCCGTACAAGTACGGCGGCGGCTCATGCACCACCGCCATGCTCAAGTCCATGTGATCGCCCGCCGCCATGGCGAGCTGGCTCAGCTGCTCGTGTTTGTCCATGATACGCGGCAGACAGTTGTTAGTCTGCTCGTGCCATTAGCCTTTCCCTGCTGCTCTGTTTTGTGCGCCTGAAATACTCTGTATCTATGTGTGTCCCTACGTAGAGGTAATAATAAGAGTTTGTACGAGTGATGAAACGCTCATGTATATACGTATTTTCTTGTGAATTTTTTGTCATATGGTAGATGGACAGATCATACTGATTATTGTTCCAGGAATTTGTCAGAGAAAAGGAACCTCCAATACATACATAGCTTTTCATGCTTACAGGAACCGTCAATACATAGCTTTTTGAGTATGTTTATTACAGGAACCTTCAAAATACATAGCTTGCGAGATAGTATGTGTTTTTCTTGGGATAAGAAGATGATCCTGAGTAAATTGTGCCAAGCTGTTTCACAGGTTATTTTTTTATACGTAGAGCTGCTGTTGTGCATTCCAGATTAGCTCAACAGACAAGGAAAAGGATACAGAAAGACCTCATCATTGTATAACAACATAAACACTAAAGAAACACTCACATATACAGATATCATCGCTAAAATAGACTAGAGGAGAAGTCGGTATCTGTGCAGATTAAAATTTGGAAACGATTGCTTCTGGTACTGAACCAACGGTTGAACAAATTCACCAAACAGAAATCACTGTTTCGTCAACTGAAAACAATTATCGGCTCATGTGCTGACAACTTCATAGTGCTAGTATATCCTTATCTTGATTTGACTCGACCTTTATCGCCCTCGATTGGCTGGTCCTAATAGTGACTGAAAAGAAAGAACAGTATTCTCAAAAAAAGGGAAGAAAATAGATAGAACAGTGGCCTAATTATTGGTGCCAATAAGCCGCCAGAATAGCTATCTTCATGTGAGTGTCATAATAAAATAAAATCTAAGTTCTGAGCACCCAGAGACTTTACCAGTTTTCCTAATCTGGATCTTGCAGGCACGAGATCGGAAGCTCAGCCGGCTTGAGCAAGATCCATGGCTTCCGAGCAGACGGTGCACATGAACGGAGGACAAGGGGACACAAGCTATGCCCGCAACTCCAGCCTGCAGGCATCTTCTCCTCTCTTGCTTGCTTCACAGCCGTCGAGTTTCTCATGTCTTGTTCCGCCAGAACTGATTCACCTAGCTGTCACCATGAAACTCGCTTGCAGAACGCTGAGCAGAACAGGATGAGGCCCCTCATAGAAGAGGCCATCGCCGATCTACTCAGCGCCAGCGCCTCCATGCCCAGAAGCATGGTGGTCGCGGACCTGGGATGCTCCTCCGGCCCAAACGCTCTCGCTCTGGTGTCGATCGCCGTTGACGCCATCCGCGGTCAGTGCTTTCGTTCCCGGCAGCCGCCGCTGGAAGTCTGCGTCTTCCTCAACGATCTTCCAGACAACGACTTCAACATGGTGATGAAGAGCTTGGTGGCGTTCCAGCAAGGCCACAGGTCGGTCGTCACCGGTGTTATACCAGGGTCGTTCTACGGGAGGCTCTTCACCACTGGCTCCTTGCATCTCGCCTGCTCGGCCAACAGCCTGCACTGGCTCTCCGAGGTATGAAATTTACACGGCTCGACTTGTTTCTTTTTGTGCAGTAAGTTTAACTTTGGAGGTGACTCCAGGCTCCTGAAGAACTGAGGAGGAACAAGATCCCGGCATACGACATCGATGAGCACGTGAGGCGAGGAAGACGGCGTGTGGTCATCGGAGCCTATGCGCGGCAGTTCAGGAAAGATTTCAAGCTTTTTCTTGAGCTGAGAGCCAAAGAATTGGTTGCAGGAGGGCGATTGGTTGTTTCCCTTGCCGGGAGGCGCTCTGAAGAACCTGCTGCCGAATTCACTCATGCCTGGGAATCAGTCGTCCTTATATTAAGTGAGATGGCCTCAAAGGTACATTGATTTAGTTAGTTTTGTTTCATTTCTGAACCATTCCTAAACGGAATAAGATCGTGTATGTGACTGTGACATCTTGATCTTCTGAAAAAATCAATAGGGTGTGATTAACAAAGCAAAGTTTGATACTTTCTACGTACCGATATACGGACCTTCTGATGAAGAGCTGAGGGAGATCATCCAAGCAGAGGGTTCTTTCTCAATAAGGGAGATGCAAGTGAATGAGCCTACAAGCAATGTGGAAAGCACGCTGATCTCCCCGAACAAGATGGCCAGTCTGCTGAGAGCTGGATTTGAGCCGATAATAGTCCAACATTTTGGGTCGTCTGCGGAGATCATGGATGAATTTGTGAGGACTGCGGAACGACGCTGGAGCCGGCAGGGCAGCTTGGAAGAGGAGCTGGCCGGAAACCCGAGGGTTATTTTAGTTGTGTCGCTAAAAAAGAAGATATAACGTGTCAGGGCATCTCGACCCGCAAATTTGCTCCGGCAGTAAAGGACAATTTGAAATTTAAATAAAAGTCCGATCCATAACGCGTGTTGGATCGCACGAGCGCCGGATCACATGTCCGATCACATCGAAAACAGACAAGTATGCTTAAGTTTTACATATCCGATGATAAAAGAATATTCGTCCGACAGTCCGTGCAAAATTTTGAGATTTTTTGCCCTGCCGGACCGGCAATCCAACCCTCATCCACGCTCGAAGTGTCGTTGCGCCGCGTGTCTAGCCTCCATTTCCGCCACCGCCTCCTCTTTGTCTGCTGCCTCCAACTTCTCATGTTGCCGCTGCAACATCTTATAGCAGACGGCTTGCACGATCATTCTTTCGTCGGCATCCAAAGACTCCACATTCAAGAACAACATCTTGACGGATAACCGAGGTCCGTCCCAGGTGTGACGGTTAGGTCTCGCTGAGGCGATTGTGAGGGTTCGCCGCCCCTGAGGTGCCTCGCGCTCTCCGGTCGCCGCCGCCCCCGCGGTGCCTCGCCCTCTCCGGCCGCCGCCCCCCTCGAGCGCTCGCTACCGCCCCGCGCCCCCTCACCCGCGTCCACCCCCTTCCAGTTTTCAGGTCTGCTGCTAGGTGCACCGTCGTGAGACATCGAGTTGTTGTTCCCCTCCCCCAATCAGGAGATTTGGTCTGGTTTTCTTCCCCGGTCGGTGCTGGTGAAGATGGATCGTGTGGAAGGTTTGATGAAGAGCCTCAAGTTGTCAGATCTGGAGAGCAAAGGTAGGAAAATCGCCTGGTCAGGAGGAGCAAAGAGTGGGGTCGTGGAACCACAAGCTCTAGCAAAACTTCTGTCCAACAAGCCAACTTATGCAGAAGGAATGGAGAACGTCCTAGGAAAATCTTGGTGCCCGCTGAGAGGGTTGGAGTGCAAGGATCTTGGGGATAACATCTACATGTTCACCTTCTGTCAGCACTCAGGAAAAAGAAAAGCCCTGGATGAGGGCCCTTGGATGTTTGAAAATTCATTGCTAGTGGTCGAGGATTATGACCCGAAGCTTGTAACACTTTGACGGTGTTTATGCCAATGATCGATGTATGCACCGCCTAGGGTTTTGTAGGATCTAGAATTAGATGTGTCTAGAGGGGGGTGATTAGACACTTAGTGCTAAAGTTGCAATTTTTAGGCCTTTTTGGTTTGAGTGGAGTTTTAGGCACAATTTCAACATACACAATACATATCAAGCAAGAATGCAAAGAGTATATGAGCAGCGGAATGTAAAGCATGCAACTTGCAAGAATGTAAGGGGAAGGGTTTGGAGAATTCAAACGCAATTGGAGACACGGATGTTTTTCCCGTGGTTCGGATAGGTGGTGCTATCCTACATCCACGTTGATGGAGACTTCAACCCACGAAGGGTAACGGTTGTGCGAGTCCACGGAGGGCTTCACCCACGAAGGGTAATGGTTGCGCGAGTCCACGGAGGGCTCCACCCACGAAGGGTCCACGAAGAAGCAACCACCCACGAAGGGTCCACGAAGAAGCAACCTTGTCTATCCCACCATGGCCATCGCCCACGAAGGACTTGCCTCACTAGCGGTAGATCTTCACGAAGTAGGCGATCTCCTTGCCCTTACAAACTCCTTGGTTCAACTCCACAATCTTGTCGGAGGCTCCCAAGTGACACCTAGCCAAACTAGGAGACACCACTCTCCAAGAAGTAACAAATGGTGTGTTGATGATGAACTCCTTGCTCTTGTGCTTCAAATGATAGTCTCCCCAACACTCAACTCTCTCTCATAGGATTTGGATTTTGTGGAAAGAATATTTGAGTGGAAAGCAACTTGGGGAAGGCTAGAGATCAAGATTCATATGGTAGGAATGGAATATCTTGGTCTCAACACATGAGTAGGTGGTTCTCTCTCAGAACATATGAGTTGGAATTGTGTATGTGTTCTAATGGCTCTCTCCATGAATGAAGAGGAGGTGGAGGGGTATATATAGCCTCCACACAAAATCCAACCGTTACACACAGTTTTCCAATCTCGGTGGGACCGAATCAACAAACTCGGTCGGACCGAAAAGGTAAACCTAGTGACCGATAGAGATTTTCGGTGGGACTGACATGCAACTCGGTAGGAACGATATGGTTAGGGTTTGGGCATAACGTAATCTCGGTGAGACCGATTACACAAACTCGGTGAGACCGACCGAGTTTGGTAATAAGCTAACTAGAGAGTTGGTCAGGCAAACTCGGTGGGACCGATTTGCTCTTTCGGTGAGACCGGAAAGTTACAAAAGGGAAACAAAGAGTTTACATTGCAATCTCGGTGGGACCGATTCGCCCTTTCGGTGAGACCGAAAAGTTACGAAAGGGAAACAGAGAGTTTGCAATCCCATCTCGGTGAGACCGAGATCCCTATCGCTAGAACCGAATTGCTAGGGTTTGGCAGTGGCTTATGACAAGTGAAACTCGGTGGCGCCGGATAGAAAGAATCGGTAGGACCGAGTTTGGCTTAGGGTTTAGGTCATATGTGGAAGTGGGAAAGTAGCTGAGGATTTTGGAGCATATCATTAAGCACATGAAGCAAGAGGCTCATTAAGCAACACCCCATCCCTCCTTGATAGTATTGGATTTTCCTATGGACTCAATGTGATCTTGGATCACTAAAATGTAAAATGAAGAGTCTTGAGCTTGAAGCTTTAGCCAATCCTTTGTCCTTAGCATCTTGAAGAAGTTCCCACAACCTTTAGTCCATGCCACTCCATTGTTGAACTTATCTGAAACATGCTAGATAGAAATGTTAGTCCAACAAGAGATATGTTGTCATCAATTATCAAAACCACCTAGGGAGCACTTGTGCTTTCAATCTCCCCCTTTTTGGTAATTGATGGCAACATACATCAAAGCTTTAGATAAAGATATAAAGAACAGCAAGTAAAGCTTTGGAAGGACATGTAACAAGCATAGGCTCCCCCTACATGTATGCACTCATGTAAATATGAAATATAGAGGCATGTGAGAGCATAACCATGACAGAGTAGGCAATGTGTTACATGTATCTTGGCCATATGCATCAGAGCAAAAGATTATCAAGGAAAATACCTTCATGCTCATGAGTCCTTCTTGCAAACAGTATGTACATAAGCAAGAACTCCTCATACTCATGATTTTGATGCATATACTTACCTTGTGGTCTTGAGTTGGCTTAGGATGGAATGAACCTGCACAAACAAAGTTAGATAACACAGGTACATCCACTAGCCAGAGCAAACAAAAGAAACTACAAGAATACCAAGACTGGGATGACATGTGGAGAGTGAGTACAAGGTACCACATTGGATTCAACGTGTCCCCAAGAATAAAGATATGCAATGAATTTGACTGATTTCTTTCCCTTAGGTGTCTTTCTCCCCCAGAATCTTACATGGGATATTGGGAGAAGATAAGGAACAGCAAATCAGAGCTGAAAGATACAAATGAACATGTCTTTCCCCCTAAAAAGACATGTGACATCTCTCCTCTTGAACATCAAGCATCAAGCATCTGGGACATCTGGGATCCTTGAGTATTCTCTCCCCCTGGAAGTCTCTCTCTCCCCCTTAATACTTTCTCTCTTGTAGGTTTGGTCCTTGAGACTTTTTCTCTCCCTTGATGTGATCTCTCTCTCCTACAAGCTTTGATGTGATCTCTCTCTCCCCCTTTGACATCAATTTCCAAGAAGGGCTTTCTGGAATCCGTCGTATAGGTTTGGTCCTTGAGACTCAGCACAAAGCAATGGATAAAACTGTGATGCTTGAAGAGGACAAGATTCATTGAGTAGAGCTGGATCAGAAGAAATATAGAACAAGTGGCAAACTGTTTTTCCTGTTGGGAAGTCGGTGGCACCGAGTGGTATGTTTCGGTGGCACCGAAAAGATTCGGTTGGACCGAAAATTACAAGTCGGTGAAACCGAGTTCACACAGAGAAAAACACTTGTCACCTCAGCTCACTAGACATGTAGGATCTCACAAAGATTTGCAATGAATTACCTGAAGGATTTTCAAGGAATTAAATGCAGAAAATGCAGAACATAAACAGAAAGAAAAGAGAAGAGACTAAAAAATCTAGATGGAGTTTTTTTTGTTTTTGAAAAAGAGAAAGAAACTAAACATGCATGAGATACACACAAAAAGAACACAAGAGAACTTCATCTAGAGTTGGGCGGTGACATAGTCACCTATGTTAGAGTATATTGACTTAGGAGTCAAGTGAGAACACTTGATCATAGGTCATACTCATCGTTTAAGCTCAAAATGGGGTTACCATTTTTCGTTTAAGCATCTTGATGTATTCACATCTTGTTGAGTTGCTTTGACTCATGTCTTGGAGTAAAGCTTCTCTAAGATGAAATAACATACCTTGGGTGGTGGTGTGGTTCTTGCTCATGTAGTTTAACTTGTGTGGGTGCTCAAGGTTGATGTAGCTCATCAAGAGTTGTGAGTACCACTTGGAGTTTGAGTTCATCTACCTACATGGGTTAGTTCTTGCAAGGAAGAGCACTTGTGTATCCAAAAATGACAATCATGAAGCTCAACATAGAATTTGTCAAAGGATATGTTTGAATGGTTTTGTGCTTCCTTGTCTTCAATCGCCATTGTGTAGAGACTTGGTGATGTAGAGATTGCTCAAGATGTGAGTGAGTCGCAATCTCATCGAATTAGATTCAACCAAGCACCTACATGGGTTAGACAACATGCAAGGTACAAATATATCCAAGACATAAGATAGTCATCATAAGAGATATATCATGGATTAGTCATAAGCTCATGTCTTGCATGTATCCAATGGAGTTTCTACTCCAAGTTCGAAGCATCAATGATGTTCAATTCACCTCTCAACCTGCAAAACACTTTATCATCAAGAGGTTTAGTAAATATATCCGCTAATTGCTTATCGGTGTGAACATGCTTAAGATCAATGTCACCCTTAGCAACATGATCTCGAATGAAATGATGACGAACTTCAATATGCTTAGTTCGAGAATGTTGTACAGGATTATGACCAATTTTGATAGCACTTTCATTGTCACAAAGCAGTGGAACATGTTTCACATAAATCCCATAATCTTTAAGAGTTTGGGTCATCCAAAGTAATTGAGCACAACATGAACCAGCGGCAATGTATTCCGCTTCGGCGGTGGATAAGGATACCGAGTTTTGTTTCTTGGAAGACCAAGACACAAGAGATCTACCAAGAAATTGACAAGTACCTGAAGTGGACTTTCTATCAACCTTGTCTCCGGCATAATCCGAGTCGGAATAGCCAACAAGATCAAAAGAAGACCTCTTAGGATACCAAATGTCAAAATTTGGTGTATGGATTAAATATCTCACTATCCTTTTCACAGCCTTAAGATGACATTCTTTAGGAGCAGCTTGATATCGTGCACACATGCACACACTTAGCATAATATCGGGACGTGAAGCACATAGGTATAACAATGAACCAATCATAGAGCGATAAACCTTTTGATCAACCGGTTCACCATCTTTGGTCAAATCATTATGTCCACTAGTAGGCATGGGTGTAGACATACCTTTGCATTCTTGCATATTGAACTTCTTGAATAAGTCCTTGGTGTACTTCGTTTGAGAGACAAATGTACCTTCCTTAGTTTGCTTGATTTGCAAACTGATAAAGAATTTGAGTTCACTCATCATAGACATCTCAAACTTCTCTGACATTAGCTTTCCAAACTTTTCACTAAAGAGAGGGTTAGTTGAACCAAATATGATATCATCGACATAAATTTGGCATACAAATAGTTCTCCATTAACCCTTTTAGTAAAAAGAGTAGAATCAATTTTACCAATTTCAAAACCACTTGTAATAAGGAACTTGGTCA
Source organism: Triticum urartu (assembly GCF_056163025.1). Classification (NCBI taxonomy): domain Eukaryota; kingdom Viridiplantae; phylum Streptophyta; class Magnoliopsida; order Poales; family Poaceae; genus Triticum; species Triticum urartu. Next base: position 214,619,264 of record NC_141879.1, on the reverse strand, counting down.
AGCATTTATACCATGCTCTAGGAGCTTGTTTAAGACCATAAAGAGCTTTTTGAAGTTTGTAAACATGATTTGGTTTCTTAGGATTGATAAAGCCGGGAGGTTGTTTGACATAAACTTCCTCCTCTATTTCACCATTTAGAAAAGCACTTTTAATGTCCATTTGGTACAAGGTGATATTATGGTGATTAGCATAGGCAAGTAAGATGCGAATGGACTCAAGTCTAGCAACGGGAGCATATGTCTCACCATAGTCCATACCTTCAACTTGTGTGTACCCTTGGGCGACGAGACGTGCTTTGTTGCGAACCACTTGTCCATCTTCATCTTGCTTGTTGCGAAACACACATTTGGTACCAATGATGTTGTGGTTGTTGTCGGGCTTCTCAACCAATGTCCAAACTTGGTTTCTCTCAAAATTGTGTAGCTCTTCATGCATAGCGTTTATCCAATCCGGATCTTCCAATGCTTCTTCAACCTTCATAGGTTCAATGCTAGAGATGAATGAATAGTTTTCACAAAAGTTAGCTAAACGAGTTTTTGAGCGAGTGATTCTCCCGGTTTGTATATCATTGAGGATTTGCTCGACGGGATGATCTTTGGCAATTCTTGCTCGAACTCGTGAGAGATTTTGCTTGGGTCTTCGTTGAACATCTTCTTCATCTTGTTCTTCTTCTTGGCCTTCTTCATTGTTGACGTCGTCGTTCTCTTGTCGTGGTGGAGAAAGAGGTTGTTGATGTTCGTCTTGATGCATTTCCTTATCTTCTTCATCTTAATGTGTCCCACTTGTGGATGCTTCCGTGTCGATTCTTGGTTCACCTTGTCATGAAGTAGAAGCTTCCACTTGGATGGATGAAGTACTCTCCTTCACCTCCGTTGGACGAATTTTGCCAATGGACAAGTCTTGGATTGCTTCTGAAGAGTCTTTGTCTCCTACATCAATTGGCAATTGCTCTACTTGCGAGCCATTAGAGTCATCAAACTTCACATCTACCATCTCTTCAACCTTTCAGGTGAAATTGTTGTAGACACGGTAAGTGTGAGAGTTTGAGCCATAACCAAGTAGAAAACCTTCATGAGATTTAGGAGCAAACTTTGAACGACGATGCTTATCAAGAATGTAGCACTTTGAGCCGAATACTCGAAAGTATCCAACTTGGGGTTTGTTACCGGTGAGAAGCTCGTATGCCGTCTTGCCGAGTAGCTTGTGAAGATATAAGCGATTTGTTGCGTGACAAGCTGTCTCAACCGCTTCTGCCCAAAAGTGCTTCGGCATCTTGTATTCATCAAGCATCGTTCTTGCCATTTTGATGAGCGTCCGGTTCTTCCTCTCAACAACTCCATTTTGTTGAGGTGTGTACGTAGCCGAGAACTCGTGTGAAATCCCTTCTTCGTCAAGAAAGGTGTCCACATTTGCGTTCTTGAACTCCATTCCGTTGCCACTCTGAACCTTCTTGATCTTCACGTCAAACTGATTTTGGGCCTTCCTAGCGAAGTTTCTGAAGATCTTTTGGACCTGCGACTTGTCATTAAGAAAGAACACCCACGTAAATCTTAAAAAATCATCAACTATAACTAGACCAAAAGAATTTCCACTGAGACTCTTGTAGGCGTTGGGACCAAAAAGATCCATATGAAGTAGCTCGAGTGGCCTTCTTGTGGTCATGATGTTCTTCATGGGATGCCTTCCTCCAACCTGTTTACCTGCTTGACAAGCACTGCAAAGTCTATCCTTATCAAATATGACATCGTTAACTCCAAGGATATGATTTCCTTTAATAAGCTTGTCAAGGTTTCTCATGGCAACGTGACCTAGTCATCTATGCCACAACCAACCTTTTGAGGATTTAGCAACAAAGCAAGTTTTAGGTTGTGCCTTTTTAGAGAAATCGACAATGTAAAGATCACCTCTACGCATACCGGTAAAGACCATTTTATGATTGTCTCGACGAAATACTTGGCAATCTACCTCAGTAAATAGGACATTCAAACCGAAATCAGCAAGTCTAGATACTGAAAGTAAGTTGTAGCCGAGAGATTCAACGAGCATGACATTTTGAATGGAACTATCATGTGAGATGGCCACCTTACCAAGGCCAACCACTTTACCCTTTGAATTATCACCAAAGGTGACATATTTTTGAGGGCCGTCATTTTCAGCAAGCTCATGAAACATCTCTTCATCTCCGGTCATATGATCAGTACATCCACTATCAAGAACCCATTCCTTTCCTCCTGATTCATATCCCCGAAGATTTGCCATAAGACCAAAATGTCTCATTGCATCATCAAGATCGAAGTCACTATCATCATCATCATCATCATCATCATCATCATCATCATCATAGTATCCATGTTCATCATGATCTTGTGACTCATCATTTCCTAGAGAGGGCAATTCATTAGATAAATGATCATCAAAGTGGTCACTTTTATGAATTCTTATAGCTTCGAATATGATATCACTAATGATTCCAACATCTCCTTTAGCATGCTTAAGATTGGTAAGTTCAAATAGACAATTACCAAAACTAGGATCACTAGAGTTCATCTTACTCAAGGCAATAGATTTATGGAGAATTTCATCCAAAGTTTTCAAGGAATGATTGGGAAATCGTTCCTCAAGAAATTTCCATATAGTATAGGCACAATTAAGAGTAGGCAAACTAGCAATCAAATTTTTGGGCAATCCTCTAATGATGAGCTCAATAGTTCTAAGATTGTGAATCATGTCAATATCTTCATCTAGGGTAGGATGCAAAGGATCAATATGAGGTGCACAAGGGCTAGCAATATACTTGTTCAAATGATATTGATTGAAAATTACAAGCATCTCATTTTTCCACTCATGAAAATACTCTCCATCAAGAATAGGCACTCTATGTCTAAGACTCCCTAAGGTAGACACATCCATCTTCCTCCAATGGTGATTAAACCAAGGCAATGGAGACCAAAGCTCTGATACCACTTGTAGGATCTAGAAGTAGATGTGTCTAGAGGGGGGTGGGGTGATTAGACACTTAGTGCTAAAGTTGCAATTTTTAGGCCTTTTTGGTTTGAGTGGAGTTTTAGGCACAATTTCAACATACACAATACATATCAAGCAAGAATGCAAAGAGTATATGAGCAGCGGAATGTAAAGCATGCAACTTGCAAGAATGTAAGGGGAAGGGTTTGGAGAATTCAAACGCAATTGGAGACACGGATGTTTTTCTCGTGGTTCGGATAGGTGGTGCTATCCTACATCCACGTTGATGGAGACTTCAACCCACGAAGGGTAACGGTTGCGCGAGTCCACGGAGGGCTCCACCCACGAAGGGTAATGGTTGCGCGAGTCCACGAAGGGCTCCACCCACGAAGGGTCCACGAAGAAGCAACCACCCACGAAGGGTCCACGAAGAAGCAACCTTGTCTATCCCACCATGGCCATCGCCCACGAAGGACTTGCCTCACTAGCGGTAGATCTTCACGAAGTAGGCGATCTCCTTGCCCTTACAAACTCCTTGGTTCAACTCCACAATCTTGTCGGAGGCTCCCAAGTGACACCTAGCCAATCTAGGAGACACCACTCTCCAAGAAGTAACAAATGGTGTGTTGATGATGAACTCCTTGCTCTTGTGCTTCAAATGATAGTCTCCCCGACACTCAACTCTCTCTCATAGGATTTGGATTTTGTGGAAAGAAGATTTGAGTGGAAAGCAACTTAGGGAAGGCTAGAGATCAAGATTCATATGGTAGGAATGGAATATCTTGGTCTCAACACATGAGTAGGTGGTTCTCTCTCAGAACATATGAGTTGGAATTGTATATGTGTTCCGATGGCTCTCTCCACGAATGAAGAGGAGGTGGAGGGGTATATATAGCCTCCACACAAAATCCAACCATTACACACAGTTTTCCAATCTCGGTGGGACCAAATCAACAAACTTGGTCGGACCGAAAAGGTAAACCTAGTGACCGTTAGAGATTTTCGGTGGGACTGACATGCAACTCGGTAGGACTGATATGGTTAGGGTTTGGGCATAACGTAATCTCGGTGAGACCGATTACACAAACTCGGTGAGACCGAGTTTGGTAATAAGCTAACCAGAGAGTTGGCCAGGCAAACTCGGTGGGACCGATTTGCTCTTTCGGTGAGACCGAAAAGTTACAAAAGGGAAACAAAGAGTTTACATTGCAATCTCGGTGGGACCGATTCGCTCTTTCGGTGAGACCGAAAAGTTACGAAAGGGAAACAGAGAGTTTGCAATCCTATCTCGGTGAGACCGAGATCCCTATCGGTAGAACCGAATTGCTAGGGTTTGGCAGTGGCTTATGACAAGTGAAACTCGGTGGCGCCGGATAGAAAGAATCGGTAGGACCGAGTTTGGCTTAGGGTTTAGGTCATATGTGGAAGTGGGAAAGTAGCTGAGGATTTTGGAGCATGTCATTAAGCACATGAAGCAAGAGGCTCATTAAGCAACACCTCATCCCTCCTTGATAGTATTGGCTTTTCCTATGGATTCAATGTGACCTTGGATCACTAAAATGTAAAATGAAGAGTCTTGAGCTTGAAGCTTTAGCCAATCCTTTGTCCTTAGCATCTTGAAGAAGTTCCGACAACCTTTAGTCCATGCCACTCCATTGTTGAACTTATCTGAAACATGCTAGATAGAAATGTTAGTCCAACAAGAGATATGTTGTCATCAATTATCAAAACCACCTAGGGAGCACTTGTGCTTTCAGGTTTCCGCCGCTGCCATGGGCGACTCCCTTGCTTCCGCCCTAGTCTAAGCCGTTTCCCACCATGAGTCTACATGGTAGTTCGTCCTCCGGATTACGGAGGGAGTCTAAGCCGTCTACGTTTCGTCTCGGAAGGAAGGAGGACCCGTATGGGGCCGTGACCGACAAGGGAACTGTGGCGGGCGGGACTCTCATTAGTCCTCCAGTCCGCCGCAATCTTTCTGGCAAGATCGCTCCTTTCAATAACCCGCTCTTCGATCCTGAAGCTACGTCGGCAGCAACCGCGCGCTCTCCGTCGATGTCGTCCGCTGGCTATGGGGGTGAAAGGGGGGGGGCGATGAGGTCCCTACCCACCCGAAGTCGTTCGGTGGCGATGTGATGGTGCCCGCACAGATTTCCGGAGGTCAGATCGAGCCGGCGAAGAGTTTGATCACACCAGCAACTGGGATGAGAGGGAAAGTGTGGGGCTGGATGGTCCGGAGGTCAGTATTGGCGGCGAGGTGAACCTAGATGATGATGTTGTTGTGGAGGAGGAACCTACAGTGGAGCCGGTCGCGGCGCCGCCGCGGTGGAGATTGCTCGGCCATTACGTCAGCATCGGGCAGCCAAACGTCGATGACATGACGAAACACTTCAGCGAGGTCTGGAAGGTACGAATAGGCCTCAATATTACAAGGATTAAGAACAATTGGTATGCGATGACCTTCTTCTCCGAGGAAGATTACAACTTTGTAGAAAGAGGAGGACCTTGGATTTTCAAGGGAAACACACTCATTGTTGGCCCGTTCAAGGAAGGAGAGCAGCCTTCTGAGGCTGTACTGAATCCAGTCCCGATCTGGGTCCATGTATACAACATTCCGTGGGGAAAGCAGACTATTGTGTATGGAGAATTTCTTGCAGGCTTGTCGGGTACCGTCATGGAGGTGGATGCTGAGGCTGATGGGAGCAGGGTTCGCGAGTTCTTGCGTATCTGTGTGGACCTGCCTTTTGGCCGCCGGCTCCAGACCAAAATTACCATGGGCAAGGACCCGACGAAACAAGTTATCTACCCACTCCGGTACGAGAGGGTGCCCCACTACTGCTTCTGGTGTGGATTCATAGGCCACGATGGAAACCAATGCGAGAAGAAAAGGTTGGGTGTTCCGACTCGAGCATATGATGAAGGGTTGCGGTGCTCTCCGTACAGAAAGTTTGAGAATAGATCAGCGTTTGTGGCGCCCGGAACCCAGCCTTCAGCAAGACGGGGGTTGAACTTTGCTAGTAATGCTCCCTCTGAGGTTCTTGGAAAGCCAAGAGAGAGGCGCAGAGGGAAGGGAAATCAAGAGCAGCAGCAAACACCAGAGATACCAATACGGGTTGATGCTCATGACGGTTTTGGCGAACATAGCAGCTCTGACGGACACAACATGGATACATACCTTTCTGATCGTGTTTTAGCTATGCGTGTACACTTGGCTGGGCAGAGAGCTGAGGCCAGCAGAGTCCGTACGGTGCGGGCATCATCTGAACCTCCAGAGTTCGTATTCCTTGGAGGTAGAATACCTGCGCCCCTGCCACTTTCAATAAGCCCACCTGGGAGTGAGGCGAGCCACAACAGCAACCTTGGGAGCAAGGATATGATCCCGGCCATGCGTAACTTTCACGACACCTCGGATTTCTTATCTGCTGAATCCGATCAATACATGCAAGAGGCTGATTCTGTTCTGGGGAAGAGATTTTCACGTGGGCAAGCGTCCGACGACCTGAATCCCAACCAGGGAGCTATGGTGGTGCATGCAAAGAGGGGCGTTGGCAACAAGCAGAAACGAGGGAAGATTCAGCAGAGTGGCAAAGGCAAGAACCAAGATGAGGAGAAGATGGACTCGGACAACATGGATGGAGTGGAGGCAACCGGCCTTGGGGCCGCCGGTGAACTGACGGGGTCGGGTGCGCCGCCCCGTCAGGAGCAATGAATTGGCTAAGTTGGAACTGCCGGGGGGGGGGGGGTGAATCCCTCGACAGTTCGTGATCTCGCGTCTCTTGTTATGACGCATTCCCCAAGTCTTGTTTTCTTGTGTGAGACTAGGAAGAATAAAAATAAGATGTATCATGTGCGTAATAGGTTAGGGCTTTCTGGTTTTGAAGGAGTCAGTAGTAATGGTCGTAGTGGCGGCCTAGCACTATTCTGGCATGAGTCTATGTATGTCGATGTGCAAGAAGCAAACGAAAGATTGATTGACGTGTATTTGCGTGTGTCACCGGACAAGCCATTATGGAGAGCTACATTTGTTTATGGCGAACCGAGAGTAGAAAATAGACACATGATGTGGGATAAGCTCAAAGGTCTGCATGCTCAAAGCGCTCTGCCATGGGTGATTATCGGTGACTTCAATGAGGCTATGTGGGATTTTGAGCATCAATCGGAAACTCCGAGACCTGCTGGTCAAATGATTAATTTTTGGGATGCACTTGAAGCTTGTGGCCTCACTGATCTTGGTTTTTCAGGGCACCCCTTCACATATGATAATAGGCGGAGTGGCCGGGCGAACGTCCAAGTTCGGCTGGATAGAGCGGTGGCGTCCAATGACTGGAGAGACATGTTTATGCAAGCTTCGGTGGCACACCTTGTGTCACCGGCGTCGGACCATAGTCCTCTGCTCCTCAAGTTCTCGCTGGAACAGGACAGGTGGCCTCGCAGCAGACGCTGGTACGAGTTGATGTGGGAGAGATCGCCGGCGTTAGAGGCCATTATCGCAAATTCTTGGTCAAGCAAAGGTACGAAGAGGAACCTGGGAGATGTAAGGGAGGCCCTTGCTACTATTATGGCTGATCTACACACTTGGAGTAATAAAACTTTTGGCAATGTACATGTGAGCTAGAGAAGTCATGTACTAGGCTTGAGGAACTAACCAATATGAATGTAGACCGAGCTGGAATAAGACTGGAGATGGACAAGATGAATGAGTTGTTATACAGGGAGGAAATGTTGTGGCTCCAGAGATCTCGGATTGATTGGCTAAAGGAAGGGGATCGTAACACCAAGATGTTCCACAGGAAGGCAATTTGGCGAGCGAGAAAGAATAAAATCCGTGGGCTGGCGGATGAGGCGGGTGTTATGCACACCGATCAGGCCACCATGCTACAGATGGTAAAATGTATTTTCATAATTTATTCACAGCTGAACCAATGTTGGATCCACATGATGTGTTATAGCTTATACAACCCAAGGTGTCTGTGGAGATGAACAATAATCTATGCAAGGAATTTACCAATGAGGAGATTTCTAATGCAATTTTCCAGATAGGGCCCCTAAAGGCGCCAGGGCCGGATGGGTTCCCCGCGAGATTCTTCCAGCGGCATTGGGCGGTGATGAAGGATGACATAATTAATGCGGTTAAATTATTTTTTGCCAATGGAGTCATGCCGGACGGGATAAACAGTACGGTCATTGTTTTGATCCCCAAGATTGACTCGCCGTCCCGACTCATTGATTTTCGGCCTATCAGTCTCTGTAATGTCATATATAAGGTGATAGCCAAATGTCTGGTCAATAGGTTGAGGCCTTTTTTGGATGAGTTGGTGTCCGTAGAGCAGAGAGCCTTTGTACCGGGCAGATTAATTACAGATAATGCCTTAATCGCTTTTGAGTGTTTTCATGCGATCAAACAGGAGAAGGACCCGGAGCAGAGCTTTTGTGCCTATAAACTGGACCTGTCCAAGGCTTACGATTGGGTAGACTGGGTTTTCTTGGAGCGAGTGATGCAACAGATGGGTTTCTCTCACCGATGGGTGGATTGGATAATGAGGTGTGTCACCTCGGTGAGGTATTGTGTGAAAGTCAATGGAGCCCTCTCGGATTCATTCGCACCATCTCGTGGACTACGGCAGGGAGACCCCCTCTCACCTTTCCTATTCCTTTTTGTTCCTGACGGTCTTGATGCTATTCTAAAACAGGAGATTGCAGCCAACTACCTCACTCCACTCCGGGTGTGCGCCCAAGCTCCAGGCATCTCACACCTCCTGTTCGCGGATGACATCTTATTGTTCTTTCGTGCTAATGGAGAGGAGGCTGCCCAAGTCAAAGAAGCTCTCAGTACATATGCTAGAGCTACGGGCCAGCTCATAAATCCTGCCAAGTGCTCTATAATGTTCAGCCGCGAATGTTCACAAGCTAACAAACAGGAGGTCATGCACAACTTGGACGTGGTGAATATGAGCTTTGAGGAAAAATATCTTGGCTTTCCAACACCAAGTGGCCGCTTTTCAAAAGGGAAACTACACAATCTTCAGCAGCAACCGACAAAGAGAATTATATAGTGGGGGGAATTGATGTCCCAAGCAGGACGTGAGGTTCTTGTCAAGGCGGTGGCACAGGCCCTACCCACCTTCCTAATGAGTTTGTTTAAATTTCCTAGAAGCACCTGCGATGATTTGGGGTGGATGATTCGTAGCTACTGGTGGGGCGCGTACAGAGGCAAGAGGAAACCCACTGGAAATCTTGGGACTCGCAGCTGAGGCCCAAATCGGCTGGGGGTATGGGATTCAAGGACTTCAGACTCTTCAACCAAGCAATGTTAGCTCGACAAGCATGGCGTATTTTGGTCAACCCGGAATGTCTTTGTACGCGCGTCTTGAAGGCAAGGTATTTCCCTAATGGACGATTAGAAGATACTGTTTTCACTAGCAACGCGTCGCAAACTTGGCAGGCCATTATGCATGGGTTGGAATTGCTGAAGAAAGGCTTAGTATGGCGCATCAGTAACAGGTAGTTGGTCCGAATTTGGCAGGACTCCTGGATACCACACCCTGTTGACCAGCCACCAATTACCCAACAGGGAAGGTGCCGTCTCCGTCAAGTCTCAGAGCTCCTAGACGAGCATGGTGCATGGCGCGGAACCCTACTTCAACAGTACTTTTTGCCCATTGATGTTCAGGAGATACTAAAGATTAAAGCATCCCCTCGGCTGGGGGCAGATTTCCTTGCATGGGGTGCAGAACGTACCAGTATCTTCACCGTACGTAGCGCATACCGGCTGGCGCTTGAGGACAAGCTTCGTCCCTCTTCAGTCACAGCGAGCAGGGCACCGGATGGGTGACGTGCCGTCTGGGCATTATTATGGAGGCGCCCTGCTCCTCCTAAGGTGCGTGTGTTTGCATGGCATTTGGCTACTAATTCCCTTGCCACATGGTCTAATAAATTTAGTCGACACATGGAGGTTACTGATATATGCCCATTATGTGGTCTCGAGCTGAGGACACTTTTCATGTGTTTTGCAGGTGCCCTCGGGCGGTGCATTTGTGGCGGACTATGGTGGAGGTGTGGAGTATACCGGACATCGAGTCAGTCCGTAACACCGGCCCGGAGTGGCTCCTGAACCTAATTGCAGAAAGCAATGAAGGGGACCGGCTGCGCCTGATTATGCTACTGTGGAGATGTTGGCATGTGCGCAACAGGATCACTCATGACAAACCGGCGCCGCCTGTGGAGATATCTCGTTGCTTTTTGCAGAGCTACGTAACCTCACTGCTCGGGATCCAGCAGTATCCGCAGGGAGATTGGGACAAAGGGAAGGTGACCATCCAACAAGAAGGTGCAGAACAACCTATATCGCATGTGGGAGGTGTGCCACGAACAACCCACAAATGGAGTCCCCCACCCGCCAACTGGACGAAGCTGAATGTCGACGGTTCCTTTTTCCATGATGACGGGAGGGCCAGATGGGAATGGTGCTCCGTGACCAGGAAGGGGACATTATTTTCTCCATGTGTCGCTCGCTATGGTCTTGCCCGGACCCTCTACATGCCGAGCTGGCTGGGTGCATGGAGGGCATAGCTTTGGCCCTCCAATGGACGGAGCTGTCGTTTATCGTCGAGTGTGATAGTCTGCACGCAGTGCAACTGATCAATGCCTTAGGACAAGACCGCTCACAGTACGCCATGGTGGTCTCGGAAGTGAAGCATCTTATGAGTGAAAGGGAGTGTCATGTTATTCATATTTCTCGAGAGCAGAATAATGTAAGCCATGCATTGGCGAACTTTGGAAGGACGGAAGACCGTACTGTGGTCTGGCTCCGCTCCGGCCCAGACAATATCCCTAGCTTGTGTAGGGAGGATCTTCTTGGCTCTTGAGTAATACAAATCCCTTTTACCCCGCAAAAAAAGAGGATTATGACCCGAAAAAAAACTGTCAAGGACTACAAGTTCAAGACAGTTCCAATATGGGTTCGAGTCTATGATCTTCCCCTCAGGATGATGTGTAGGGAGGCTGGCCTAGCAATCGGGGACATTATTGGAGAGGCCCTGGAGGTTGATGCGGGGACTGATGGCATGGCAGTAGGAAAGTATCTTCGGATCAAGATCCGCATGGATATATCAAAGCCAATTATGAGAGGCTTTGTTCTGGATGATGAGGAGGATAAGGAGGAAGGGAAAAGGGCAGTGACTGCAGATGAGAAGAGGAAGAGGGAGGAGGAGAAATGGCGTCGCTTTGAGTATGAGTTCCTACCAGATTTATGCTACGTCTGTGGCATGCTTGACCATGTGGAGAAGGACTGCTCGGTCAGGTTGAAGAAGGGGGAAACCAAGCAATATGGCTCATGGCTTAAGGCCTATATTGACAGGCCTACGAGTGAGAACAGCAGGGGGAGCTGGAGTCACGGGAGAGGCAAGTTTGATGGACGGGGCAGTGGGAGTGGTAGGAGTCTGAACCTAGGATCGTCCAGAGTTAGAACAGGCAGTGACAGTGACAATTGGCGCAAGGATGAGCCTGGAGCCGAGCATAAAATTACAGAGAAGGAAACACTGGATGATGAGGTCACTAGCCCGCTGAAGAAGCCTACAGATCCTATGCAGGTCGAGCAAAAGAGTAGTGATGGGGTGGAAGAGATACATGAGGGATCTATTAGAAAGCAACTAAACTTTAGCAGTGCTCAGACCTCAGAGGTGCCGGGAGTGAGGGAGACTACTAAGGGAGTCCTGGATTAGGGGGTGTCCGGATGGCTGGACTATACCTTCAGCCGGACTCCTGGACTATGAAGATACAAGATTGAAGACTTCGTCCCGTGTCCGGAAGGGACTTTCCTTGGCGTGGAAGGCAAGCTTGGCGATACGGATATGCAGATCTCCTACCATTGTAACCGACTTTGTGTAACCCTAACCCTCTCCGGTGTCTATATAAACTGGAGGGCTTTAGTCCGTAGGACAACATACACAACAACAATCATACATAGGCTAGCTTCTAGGGTTTAGCCTCTCCGATCTCGTGGTAGATCTACTCTTGTACTACCCATATCATCAATATTAATCAAGCAGGACGTAGGGTTTTACCTCCATCGAGAAGGACCGAACCTGGGTTAAACTTCGTGTCCCTTGCCTCCTGTTACCATCCGGCCTAGACACACAGTTCGGGACCTCCTACCCGAGATCCGCCGGTTTTGACACCGACATTGGTGCTTTCATTGAGAGTTCCTCTGTGTCGTCGCCGTCAGGCTTGATGGCTCCTACGATCATCAATGGCGATGCAGTCCAGGGTGAGACCTTCCTCCCCAGACAGATCTTCGTCTTTGGTGGCTTCGCACTGCGGGCCAATTCACTTGGCCATCTGGAGCAGATCGAAAGCTATGCCCCTGTCCGTCAGGTCAGATTTGGAAGTTTAAACTACACGGCTGACATCCACGGGGACTTGATCTTCGACGGATTCGAGCCACTGCCGAGCGCGCCGCACTGTCACGCCGAGCATGATCTAGCTCTGCCGCCGAACAGTGCCCTGGAGGCCGCACCCGCATCGGCTTCGACCCTTAATTCGGAGCCAACTGCGCCGATCGAGGATGGGTGGTTGGATGCCGCCTCGGGGGCTGCGATCCCAACGGCGATCGAGCCGAACACCAGCCCCGCACTCTGCGAGACTCGTGACTCCAAGGAGCCGGACTCCTCTCCGGACTCCGAACCCTCCGCGCCCCTGCCGATCGAATCCGATTGGGCGCCGATTATGGAGTTCACTGCCGCGGACATCTTTCAGCACTCGCCTTTCGGCGATATTCTGAAGACACTGAAGTCTCTCTCTTTATCAGGAGAGCCCTGGCCGGACTACAGTCAACAAGGTTGGGATTCGGACGATGAAGAAATTCAAAGCCCACCCACCACCCACTTTGTAGCCACTGTCGACGACTTAACCGACATGCTCGACTTCGACTCCGAAGACATCGACAGTATGGACGCCGATGAAGGAGACGATGAAGAACCAGCGCCTATCAGGCCCTGGAAAGCCACCTCGTCATATGGCATATACATGGAATAGCGGAGGATGACCCCTCCAAGAAACAGCCTAAGCGCCGGCGTCAGCGGCGCCGCTCAAAATCCCGCCAAAACAAATACGGTGATTCCAGCACGGGAGATAATAATACTCCGGAAAGTGCCGAAGAAAACCCCCTCCAGCAAGACTTAGCACAGGAGGATGGAGAAACCAGCCCTCATGAGAGAGCGGTAGACAGAGAAGTCAAGGACGATAATTATATGCCTCCCTCCGAAGACGAGGCAAGCCTCGACGATGACGAATTCGTCGTGCCAGAGGATCCCGTCGAGCAAGAGCATTTTCAACGCAGGCTTATGGCCACGGCAAGAAGCCTCAAGAAAAAACAGCAACAGCTTAGAGCTGATCAGGATTTGCTAGTCGACAGATGGACTGAAGTCCTTGCGACCGAAGAGCATAAACTCGAACGCCCCTCCAAGAGCTACCCAAAGCGCAGGTTGCTACCCCGATTAGAGGAGGAAGCACTTGATGTGGCCGACCGGCCACCTCGTGGCCGCGACAGAGAGGCCTCTCGGCCCTCCACTCAAGCCGCACCCCGTACCAAGGCACGGGAATATGCACCGGACTTACGAGATATGTTGGAGGACAAGGCAAGGCAAACAAGATCAATCTACGGATCGCGTGGGCGCCCCACGGCTCGAGACGGTAACCGTCACGCTAGCCACAAATTTGGCAGGGCCGAACACAGTAGACAAAGCTCATTGGAGCTACGTCATGATATAGCCCAGTACAGAGGCGCCGCACACCCACTATGCTTCACAGACGAAATAATGGATCATCAAATCCCCGAGGGTTTCAAACCCGTAAATATCGAATCATATGATGGCACAACAGATCCTGCGGTATGGATCGAGGATTATCTCCTTCATATCCACATGGCCCGTGGCGATGATTTCCACGCCATTAAATACCTCCCACTCAAGCTTAAAGGACCATCTCGGCATTGGCTTAACAGCTTGCCAACAGGATCAATCAGTTGTTGGGAGGACCTGGAAGCCGCATTCCTCGACAATTTCCAGGGCACTTATGTGCGACCCCCAGACGCCGATGACCTAAGTCACGTAATTCAGCAGCCAGAGGAATTGGCCAAGAAATTCTGGACACGGTTCCTAACAAAGAAAAATCAAATAGTCGACTGTCCGGACGCTGAGGCCCTAGCAGCCTTCAAGCACAATATCCGTGATGAGTGGCTTGCCCGACACCTTGGACAGGAAAAGCCGAAGTCTATGGTAGCACTCACGACACTCATGACCCACTTTTGCACGGGAGAAGACAACTGGCTTGCTTGTAGCAACAATATGACCAAGAACCCTGGTAATTCAGATACCGGGGACAGTAGTGGCAGGTCGCGTCGCAACAAGCAGAAGCGCCGCATTAAAGGCGACAATGCTGAGGACACGGCAGTTAATGTTAGATTCAGAGGCTCTAAATCCGGTCAGCGGAAAAAGCCATTCAAAAGGAATCCTAGGGGCCCGTCTAGTTTGGACCGAATACTCGACCGCTTGTGCCAGATACATGGCACCCCCGAAAAGCCGGCCAATCACACCAACAGCGATTGTTGGGTGTTCAAGCAGGCAGGCAAGTTAAACACCGAAAATGAAGACAAGGGGCTGCATAGCGATGACGACGAGGAGCCCCGGCCGCCGAATAACAGTGGACAGAAGGGTTTTCCCCCACAAGTGCGGACGGTGAACATGATATACGCAACCCACGTCCCCAAAAGGGAGCGGAAGCGCGCGTTAAGGGACGTATACGCGGTAGAGCCAGTCGCCCCAAAGTTCAACCCATGGTCCTCCTGCCCAATCACCTTTGATCGAAGGGACCATCCCACTAGCATCCATCATGGAGGATTCACCGCATTGGTTCTAGACCCAATTATTGACGGATTTCATCTCACTAGAGTCCTTATGGACGGCGGCAGTAGCCTGAACCTGCTTTACCAGGATACAGTGCGGAAAATGGGTATAGATCCCTCGAGGATTAAGCCCACCAAAACGACCTTTAAAGGCGTAATACCAGGTGTAGAGGCCAACTGTACAGGCTCAGTCACACTTGAAGTGGTCTTCGGATCTCTGGATAATTTCCGAAGCGAGGAGTTAATCTTCGACATAGTCCCATTCCGCAGTGGCTATCACACACTGCTCGAGCGAACCACATTCGCCAAGTTCAATGCGGTACCGCACTACGCCTACCTTAAGCTCAAGATGCTAGGCCCTTGAGGAGTAATTACGGTCAATGGAAACACCGAACGCTCCCTCCGAACGGAGGAGCACACGGCAGCCCTTGCAGCGGAAGTACAAAGCAGCCTCTCCAGGCAGTTCTCCAGTCCGGCCATTAAACGACCGGACACCGTCAAGCGCGCCCGAAGTAACCTACAACAAGACCGCCTGGCACGATCCGAGCAGGCGTAGCAATGCGGCCCCAACCCCAGCCCTCGCAAAAATGCGACACCAGTACTTCGCGTACATAACTACGCTCTAAAAATACCATGGGTACAGGGGAAGGGGCACCATCACGGCACGCCCGAAACACGGCTTAAACCACACCAGGGGCTGTCGATTTTTTAATTTTCTCTTACTTTCAGGACTCCACACTTCGGAAGGCCTATTCGGCAGTTTAATTGTCGCACAAACGATGCAAGAACCAGGGAAGCAGAGAAGCCACGCCGCATTACGGAACTCCCAGTTGGTCTCTATCACGAGCAGTATACCTGTTTCGCATACTATTCCGCAGCTTGCCCCTGGAACGGACATGTTACACAGTCCAACCTTTTGCTTATCGCATTATTTGTATCGTTCTACTTTGATCGCAGCCCTCTTTAATAAACAGTGCATAGCTTTTGTCTATTTTTGCATTACTCTTTATATATATTTATATATATATATATATATATGTTCCTTAACGACATATTGCACCCGTACACTTTGGTACGGCCTAAATACGCCAGGGGATTTAGTACCCCTCAATATGGTGTGAGAAGTCCGAACACTTTAACAAGTGCGGCACCCCGAACTTATAGCATTATATGCATCGGCTCCGAATCATGTCTTGGGTCAATAGTTGGGTTTGCCCGGCTCCCATGTTTTGGTGCCTTCCGTTCCGCTATATCGGCTAAGGTAGCACTAGGAGAACCACTGCGATTGTGCCCCAGTTGAGCTGGGTCGAGCACCTCAGTGGAGAAAGCTAAAACTGACTGTCATGATGAAGCGAGAGCTGGTCGGTGTTCGAGAATTTTTTCGAGTCCCTAATGACTTATGCCGCTTAGAGCGAGGAGCCGGCTCTGTCCGGCCAAGGCATGGATAGAGCCCCGAACTCGGTCTTCCGAATACCAGGGGCTTCACCGAAATTTAAAATTATAGAATTCTATGGCTAAGT
This sequence comes from Triticum urartu, assembly GCF_056163025.1. Taxonomy (NCBI): domain Eukaryota; kingdom Viridiplantae; phylum Streptophyta; class Magnoliopsida; order Poales; family Poaceae; genus Triticum; species Triticum urartu. The sequence goes on along the minus strand of NC_141879.1, from coordinate 214,602,883 downwards.
GAGAGTGTTCACGCATTATAGTCCGATTGCCTTGTTCGTTGGGCTGAGCGCCTCCCTCGAAGGACCCAAACATGGGAAAAAGAGCGCTCAGGTTTATCCCCGAACACCCCAACACTAGCGGCACGGGGGCAGAAGCCGACAACTTGCCATCTCTCAGAATTGATAAACAGCCGCACAGAAGGTAATATTTTAAATTCTAACAGCATTGCTTAGCGCATATGAACACGTTTTCAGCGCACAGGACAAAACGAGCAAGTTTCACTCAAAAATTACATCCCTAGAACATTCATCCGCCACAAGGCAGGCACCCTTCAGAACATCCTTATAATAATGCTCGGGCTTGCGATGCTCTTTCCCCGGCGGTGGCCCGTCCTTTACAAGCTTCTCAGCATCCAGCTTGCCCCAGTGCACCTTAGCACGGGCAAGGGCCCTACGGGCACCTTCAATGCAGACGGAGCGCTTGATGACTTCGAGCCTTGGACATGCCTCCACCAGCCGCCGCACCAGCCCGAAATAGCTCCCAGGCAGAGCCCCTCCAGGCCACAGCCGAACTATGAGGCCCTTCATGGCCTGTTCGGCCACCTTGTGGAGCTCGACCAGTTGCTTTAGCTGGTCGCTCAGGGGCACGGGGTGTCCGGCCTCAGCATACTGAGACCAGAACACCTTCTTTGTCGAGCTGCCCTCCTCGGCTCGATAGAATGCAGCGGCATCGGACACACTCCGGGGAAGATCTGCGAACGCTCCTGGAGAGCTCCGGATTCGGGTAAGTAACAAGTAACTCACGTTTATGTGTTTGCTTTGCATAAAGAATGCCTTACCCACCGCTATCTTCTTCACCTCATCCAACTCCTGGAGGGTCTTCTGGGATTCGGCCTTGGCAGACTTGGCATTTTCAATAGCCACCGCGAGCTCGGACGCTCGCGTCTTTGAGTCAAGCTCCAAACTCTCATGTTTTTCCATGAGAGCCTGGAGCTCTTGCCATACCTTGACAACCTTGGCCTCATACTTCTCCCACTCGGTGCACTCCGTGGCCGCCCTCTTCTCGGCCTCGACCAGTGCTTGCTTAAGGGTCGCCACCTCAGACGTGGCCCCTACAATAGCCACGATAATCCTGTCATTTTTTGCAATTGCACCTTTTTATATATATTTAAACAAGGTATTTCTTACCTTCATTGTCCTCGAGCTGCTTCTTGGCACGCCCGAGCTCTTGCTCGGACCGCTCGAGGTTCTGCTTTAGCGTGTCCACTTCCGCAGTCAGTGCGGCGGACGCAAGCAGAGAAGCCTGCATACGCATATTGACTCCTTTTTGTTAGACTCCTGTGAATTTTATTTGATCCTCTATTCGGCTTTTCTTCCCGAACGCCAAACAGAGCATCGGGGGCTACTGTCTATGCGGTAATATTATTTACACATTCTTTACTTACCTCAAAGCCTGTTAAAAGGCTAGTACAAGCTTCAGTCAGTCCGCTCTTGGCGGACTGAACCTTCTAGACCACCGCACTCATAATGGTGCGGTGCTCCTCGTCGATGGAGGCGCCTTGGAGCGCCTCCAACAGATTGTCCGGTGCCTCCGGTTGGACGGGGGTCACCGGCACGGTGGGCTTGCTCCTCTTGGAAGGAGGTCCCCCGCCAGACTCTGGAACCTTTGAAGGTTCCGGAGCGGTGTCCGGCCTAGAGCCGGACTTGGAGCCCTGGGGGGTTTCATCCCCTTTACTCCTGGAGTCCAGGAGGTCGCCTTGCGGCGCCTCCAGGACCACCTCCTCCCGGCTTGGAACCTGTTGGGACAACACTTCGGTGTCGTCCGTAGGGCGGGGGGAGGAAGCCGTCGGAAGCGAGTTCACATACGACGAGTCCAGTGAGCCGCTCGACGATGCGTCGAGCCGGTCTTTGGGTGGGCTGCATAAACATATTCGACATAAGGGAAAGCTGTGCAATAAACGAATACTATGAATTACTCTGGTATCCGGATACTTACGATTTTGCCAGGGGCTTGGCCCTGGGCGGCCACTCCTCTCCGCCGTCGTCGGCGTCGGTGGAGTAGTCCGGAGGAAGGGTTTTCCCCTTCTTGGACCCTCCGGCCTCCCCAGAGAGGGCGGCCTTCCTTTTCTTCTCTCCTCCCGCTGGAGGGGGAGAGGTCTCTTCTTCTTCCTCCTCGTCTTCACGGGAGGAATGCGCCTCGGAACTGTCGGATGATGGATCCGACACCTCCTGGCGCCGGGCACTCTTTCGAGTCCCCGTGGCCTTTTTCGCGGCCTTCTTCTCCGGCACCACATAGGGTGCCGGAACCAGCAGCTTCGCCAAGCGAGCGTCCGCTGGGCCTTCGGGCAAAGGATCCGGACAGTTGATATGTCCGGACATCACTTGCCAATCCTGTCAAAGGTAAGGGAGCTTAGATCCCGCATGGAGTCAAACTATGAAAAACTGATACCCTGTAAAAGGAAAAAACAGCTTACCGCATGAGCGTGACGCTGCGTACTGAATCCGCGATCCTCGGTAGCAGATGCGGGGGCCTCGGCGCCCTATAAAAGCACCTTCTAGGCATCTTCGTACGTCATGTCAAAGAGCCTGCTCAGAGTTTGGTGCCGCGCCGGGTCAAACTCCCACAGGTTGAAAGCCCGTTGTTGACACGGGAGGATCAGGCAGATGAGCATAACCTGGACTACGTTGACAAGTTTGAGCTTCTTGTCCACCAGGGTTTGGACGCATGTTTGGAGTCCGGTCAGCTCTCCTTTTTTACCCCACGACACGCCCGTCTCCTTCCAGGAGGTGAGCCGCGTAGGGGGTCCGGATCGAAACTCGGGGGCTGCGACCCATTCGGGGTCGCGCAGCTCGGTGATGTAAAACCACCCCGATTGCCACCTCTTCAGGGTCTCCACAAAGGAGCCCTCGAGCCATAAGACGTTGGCCATCTTGCCCACCATGGTGCCTCCGCACTCCGCCTGGTTGCCGCGCGCCACCTTTGGCTTGACATTGAAAGTCTTGAGCCATAGGCCGAAATGGGGGCGAATGCGAAGGAAAGCCTCGCACATGACGATAAACACTGAGATGTTGAGGACAAAGTTTGGGGCCAGATCATGGAAATCTAGACCATAGTAGAACATGAGCCCCCGGACAAATGGGTGAAGAGGGAAGCCCAGTCCGCGGAGGAAATGGGGGAGGAACACCACCCTCTCATAGGGCCTAGGGGTGGGGATGAGCTGCCCCTTTTCGGGAAGCCGGTACGCAATGTCGTTAGACAAGTATCCGGCCTTCCTCAGTTTTTTGATGGTCCCTCCGTGACGGAGGAGACCATCCACTTGCCTCCCGCTCCGGACATGGCTGGAGAAGGTTGAGGTGGGGAGTGCAGACTTGGGCGCTGGAGCTCGAGTGCGCAAGAATGGATAAGCAAGGGAGGAAGAAGGCGTAGGTGAAAGGGTGGATCCTTATCCCCTTATATGGATGGACGCAACTACGTGTCCCCACAAGCCTGGTAAAACTCGCTTATCTCCAAGCGCCGTAATCAATGGCGCAGTTGGGTTACCCATGCCCGTATTGATGAGAATCCCGGAATAAGGGGACACGATCTCTGCTTTAACAAGACGTGCCAAGGAAACCGCCTCGCATGACGCGCTGAGGTGGGATAATGAAACGACTCGGATAAAGGCTTGGCCGTGGTGTGTCACACTATGGAATACGTCAGCAGATTAGATTTGTGTAAATATTATTCTCTCTATGGCAATATGTGGAAACTTATTTTGCAGAGCCGGACACTATCTTTGTGTTCAAAATCTTCTATGAAGTACTTGGAGGAGGAATCCGCCTTGCAATGCCGAAGACAATCTGCGCGCCAGACTCGTCGTCATTGAAGCCTGGTTCAGGGACTACTGAGGGAGTCCTGGATTAGGGGGTGTCCGGATGGCCGGACTATACCTTCAGCCGGACTCCTGGACTATGAAGATACAAGATTGAAGACTTCGTCCCGTGTCCGGAAGGGACTTTCCTTGGCGTGGAAGGAAAGCTTGGCGATACGGATATGCAGATCTCCTACCATTGTAACCGACTTTGTGTAACCCTAAACCTCTCCGGTGTCTATATAAACCGGAGGGTTTTAGTCCATAGGACAACATACACAACAACAATCATACCATAGGCTAGCTTCTAGGGTTTAGCCTCTCCGATCTCGTGGTAGATCTAGTCTTGTACTACCCATATCATCAATATTAATCAAGCAGGACGTAGGGTTTTACCTCCATCGAGAGGGCCCGAACCTGGGTAAAACTTCGTGTCCCTTGCCTCCTGTTACCATCCGGCCTAGACGCACAGTTCGGGACCCCCTACCCGAGATCCGCCGGTTTTGACACCGAAAACTACGCTAACGCTAGCTCTGGTAGAGAAAGTAAACACTGTTGTAGAGAAGGAAGAAGGAGAGGGTGTGGGGGTGGAGGAGAGCAGTGGGGAAAGAAAGGAAACCGTGATGATGACAACAGATCTGAAACAAACAGGAAAGCAAGGTGGGACGAAATACAAGAGGAAGCCACATAAGGGTAGTCAGGCGGACGGATCACCGTTGGGAGTAAACCTGGGGTCGAAGAGGGGGGGTGATGCTATGGAATGTGGTACAGAGATGGTAGGAGATGTGAAGAAAAGCAAAACCGAGGTGGCCACACTGGCGGAAAAAAGAGCGGGGCTGTCACAACAGCCCTGCGAGCAGCAATGAAAGTCATCTCATGGAACTGTCGGGGGCTTGGGAACCCCGCGGTAGTTAGTAGCCTTCTGGAACTCCAGAAGGCCGAAGAGCCTGACATCCTCTTCCTCTCGGAAACCAAAATGACCGAGAAGGAAGTGGATTTCTTGAGGTGGAGATTTAATATGGTGAACATGGTGGCGGTGAACTGTGTGGGGAGGAGTGGTGGGCTGGCGCTTTTTTGGAGGAGAGGGATAGATGTTCAGTTAAGATGGAAGGGAAAATACCACATTACTGCTGATGTGGTGCAGGAGGATGGAAGCAAATAGAGGTTCACCAGGGTGTATGGAGAGTCAAAGGCAGGAGAGAAGGAGAGTACATGGAGGGCTCTTCGAAATCTGCATGGGTAGGACAAGCTAGTGTGGGTTTGCATGGGCGATTTTAATGAAATATTATTTGCGGGAGAGAAGGAAGGAGGGCCTGCTCGGGCCCAGGGAAGCATGCAAGCTTTCAGAAGAACCCTGGAACACCGTGAGCTTGAGAACTTGGGCTTTGTCGGTGACCCATTCATGTGGAGAAATAACTGGAGGGACGGGACCGGGTATATAAAGGAGAGGTTGGATAGGGCAGTACAAAATGTTGAGTGGAGGTGCTTGTTTCCTTTGCACAAAATCATTAATGGGGATCCGAGACATTCTGACCATCGCCCTGTTATTGATGAACCAAATGCGCAAGATAAATCCCTGGGCGTTGGAAGGGGTCAAACATGTTTCCGCTTCGAGGCACAATGACTACATGAGGAAGGGTGTCATGAGGTTGTGGAGGAGGCATGGAATAATGCGTTCTGGGAAGGAGAGACACAAGTTGGCGAGGCCTTGAAGAGAGTGGGTGCAAGCCTACAGAAATGGGTCAGGGAGGTCCTGGGCGAACTGAAGCAAAAAATAAAGGGGGTCTGAAGGGAGCTAGAGCGGTGTTGGAGAGGAGCCATTAACCAACTACAAGTCTCTCGCAAACAATTGCTGCGGTACAGACTAAGCCGGTTGGAGGACCAATATAATGTGTACTGGCAATAGCGGGCGCATGTCAATTGGCTCAGATTTGGTGATCGAAACACTGGCTTTTTTTCCATGCCCACGCTTCGAAGAGAAGGAGGGTGAATATGATCCGGAGGTTGAAGAGGGATGATGGAAGTGTTGTGGAGAGGAAGGAAGAAATAGGACCCTTTATCACTGATTTTTATCGAAGTCTATTTGTATCTTCTGCAGGCCCCCTAAATGATGACATCTTCCGCCATATAAATGTGTCTGTTACGCCTGAGATGAATGTATCCCTCACTAAGCAATTCACCGGGGAGGAGATAAGAGAGGCTCTTGATGCTACCGGTGACCTCAAAGCTCTTGGACCGGACGGCATGCCGGCCCTGTTCTATAAAAAGTTTTGGGATATGGTGGGTGCTAAAGTACAAGAGGAGGTCCTGGCAGTGTTAAATGGTGGTATCATGCCCATGGGATGGAATGAAACAACAATAGTGTTGATTCCAAAGGTGAAGAACCCAGAGTCACTCACACAATACCGACTGATCAGCCTATGCAATGTCTTATATAAGCTCATTTCAAAAGTTTTGGCAAACCGTATGAAAGGGATACTACCGGACCTGATTTCTCCAACACAATCTGCGTTTGTTCCGGGAAGGATGATCACAGACAATGTGTTGCTTGCCTATGAGATAACCCACCTGATGCATAAAAAGAAGGGAGGGAGACAAGGATTGGTGGAAGTGAAACTTGACATGAGTAAGGCGTATGACAGGGTGGAATGGCGCCTTCTGGAACGCATGATGCTTACCATGGGATTTGCTGCAACATGGGTAAGCTTGGTGATGAAATGTGTGTGCTCAATCTCATACAGGGTCAAGGTGAACGGAAGCTTAACGGATTTCTTTCTTCCCGAGAGAGGCCTACGTCAAGGAGATCCCTTATCTTTGTATCTCTTCATCATATGTGTAGAAGCTTTTTCCAAATTGCTGCAGCATGCAGCACGTGAGGGAACGATCGAGGGTGTCAAACTATGCCCAGGTGCTCCAAGCATAAATCATCTTTCTTCACAGATGACTCCTTGATTGTCATGAAAGCTACGGAGGCGAGTGCCTTGAAACTTCAGGAGATCCTTGCGCTATATGAAGCCCAGTCGGGCCAAAAAATAAATAGAGACAAGTCCTCTGCGTTTTTCAGCAAGAAAACAAGTCTGCGGAATAAACAACAGGTCCTACAAGTCCTAGGGATTCCGGCAAAAACACATAATGAGAGGTACTTGGGGCTGCCGGTGCAGCAAAGAGCAAGGAGTTTGAGTACATAAAGGAGATGATCTGGAGGAGGATCCAGGGGTGGCTTGAGAAGCTATTATCAAAGGTGGGAAAAGAAACCTTAATCAAGGCAGTTGCCCAAGCGATCCCAACCTATGCAATGTCATGTTTTGACTTGATAAAGAGCCTGTGTGATGATATAAGTGCGATGGTTTGCCGGTACTGGTGGGACCATCAGGAAGGAAAGCATAAGTGCCATTGGATTGGATGGGAAAAGCTCATGAAAAGCAAGAAGGAGGGTGGGCTAGGCTTCTGGGATCTGTATATTTTCAATAAAGCAATGCTAGCAAGGAAGAGCTGGAGGCTTATACAGAATCTGGAGTCCCTGTGTGCAATTGTGATCAAGGCAAAATACTTTCCAAACTGCTCTATACTGGAGGCGGAGGAACAGCCGGGGATGTCGTACACATGGAGGATCATTTTAAGAGGGTGTGACCTGTTAAAAGAAGGAATTGTTTGGCGCATTGGAGATGGAATGCAAGTGAATGTCTGGTCGGACCCGTGGCTTCCTAGGGGTACGACAAGACGACCAGTAGCACTGCAAGGCCAGGCGATCATTACTAAAGTAAATGAGCTCTCAAACCCGGTTACCGAGACATGGGATGACGAACTAGTGAGAGAACTCTTCACGAAGGAGGATGCGAGAGTCATCCTTTCCATCCCTATGAGAGCGGAGATGGAGGATTTTATCTCCTGGCACTATGATAACAAAGGCAGGTTCTCTATTAAATCAGCCTACCATTTGGGGGTGAGCCCGAGGGAAGCTAGGAAACAACAAAATGCAAGAACCTCAAATGGCCAGAGACATACAGTCCAATGGCAGCATATCTGGACGATGGAGGTGCCGGGGAAAGTCTGTATGTTCTTATGGAGGCTGGCCCATAACAGTCTTCCCACTCGTATGAATATAAAACGGAAACACATTGAGCTCGATACCTGCTGCCCTATGTGCAATCGCTTGGATGAAGATGGTGGACATATTTTCCTCCGCTGCAAGTGTGTGAAGGCGGTTTGGCGAGAGCAGAATCTGGAAGAGACCCGCCTATTGATGTGCGACTGTAAGGACTCTTTCCAAGTCATAAATGTTGTCTGTGCACTGCCAGAAGAGAAGAAGCACCGGGTGGTTGTACTCCTATGGGACTGGTGGACTACGAGAAACAAAACGAATACGGGTGACAAACAGAAAACAACTCAGGAAGTGAGTGGGGTCATTAGCAGACACGTTCAAGACTTTGAGAACTTGCAGGCTAGGGGCAACACACAAGGAATGCAAAAACAGTCCTGGACTGCCCCTGAGTTAGGTCGGGTAAAGATAAACATGGATGCTGCCTTCCTTGCGGAGTCAGAGGTGGGTGCTTGGGGTTTTGTAATTCGGGATGAGATGGGAAATTTCCTAGCAGCGGCGGCTGGGAAGATGCAGTATGTCCGGAGCCCTCTGCAAGCGGAGATCAGTGTATGCATGAAAGCTATTGAGGGCGCGGCAGATCTAGGTGCTCAGCGTATCATCCTTGAATCAGATTGTCTAATGATGATCAATGCGCTCAAGGGTAGGGACTACGACACAGCAGAGTTGGGTGTTCTCTTCAGGGAAGCTAAGAGTGTATGCCATGTTTCTTTTGGTTCCTATGAGTCCATGTTCTGTCGTAGGGAATGTAATAGGGTTGCGCACTCTTTGCCGCAATTTGGTTTGAGGGCTGCTGTCCCTTTTTCTGTTTGGGCTGTAGAGGCCCTAGACTTCGTTTCGGTTCTGGTTGACACTGAGATGATGCGCCGGCTCTAAGTGGAATGAATTTTATTCCTGCTCAAAAAAAGAACAACATCTTGACGCCCTCCGCATCGGCTATGATATTAGCCTTCTTTTCTTCGAGCTCTGCCTTCTTCTCTTCGATCAAGGCCCACTTCTCTTTGAGCGCGAGCTTTTTCTCGGTCGTCTCCATCAACAGTTTGAACCTCTTCGCCTTTTTCTCCTTCTTGATATCGGACCGCTTGACGTAAACCTTCTCATTTTAGACAAGATTTTCTTGAACTTCTCCATCGACTTGGCAACCGCACCTTCTCACTCCGCCCTCTCCTCCTCTCACTTCTTTTTCCAGAACCCTCTTATAATTTTTTTGGACGGTTCTTTTGTTGGGTTGGCTGGGTCGACGGTTTCTTCCTCGGTGACTTGGGCGGCGGTCTTGGCTATGAATAGGTTCCACTTCGGTTCCCATTCAACTTCAACCAGCAATGCATGACAGTGAAGTTTACCTTCTCCAACTTCTTGAACATACACGCTTGAGATGGTTACAAAATATAACATTGTCAAGACCTATGCATACATATCTGGCAAGTGACCAACAATACTTTGCATTTCCGGCTACAAAACTATGTATATCCGGCAAGTAACCAACAATACTTCGCATATTTGGCTACAAAACTATGTATATCCGGCTAGTGATGAACAAAAGTATGCATATCCGGGTGGTGATCAACAATACTTTGCATATCCGACTATGAAACTATGTATATCCGGCTAGTGATCAACAAGATGCACATCCGGGTGGTGATCAACAATACAATGCATATCCGGCTACAAAACTATGCCTGTCCGGCTACAATACTATGTTGGCTAGTGATCAACAAAAGTATGCACATCCGGCCAAATGAACTTGCTTGTGGATTTGCGCACCGCTAGGCCATCGTGCGATGAGATTCTTAAAGTGGCCGCAATACTTCAAGACGGCCTCGTGGATGGTGTACCATCGATGGTTGGGGGACTTTGATTCACGGTTGTTGATGACCGCATCGGAGTAGGTATGAAATGCTTGTGTTCATGGAACCATTTGTCAATGTTATTCCAAAAGGTTGTGCCCTTTTACCCAGTGCCATGGATCAGATCCAGGCTAGTGGTTAAGACTGCATCGCACAACTGCTCGTCCTCCCGCACGTTGAAACTTTCTCCTCTACCCCTCTTCTTCGGATCGCCGGCAAGATCATCCGGATCATTTGTTGGAAATATGCCCTAGAGGCAATAATAAATTGGTTATTATCTATTTCCCTGTTCATGATAATCGTTTATTATCCATGCTATAATTGTATTGACCGGAAACTCAAAATACATGTGTGGATACATAGACAACAACATGTCCCTAGTAAGCCTCTACTGAATAGCTCGTTGATCAAAGGTGGCTATGGTTTCCTAGTCATAGACATGAGTTGTCATTTGATAACAGGATCACATCATTAGGAGAATGATGTGATGGACAAGACCCAAACTATAAACGTAGCATATGATCATATGAAGTTTACTACTATCGTTTTCTGCATGTCAAGTATATGTCCTATGACCATGAGATCATGCAACTCACTGACACCAGAGGAATACCTTGTGTGTACCAAATGTCGCAACGTAACTAGGTGACTATAAAGGTGCTCTACAGGTATCTCCGAGGGTGTCCGTTGAGTTGGCATGGATCAATACTGGGATTTGTCACTCCGTATGACGGAGAGGTATCTCAGGGCCCACTCGATAATACAACATGACAGTAAGCTTGCAAGCAATGTGACTAATGAGTTATCCATGGGATCTTGTATTATGGAACGAGTAAAGAGACTTGCGGTAACGAGATTGAACTAGGTATGGAGATACCGACGATCAAATCTCGGGCAAGTAACATACCGATAGACAAAGGGAACTACATACGGGATTAGCTGAATCCTTGACATCTAGGTTCGACCGATAAGACCTTCATAGAATATGTGGGAACCAATATGGGCATCCAGGTCCCGCTATTGGTTATTGACCGTAGAGGTGTCTCGCTCATGTCTGCATAGTTCTCAAACCTGCAAGGTCTACACATTTAATGTTTGGTGACGATATAAGTATAGTTGAGCCATTATGGTGGTTATCGAAGGTTTTTCGGAGTCCCGGATGAGATCACAAACATGACGAGGAACTCTGGAATGGTCCGGAGATGAAGATCGATATATTGGACGAAGGGTATTGGATTCCGAAATTGTTCTGGGGGTACCGGGTGATGACCAGCATGACCGAAAGGGGTTTCGGGGGGTCCCGGCAATTGTTGGGGGGGGGGGGGCTCATGGGCCAAGGGGATCGGGCAAACCAGCCCACTAAGGGGCTGAACGCCCCTCTCACCCCATCTCATGTAACCAGGGGAGGTGGGGCACCTCCTGGCTTGGGAGGCAAGCCTCCACCTAGCTTGGGAGGCAAGCCTTCACCTGGCTTGGGGGGCAAGTCACCCTAGGGTTTCCCTAGGGGAGATCCCATCTGCCCTGGTGTTGGGGAACATAGAAATAATTCAAAAAAATTCCTACGTGTCACCAAGATCAATCTAGGAGATACTAGCAATGAGAGAGAGGGAGTGCATCTTCATACCCTTGAAGATCGCTAAGCGGAAGCGTTACAAGAACGCGGTTGGTGGAGTCGTACATGCAGCGATTTAGATCGCGGTCGATTCCGATCTAAGCGCCGAACAACGGCGCCTACACATTCAACACACGTACATCCCGGGGACGCCTCCAACTTCTTGATCCAGCAAGGGGAGAGGAGAAGTTGAGGGAGAGCTCCGGCAGCACGACAACGTGGTGGTGGAGCTTGCAGTTCTCCGGCAGGGCTTTGCCAAGCACTACTACTACTACTACGGAGGTGTTGGGGAGGGAGAGGGCTACGCAAGGGGAAGGGTGCGGCTGCCCTCTCTCCCTCACTATATATATGTGGAAGGGGGGATGAGGAGGCGCCCTAGGGTTTCCCTAGGGTAGGGGCGGCGGCCACAGGGGAAACCCTAGATGGGTTTGGGCGCCCCCACCCCTAGGAAACTTGCCCCCTCCCCAAGTCGGGAGGGGTGGCTACCCTAGGGGAGGCGCCCCCACCTCTCCAGGTTACGTGAGATGGGGTGGGAGGGGTGCTCATCCCCTTAGTGGGCTGATGTGCCCCTCCCCTTGGCCCATAAGGCCTCCCAACGCTTGTCGGGGCCTCCGAAACCCCTTTCGGAGACGCTGGTCGTCACCCAGTACCCCCGAAACAATTCCGGACTCCAATACCCTTCATCCAATATATCGATCTTCACTTCCGGACCATTCCGGAACTCCTCGTCATGTCCGGGATCTCATCCGGGACTCCGAACAACCTTCGGTAACCACATACTATTTCCCATAACAACTCTAGCATCACCGAACCTTAAGTGTGTAGACCCTACGGGTTCGGGAACCATGCAGACATGACCGAGACATCTCTCCGGCCAATAACCAATAGCGGGATCTGGATACCCATATTGGCTCCCACATGTTCCATGATGATCTCATCGGATGAACCACGATGTTGGGGATTCAATCAATCCTGTATACAATTCCCTTTTTCTATTGGTATGTTAATTGCCCGAGATTCGATCGTCGGTATCTCTATACCTCGTTCAATCTCATTACCGGCAAGTCTCTTTACTCGTTCTGTAACACATGATCATGTAACACTCCAGATACAACTTTCCATATTTGTAACTCCGACTCTTGCCTTTTCCGGGGATGCGATATGATTTTCCCTTCTTGGTTGGGTTTTGTTTTCGTTTTGCATTTTGTTATTTTCATGCATTTCATATCATGTCATCATGTGCATCGCATTTGCATTCATGTTCGTCTCATGCATCCGAGCATTTTCCCCGTTGTCCGTTTTGCAATCCGACACTCCTATGTCCCCTGATGCCCCCCCCCCTTTTGCCTCTTTTCATGAGCGGGTGTTATACTTTCTCGGAACGGATCGAGATTTTCCATGCGGCCTTGGTACACCACCGGTAGACCGCCTGTCAAGTTTCATGCCATTTGGAGTTCGTTTGATACTCCAACAGTTAATCGGGGAACCGTAAAGGCCTCGTGTGTGTTGCAGCCCAACACCCCTACAAAGTGGCCCAATAACCCATCCAAACCCCCTCCATCCTCTCGGCCGTTCGATCATGATCGCCTGGCCGAAAACCGCACCTCATTTGGACTCTCCTAGCTCCCTCTACCTATATATATTTGTGTCTCCCTCCGAATTTTCACGGATGAAACCCTAACCGTCTTCCTCCTCGCACCGCCGGACATGTCCCTTCGGCCAATCCGAAGCCACCACCTCAGCCTCCGCCACCCCGCGCCCAATCCCCCGCCGCCACATCAGCACGCCGCCGCCCTCTCTCTCCTCCGCGCCCGCTGCCGGCCCGCGCGTCACCCGCGGCCACCCGAACCGCCCGTGCCGCTCGCCCATCCGCCCCGCCGCCTTCACCCCGTCGCCGACTCGAGCTTGCCGCCCCGCCGCCCCGCCTTGGCTCCGCCCCTCGCCGGCGTGCGCGGCACCCCGCCACTCCATCATGCACCGCCCTGCCGCCTCGTCCGGCGCGCCCCTCGCCGGCCCCTGCCCCTCCGCCGATGCGTGCTCCGGATCCGCTCCGACCGACCTCACCGGCCTTTCTTCGCCGCCGCGCGCCGCCTCTTAACCCTGCCGGCATCCTCCGCCGACCTCGCCACCGCAGCGCCCGCCACCGCCTTCATTCCTCGCCGGAGGCCGCCGCCCTCACCGGAGTTCGGATCCGGTCAGATCCGTCCAGGTGGGACGAGATCCACCGGGATCCAAACCAAACGCGCCCCCGTACCTACTCGTCCCGAACCCCTTCGTCCATTTTCCCGCGAGGTCTAATTTCTACTAAGTCCTTTCCCCCCTCATATTTTCAGGCCATGTTCATCGCATCATAACTTCTCATTCGTAGCTCCGTTTTGCATGCATGATACATCAAAATGTTCATCATGATGTGCACTTCATTTTGTTCCATTGTGCCATGCTTGTTTGAGTCCATATTAATGCCCAAATAGTTGATGCAAGAGTGCTATAAAATGTTAGTTCCTGTTTCTTAGCAGAGTATGAGCATTTGTCATTTTTGCTACATTTATTGTGTGCTGCATATGGGCATGAGCTCTACATGTGATTTGGGCTATGCCATGCCATCTTTACAAGGGTGTATGCCATGTATTTTTGTGATCAATGTGGTGACTAGCACAAGCATGCAAAGTAGCTCTTGTGTTATTGCTCATTTCAGGATCTTAGGATTTCACTAAGTCATTTTCCTGCTGTTATTTTTATGCCATGTATTCATGTTGCTACAATGATATCCATGCTTCTTTTGAGTATGTTCACTAAGGATGATTTTGACATATGGTTGTGCTCTATCCATCCATGCCCCTGTTTGCAATTATGGAGTACCCTAGCATGACTTAATCCTTCTCTACTTTTGCTATAAAATGTTCCTGGCAGATTGTTTACATGTTAATCAATTTTGCCAAGGTTGTTGTAGTTGATCCATGCATGCTATGAACTTGATATTGCCTTTGTTAGTTTCATGATTATGTCTTCTTGCTATTTTTATGCTTATATTGTCATGCAATGCCTTGTGTTGAGTGAATCGAGCTCGCAAAGATGCCTTCATAATTCTATTTTTGCCATGCTCAGTTTTCTGCCAAGTCTGAAATCTGTTAACGAAACTTGCTATGTTTACATGGGTGCCATCATATTTTCTGTGCCCTTTTGGCTTATGGTCAGTAAGGGACTTTTATTATATGCTTTGAGTAGATTCATGCCATGCCTTGTATTGCTATGATATGTTCCGTTAGCATGTTGTTAGCTTTCTCTAAACATGTCTTCCTGATGTTAATTCCTGGCATGTTGATATTTTCACTAAGTCTGTGAAGTTGATATCTTTTGCACTTTTTCCATGCTTGTTTGAACCTGCTCTTGTGTGATTTAGCCGTAGCTTAGTGTTCATCTTTTGTCAAGCATCTTGAGTAGATCACTGCCATGTGCTTTGTTGCTATGTTGTAGTGCAGTAGCTTAGTTTCTTGGTGCATTCTATATATCATCCTGCTGTTGATCGCAGAATTGTGCCATTATTGTTTTGCTTGCCATTTGCAAACCGTGCATCCGATTCCGGTGATCTTTATATCGATTTCGACCAAAATCAACTCATATTTCCAGCAGCACTCTTGGTTTGCCAAGTGGATGCATGGTTCAATCTTTTCCTTCCAGAGACGCATATGCATTGCATATCACATCCCGCATGTCATGCCATGTTTTGCATCATGTTGCTTGCACATTGCACTATGTTTGATTGTTGGTTCTTTTTCTTGTGTTCTTGCTTTGGGTAGAGCCGGGAGACGAGTTCGTGATCGAGGAACCCGTTGAGTACGCTTACGAGGATCAAGCTTATGTCAACTCGGAGAACTTTGTAGGCAAGATGACCATACCCTCGAAATCACTTCTATCTTTGCTTGCTAGTTGCTCGTTCTTTTGCTATACCGCGATACCTACCACTTGCTATATCATGCCTCCCATATTGCCATGTCAAGCCTCTAACCCACCTTGTCCTAGAAAATCATTGTTTGGCTATGTTACCGCTTTGCTCAGCCCCTCTTATAGCGTTGTTAGTTGCAGGTGAAGATGGAGTTTGTTCCATGTTGGAACATGGTTATTGTTGGGATATCACAATATCTCTTATTTAATTAATGCATATATATACTTGGTAAAGGGTGGAAGGCTCGGCCTTATGCCTGGTGTTTTGTTCCACTCTTCCCGCCCTAGTTTCCGTCATACCGGTGTTATGTTCCTTGATTTTGCGTTCCTTACGCGGTTGGGTGTTATGGGAACCCCTTGACAGTTTGCTTTGAATAAAACTCCTCCAGCAAGGCCCAACCTTGGTTTTACCATTTGCCACCTAAGCCTTTTTCCCCTGGGTTCTGCAGACTCAAGGGTCATCTTTATTTTAAACCCCCGGGCCAGTGCTTCTCTAAGTGTTGCTCCAACTTGAGCGATGTCCGGCGCCCCTTGGGCAACCAGGGTCTATGCCAACCCGACGTCTGGCTCATCCGGTGTGCCCTGAGAATGAGATATGTGCATCTCCTATCGGGATTTGTCGGCACATCTAGGTGGCTTTGCTGGTCTTATTTTACCATTGTCGAAATGTCTTGTAACTGGGATTCCGAGTCTGATCGGGTCTTCCTGGGAGAAGGAATATCCTTCATTGACCGTGAGAGCTTGTGATGGGCTAAGTTGGGACACCCCTGCAGGGTTTTGAACTTTCTAAAGCCGTGCTCGCGGTTATGGGCAGATGGGAATTCGTTAATATCCGGTTGTAGAAAACCTGACACTTAATTTAATTAAAATGCATCAACCGCGTGTGTAGCCGTGATGGTTTCTTTCCGGCGGAGTCCGGGAAGTGAACACGGTTCTTGGGTTATGTTTTGCGTAAGTAGTTTCAGGATCACTTCTTGATCACTTCTAGTTCACGACCGTTGCTTTGCTTCTCTTCTCGCTCTTATTTGTGTAAGTTAGCCACCATATATGCTAGTGCTTGCTGCAGCTCCACCTCACTACCCTTTCCTACCCATAAGCTTAAATAGTCTTGATCTCGCGGGTGTGAGATTCCTGAGTCCTCATGACTCACAGATACTTCCAAACAGTTGCAGGTGCCGATGATACCAGTGCAGGTGATGCAACCTAGCTCAAGTGGGAGCTCGATGAGGACCGTGTTCGTTGTGTTGTTTCGTTCCCTGTCGATCAGTAGTGGAGCCCAGTCGGGCCGATCGGGGATCTAGCATTAGGGGTTGTCTTTCTTTATTTGGTTTTGTAGTCGGACCTTGATTGTATTCTGGATGATGTAATGCTATATTTATGTATTGTGTGAAGTGGCGTTTGTAAGCCAACTCTTTATCCCTTTCTTATTCAGTACATGGGATGTGTAAAGATTACCCCTCTTGCGACATGCCTACTATGTGGTTATGCCTATAAGTCATGCTCCGACACGTGGGAGATATAGCCGCATCGTGGGTGTTACAGATCATGTGGCTAACTCCTTAGTCACATTGAGCTCCTTATGATGATGCATTACCGAGTGGGCCTAGAGATACCTCTCCGTCATACAGAGTGACAAATCCCAGTATTGATTCGTGCCAACCCAATAGACACTTTCAGAGATACTCGTAGTGCACCTTTATAGACACCCAGTTACGTTGTGACGTTTGGCACACCCAAAGCATTCCTACAGTATCCGGGAGTTGCACAATCTCATGGTCTAAGGAAAAGATACTTGACATTAGAAAAGCTTTAGCAGACGAACTACACGACCTTGTGCTATGCTTAGGATTGGGTCTTATCCATCACATCATTCTCCTAATGATGTGATCCCATTATCAATGACATCCAATGTCCATGGTCAGGAAACCATGACCATCTATTGATCAACGAGCTAGTCAACTAGAGGCTTACTAGGGACATATTACGGTCTATTTATTCACACATGTATTACGGTTTCCGGTTAATACAATTATAGCATGAACAATAGACAATTGTCATGAACAAGGAAATATAATAATAACCATTTTATTATTGCCTCTAGGGCAGATTTCCAACAGTCTCCTACTTGCACTAGAGTCAATAATCTAGTTCACATCGTTCTGTGGTTAACACTCATAGTTCACATCACCATGTGACTAACACCCGAAGAGTTTACTAGAGTCAATAATCTAGTTCACATCGCCATGTGATTAACACCCAAGAGTTTACTAGAGTCAATAATCTAGTTCACATCACCATGTGATTAACACTCAATGAGTTCTAGGGTATGATCATGTTATGCTTACGAGAGAAGTGTCAGTCAATGGGTCTGCAACATTCAGATCCGTGTGTTCTTCGCAAATCTCGATTTCATATTGTAGATGTTGCTACTATGCTCCACTTGGAGCTAATCCAAATGGTTTCTCCACTATACGTATCCGGTTTGCTACTCAGAGTCATCCGGATAGGTGTTAAAGCTTGCATCGACGTAACCCTTTACGCAGAACTCTCTATCACCTCCATAACCGATAAACATTTCCTTATTCCTAAGGAAAATTTTGACCGTTGTCCAATGATCCACTCGTGGATCACTCTTGTACCCCCTTGCCAGACACGTGGCAAGGCACATCGCGGTACACAACATGGCATATCGTATAGAGCCTATGGCTAAGGCATAGGGGACGACTTTCGTCCTTTCTCTTTCTTCTGCCGTGGTTGAGCTTCAAGTCTTAACTTCACACCTCACAACTCAGGCAAGAACTCCTTCTTTGACTGATCCATCTTGAACTCCTTCAAGGTCATCTCAAGGTATGTGCTCTATGAAAGTCTTATCAGGCGTCTTGATCTATCTCTATAGATCTTGATACCCAACATGTAAGCAGTTTTACACAGGTCTTCCTTTGAAAAACTCCATTCAAACAACCCTTTATGCTTTCTAGAAATTCTACATCATTTACGATCAACAATATGTCATCCATATATACCTATCGGAAATGTTGTAGTGCTCCCACTCACTTTCTTGCAAATACAAGTTTCTTGCAAACTTTGTATAAACCCAAATGATTTGATCGCCTCATCAAAGCGTATGTTCCAACTCCGAGATGCTTGCTCCAGTCCATAGAAGGATCGTTGGAGTTTGCATACCTTTTAGCATCCTTAGGATTGACAAAATTTTTTTGGTTGTATCACATACAACCTTTCCTCACGGAAACCGTCAAGGAAACTTTGTTTTGACATCCATCTTCCTGATTTCGTAAATGAAAATGCAGCAACTGCTAACATAGTTCTAACAGACTTTAGCATCGCTATGATTGAGAGTCTCATCATAGTCAACTCCTTGAAATTGTTGGAAAGTTCTGCGTGACAAGTCAAGCTTCACAAATGGTGACATTACCATCAGTGTCTGTCATCTTCTTAATGATCCATTTATTCTCAATGGCTTGCCGTTCATCGGGCAAGTCCACCAAAGTCCATACTTTGTTCTCATACATGGATCCTATCTCGAATTTCATGGCTTCTAGCAATTTGTTGGAATTCAGGCCCACCATCGCTTCTTCATAGCTCATAGGTTCATCGTGGTCCAACAACATGACCTTTAAGACAGGGTTACGACTCAGAAGTTGTAGACACCCTTGTCGACCTATGATGTTTGATAGTAATTTGATCTAAAGCTTCATGATCATCATCATTAGCTTTCTCCTCAACTGACGTAAGTGCCACAGAAACATCTTTTTGTGATACGCTACTCTTTGGTTGAAGTGAAGGTTCAACAACCTCATCAAGTTCTATCTTCCTCCCACTCAATTCTTTCGAGAGAAACTCTTTCTCGAGAAAGGACCTATTCTTAGCGACAAACACTTTGCCCTCAGATCTAAGATAGAAGGTATAACCAATCATCTTGTTTGGGTATTCTATGAAGACACAATTTTCCGCTTTGGGTTTGAGCTTTTCCGACCGAAGCCTATCGACATAAGCATCGTAGCCCCAAACCTTAAGAAACAACAACTTTGGTTTCTTGCCAAACCATAGTTCATACGGTGTCATCTCCACGGACTTATATGGTGCCCTATTTAAAGTGAATGTAATTGTCTTTAATGCATAACCCCCAAAAATAATGGTAGATTGGTAAGAGACGGCATACACCATATCCAATAAGGTTCGATTACGACATTCGGACACACCATCATGCTATGGTGTTCCAGGCGGCGTCAACTGTGAAACGATTCCACCTTGTCTTTAGTGATTGCCAAACTCATAACTCAGATACTTTCCCTTTGATCAGATCGAAGGAACTTGATCTTCTTGTTACGATGATTCTCAACTTCACTCTGAAATTGCTTGAACTTTTCAAACATTTCAGACTTATGCTTCATTAAGTAAATATACCCATATCTATTCAATTCACCAGTGAAGGTGAGAAAATAACGATATCCACCGCGCGCGTCAACACTCATCGGACCACACACATCAGCATGTATGATTTCCAACAAGTCACTTGCCCGTTCCATTGTTCCAAAGAATGGGGTTTTAGTCATCTTGCCAAAGAGGCATGGTTCGCATGTGTCAAGTGACTTCAAAAGTCCATTAGCATGCAAGTTCTTTCATGCGCTTTACACCATGACCTAAGCGGCAGTGCCACATGAAAGCAGTACTATCATTATCAACTCTACATCTTTTGGCATCAATGTTATGAACATGTGTATAACTATGGCCGGGATTCAATAAACCATTCACATTGGGTGCATGACCATAGAAGGTATTATTCATGTAAACAGAATAACCATTATTCTCTGACTTAAATGAATAATCATATTGCAATAAACATGATCTAATCATGTTCATGCTCAACGTAGACACCAATGCAAACAACATTTATCTAGGTTCAACACTAATCCCGAAGGTAGAGGGAGCGTGCGATGGTGATCACATCAACCTTGGAAACACTTCCAACACACATCGTCACCTCGCCCTTAGCTAGTCTCCATTAATTCTGTAGCTTTTGTTTTGAGTTACCAATATTAGCAACTGAACTGGTATCTAATACCCAGGTGCCACTAGGAGTACTAGTCACACACATATATCAAATATACTTTTGTTGAAGTTGACAGCCTTCTTATCTACCAAGTATTTGAGGCAGTTCCGCTACCAGTGACCGTTCCCCTAATAAAAGCACTTTGTCTCGGGTTTGGATTCTTGGGTTTCTTCACTGGAGCGGCAACTGGCTTGCCATTCAAAAGTTTCCCTTCTTGCCCTTGCCCTTCTTTGAAACCAGTGCTCTTTTTAACCATCAACACCTGATGCTCCTTCTTGATTTCTACCTTTACGACCTTAAGCACGACGAACGGCTCCGGGGTTATCTTCCCTTGCATGTTATAGTTCATCACGAAACTCTAGTAGCTTGGTGATAGCGACTGGAGAACTTTTGTCAATCACTCTCTTATCTGGAAGATTAACTCCCACTTGATTTAAGTGATTGAAGTACCTAGACATTCTGAGAACATGCTCACTGGCTGGGCTATTCTCCTCCATCTTGTAGGCAAAGGTCTTGTCAGAGGTCTCAACCTCTCAACACGGGCATGAGCCTGAAATACCAATTTCAGCTCTTCGAACATCTCATATGTTCTATGGCGTTCAAAACGCTTTTGGAGCCCCGACTCTAAGCCGTAAAGCATGTCGCACTAAACTATCAGGTAGTCATCAGAACGTGTCTACCAGATGTTCAAAACATCCATAGACGATGCTAGAGGGGTTGGAACACCGAGCGGTGCATCAAGGACAGAAGCCTTCTGTGTAGCAGTGAGGACAATCCTCAGACTACGGCCCTAGTCCGCACAATTTCTTACAATATCTTTCAACTTAGTCTTTCTCTAGGAACATATTAAAACAAAGTACTAAAGCACGAGCTATTAATCCACAACATAATTTGCAAAGACAATTTAGACTATGTTCATGATTATTAAGTTCACCTGATCAAATTAATCAATGAACTCCCACTCAGATAGACATCCCTCTAGTAATCTAAGTGATACATGATCCGAATCTACTAGGCCATGTCCGATCATCATGTGAGACGGACTAGTCATCAACGGTGAACATCTCCATGTTGATCGTATCTACTATACGACTCATGTTCGACCTTTCGGTCTCTCATATTCCGAGGCCATGTCTGTACATGCTAGGCTCGTCAAGTCAACCTAAGTGTTTTGCATGTGTAAATATGGCTTACACCTGTTGTATTCAAACATTAGAATCTATCACACCCGATCATCACGTGGTGCTTCGAAACAACGAGCCTTCGCAACGGTGCACAGTTAGGGGAACACTTTCTTGAAATTTTAGTGAGGGATCATCTTATTTATGCTACTGTCGTTCTACGCAAATAAGATGTAAACATGACAAACATCACATGCAAATCATAAAGTGACATGATATGACCAATATCATCTTGCGCCTTTGATCTCCATCTTTGAGGTGCGTCATGAACACAATCGTCACCGGCATGACACCATGATCTCCATCATCGTGTCTTCATGAAGTTGCCTCGCCAACTATTACTTCTACTACTATGGCTAACGGTTAGCAATAAAGTAAAGTAATTACATGGCATTTTCATTGACACGCATGTCATAAATAAATTAAGACAACCCATATGGCTCCTGCCGGTTGTCATACTCATCGACATGCAAGTCGTGATTCCTATTACAAGAACATGATCAATCTCATACATCACATATATCATTCATCACATCCTTTTGGCCATATCACACCACATAGCATACCCTACAAAAACAAGTTAGACGTACTCTAATTGTTGTTGCATGTTTTACGTGGCTGCTTATGGGTTTCTAGCAAGAACGTTTCTTACCTACGCAAAACCACAACGGTGATATGCCAATTGCTATTTACCATTCATAAGGACCCTTTTCATCGAATCCGATCTGTTGGGGATATGACTACCAGGTATGACCCGCCCAGGAGGGGCCGGGTCAATCCCAATGGCGGGTTACTTAAAAGGAAGCCCGAAGAGTATACAAGGTGATGGTTTATGATAAAGCTTGTAGTAGTCCCAAGCCCAGAGGTGGCTTAAGGCCCGCAAGTGTAAATCGCCATATATGAGTAAGACTTGTAAGATAAGGCATGTAAGATTTGTCATCGAGCCGGACACATTGTATGAGCCGACCGGGACTCTGTAGGCCGCAGGGCGTCAACCCGTGTATGTAAGGGGACGACCCGGCGGTGGCTTAGGGAAAGAAAACAACCGATCGAGAGCCAAGCTAGCGTATTTCGAAACCTAGCAGTACCACATCAATTAGACTAGGCTTTACCTTCACCGCAAGGGGCCGAACCAATATAAACCTCTCGTGTCCTTTGTCCCGATTAACCCCCTTTAAGCTTCCTAGTTGTGATGGCTCCACGACTAAGTCCTTTCTCTAGGACATCTGCCGTGACTATTCCATGACAGTTGGCGCCCACCGTGGGGCCAGCGCACGGTGGATTTGAGTTCTTGAAGGGTAGCTTCGAAGGGCTCAAGGGATACATTGTGGGCCGGATGACCAAGAGTCATCGCGGCAAGCTCTACATCGACGACGCAGGCTGGGGCCCCGACGCCGGCTCAATTGAGTACGGGTACCGGGTCCCCTTTGGTGGAATCCACGTCTTCATCGGCCGAATCGGCGAGCCGGGCCCTGAGCCGGACATTTGCACCTACCTCATCGAGATGGCTCAGCGTGCGAGACCCGCCCGGACTCAGCCCGCCATGAAGCGTGCCTTCGTGGGTTGCTTCCATGGAGGGGAGTTCTCTGAAGGATCTGTGGATGGCGGTGAGACGGCTGTCTGCTCTGACGGCAAGTTGTCCACAGGTGAGACGGATTCATTGTATCAACTACAAGATGGCGGGCTTGGGGGCTATTCCAATGGCAGCAGTATTCCAGACCCCTTTGAGCCGCCGAACAGAGCGGGGATCTTCATGACTGGCACACACCCCGATCAAAACTCTACGACTGCGGCAGCGATAACCACCGGGTCGGCAGGGGCTGGGTCAGGAGACCCCGTGCGACCGCCGGCTCAGGTGCTAATGGATCTCATGGATAGAATGACGACCCTGTTGACCGTCGTGGTCGAACCGGCGGGTAAGGCTCAGCATGATGCGGAGGTGGCACGGTTACGTGGGGAGGTAGCTCAAGCCAAGGAAAACTTGACGGCGGAGGACGTCTGGATGGCTACAGAGCAGGCGGCTTTGGACGCCCAGGCTCAGCAGCTTCAATCAGAGGCTTTTCAGCTCTCGATGAATCTGAACGCATCAAACAAGGTCATGAGGAGGAGGCACCAGAAGACTCAATCACGTCTGCCCCTGACTTATGATCCTAGGAACCTCTTCCACACACCCAGAGCCGGTCCCAGTAACCCGCCGAAGGCAAATCGGATTACAACACCCGGGGCCGGGGCGGCGGGCCAGCCGCGGGCTATGGAGCCCCCTCGTCTGAATACTGCTTCACCTTGTTATACACCGACACCATCGGGTCATTTTCCTAGCCCTCTGGAGAATCTGATCGCTGCATCGGCACGTTTGGCGGCTCTCCCCATGGAAGGTGACTCTCCGGCGGCGGTCGAGACGCGAAGGGTCAGAGAACTTCTTCAGATGGCTCTGGCACAGCAGGAGTCATACTCTTACAGTCGAGACAGGATTCATTCAACCCCTCGCCCAAGCCAGAGCCCAAGCTATAGCAGGCATATGGATTCGGCGACCGTGTCAAGCAACGCCTAGCGCCGTAACCAGCCGCACATGTATGACCCGGTGCGTGATGGAGCTCTTAACTTAGCTGACCAGGAGAGGATTCTCCAAGAGGCTGAGCGGGCGGTTCAACAGGCAGCGGAGCAGGCGGTTCACCAAGCTTTTCCGGTTTATCCAATGACCTCTGTTGAAGCAGGTGTGACCACGAGGACTGGAGATGTCCCTTGCTTGGTGCCGGCTCTGCGTAATGAGCGCTTGCCAAAGGATTTCAAGGGGCCTCGTAAGGTGCCTAATTACACAGCTGACTTACAACCCGGGGCATGGATTGAAAGTTACGAGATGGCCATGGAGTTATTGGAGGTCAGTGACGCAGCGATGGCCAAGTACTTCACCATGATGTTGGATGGAACAATTCGCACTTGGTTGAAGGGGTTGCCACCCAATTCCATCGGCTCATGGGCAGAGTTAAAGGCCTGTTTTATTCAGAACTTCAAAGATACATGCAAGCAACCCATGTCGATTGTGGACTTGACTAATTGCAAGCAAGAGGAAGGTGAATCCACGACCCATTGGGTGCGCCGGGTGAAGGAGATAATACATTCACCTGATAAGATGGATGCCGGCTCCACGGTCTTAATGTTGGAGAAAAATTGCCGTTTTGAACCTCTGAAACAGAAGCTGGGGCGGCTCAAGCGTGATTGCAATGACATGGGCCAGCTTATAGCGGCTCTGGTCAAATACGCCGATTCTGATAGTATCAAGGATCCCGCATCTGACAAAGAGAAGACATGAAAGGGAAAGAAGAACGACAACGACAAAGGTCATTAGCATAACCCGACAAATCAAGGAGCTAATAATAAATGTAAGGCCGATGGTAGTCTGGAGTTTGTGGCTAACACCAACGCATAGGGCAACAATCAATGGCGTAAGGGGAGGCCACCTCCTCGGTCAGGCGGGTCAGGTCCCACCCTCGAGCAGTTGCTAAATGAACCCTGCCCAAGACACGACACCCGGGAGAAGCCGGCCACCCATCTGTGGAAAGATTGTACGATCATGACGGCTTTCAAGAATTCTAACATGTTCGACGGTAATCATGGACCCGACAACGGCTCAGGTGGTGGTGGTTTTCATGGCCCGGGCGGCGGCTCAGGCGGTGGCGGTTTTCATGGCCATGGCCCTCAAGGCAATCAAGGCGGCTATAATCAGCAATCTGGCCAAGGTAGTCAGCGGTAGCAGCAATCCAGGTATCAGAGCAACCCAAAGCAGCTACACAGTGGGCAGTATCACGTATTCACCACTAGTTTATGCAAAAGGGACCAGAAACTTCATAAGAGAGATGTGAACGCTATTGAGCCGGCGGTTCCACGTTATTTGAGATGGTCTAAGCAGCCTATTTTGTGGAGTAGGGAAGATCACCCTCCCCGGGTCGATAATCCGGGTCACCTGGCCTTGGTGGTGGCCCCTCAGGTTGGTGGATATAAATTCACTAAAGTACTCATGTACGGAGGCAGTAGCATCAATATCCTCTATTATGAGACGTTTCGTCGCATGGGGTTGACTGACAAGAGTCTTAAGACACCCAACACCGTTTTCCATGGAGTAGTGCCTGGCAAGTCGGCATATCCAGTTGGTAAGATTGAGCTAGAAGTAGCCTTTGGAGATGAGCATGATTCTAGGGCGGAGAAGTTAACCTTTGAAGTGGTCAAAATCAAAAGCCCATATCACGCCCTGTTTGGACGTCTAGCTTATGCAAAATTCATGGCACGACCGCTTTATGTTTATCTACAGCTCAAGATGCTGGGTTATAAGGGCACTATCACAGTGCATGGAAGTCGAAAGATAGCTTTGGAATGTGAAGAAGGTGATGCTGCTTACGCCGAATCTGTTTGTGCGACAAAGGAGTTGAAGTTTTACAAGGATAATATCGACCCGGCGGACATGACGTCTTTGAAAAAGCCAACCACAGAGCATGAGCCGGCGCTGAAGTTTAAGTCAGTTGACGATACCAAGATGATTTATTTTATGCCTAGTGACTCATCCAAAAATTCATTGTCAGTGCTAACTTGGATCCCAAATAGAAAAGCGCGCTCATCGAGTTCATCCGTGAGAACCGGGACATCTTTGTATGGAAGCCTTATGACATGCCGGGTGTACCGAGAGAACTCACTGAGCACACTCTCAATATTGACCCAAGTTTAAGCCGGTCAGACAGTTTCTTCGGCGGTTCAACGAGGAAAGGTGCAAGGCTATTGGAGAAGAGGTGGCCCGACTCTTGGCGGCCGGGTTTATTGTTGAAGTTTTTCACCCAGAGTGGTTGGCTAACCCGGTGCTTGTGCTAAAAAAGAATGGCACTTGGCGTATGTGTGTGTATTACACAGATTTAAACAAGGCTTGTCCGAATGATCCTTTTGCTCTCCCTCGTATTGATCAAATCATTGATGCTACGGCCGGTTGTGAGTGTTTGAGTTTTCTGGATGCTTATTCTGGCTATCATCAGATCAAGATGGCAGTGAAGGACCAAGAGAAGACGGCTTTCATTACTCCGTTTGGAGTCTTCTGCTATGTATCTATGGCTTTTGGGCTTAAGAGTGCCCAGGCAACTTATCAGCGGTGTGTACAGAACTATCTTCATAATCAGATTGGGCATAATGTTCATGCTTATGTGGACGATATAGTGGTGAAATCCAGAGAGAAGGAAACTATGGTAGATGATCTAAAGGAAACCTTTGATAACCTCTGGGTCTACAAGATGATGCTTAACCCGGCCAAGTGCGTTTTTGGAGTCCCAGCTGGTAAGCTTTTGGGTTTTTGGTGTCTAACAGAGGCATTGAGGGTAAACCAGAGAAAATTAAGGCGATTACGTCTTTGGCTAAGCCGGCGTGCATCAATGACGTTCAGCGGCTGGCAGGTCATGTCGCAGCTTTAAGTCGGTTAGGTGAGAAGGCTATGCCGCTGTATCAGATGATGAAGAAAAGGGATAACTTTGTCTGGAGTGACGATGCTAACTCTGCCTTTGAAGATCTGAATAGACAGCTCGCTGAGCCGCCGGTTCTTGCTGCTCCCATTGAGAAGGAGCCACTGTTGTTATATGTGGCTGCTAACACACGTGCTGTCAGTGTGGCCATTGTTGTAGAGCGCAAGGAGGCTGGCAAGGAACATCCGGTTCAACGGCCGGTTTATTACGTCAGTGAGGTGCTCATTGAGTCCAAACAGAGATATCCACATTGGCAGAAGCTTGTTTATGGGGTGTTCATGGCAAGCCGGAAGCTTAAGCATTACTTTCAGGGTCATCCTATCACTGTGGTTAGCTCTGCTCCTTTAGGAGATATTATTCAAAATAGAGAAGCCACAAGACGAGTCGCCAAGTGGGCCATTGAACTTGGGTCTCATGGTTTAAAGTATGTGCCACGTACTGCCATCAAATCTCAAGCACTGGTGGATTTCATTAACGATTGGACAGAGTTGCAGATACCTGAAGAGAAGCCAGACAACACATATTGGACGATTCATTTTGATGGGTCCAAACAATTGGAAGGCTCAGGGGTTGGAGTTGTCTTAACTTCTCCTTGAGGTGACAAATTTTGTTATGTGTTGCGATTGATGTTTCCTTGTACTAACAACGCAGCTGAGTACGAGGCCTTACTCCATGGCCTTCAAATGGCTAGAGAAATGAGTTTAAGCCGGGTACGGTGCCTTGGCGACTCAGATTTAGTGGCTCAGCAAGTATCGGGCAAGTGGGATTCCAAGGACCCTCTCATGGAGGCTTATCGCCGTGAGGTTGACGCTCTTGCTGGACACTTCAAGGGTTATCAGGTGGAGCACATTGACCGCAGAAAGAATGAAGCGACTGATGCTTTAAGCCGGTTGGGATCTCAGCGTAAGCCGGTGCCGCCTAACACCTTTTTAGATGTTCTGCATAACCATTCTATTAAGTTGCCTATTGATGAGGACTTGGCTGTTCCAGACCCAGAAGCACAATTGGTGGCAGCTCTTCATGTCATTCCAGATTGGACAGTGCCATATTTGGCCTATATGACCCGGGGTGAGTTGTCGGAGGATGAGACCTTGGCTAGACAGATAACCCGGTGGTCTAAGTCAATGACAATTTCCAATGGAGAGTTGTATCATCACAGTGTCACCGGAGCATTTTAACGTTGTGTCTCTCCTGAATAAGGTCAAGAAATTCTTCGTGAGATCCATGAAGGGGATTGTGGCCATCATGTCGGTTCAAAGTCTCTGGTGGACAAAGCTTTCTGTCATCACTTTTACTGGCTAACGGCTCACGCCGATGCGGAGGATCTGGTCAGTAGGTGTGATGGGTGTCAAAAATTTGCACGACAAGCGCACGTACCGGCTCAAGAATTGCGGATGATTCCAATCACTTGGCCGTTCGCAGTTTGGGGGCTCGATATGGTTGGACCTTTCAAAAGATCCGATAAAAAGACACATCTTTTGGTGGCCGTTGAAAAATTCACAAAGTGGGTTGAGGCAGAGCCGGTTAGTAAGTGTGATGCAGCCACATTGGTTCAGTTCATGAAAAAGGTGATCTTTCGTTTTGGCTTTCCACACAGCATTATAACTGACAATGGTACTAATCTGTCCAAATGTGCTACGGAGGAATTTTGTCAACGTGAGCATATCTGGCTTGATGTTTCGTCAGTGGCTCACCCCCAATCTAATGGTCAAGCCGAGAGAGGAAATCAGGAAATCTTAAAAGGTCTCAAGCCCCGACTTATGGTTCCTTTACAACAGACGCCAGGTTGTTGGGTGGAGGAGTTACCTTCGGTGCTATGGAGCATCAATACTACCCCTAACAGGTCTACATGTTATACACCTTTCTTCATGGTTTATGGAGCAGAAGTAGTCCTGCCTATGACATCCATCATGACTCGCCCCGCGTGGCGGCTTACGTTGAAGCTGATAACGAGCAAGCCCGACAGGATGCATTTGACTTATTAGATGAGGAGTGAGACTTGGCAGCGGCCCGATCGGAAATTTACCAACAGGACCTGCGCCGTTAAAAACCTTTCAAGAAGGTGACTTGGTGCTCCAGCTCATCCAGGTCAGTTGAGTTGTCAATTCAACCACACCTGTAAAACTTAATATATGCAGCAAAGTGTTTAGTAGCAAAGTAGTATGGAAGTAACGGTAACGGTGGCAAAAGTAACGGTAGCAGTTTTGTAGTGATTATAATAGTGGCAACGGAAAAGTAACTAAGCAAAGATCAATATGTGAAAAGCTCATAGGCATTGGATCAATCATGGATAATTATGTCGGATGCGATTCCTCATGCAATGGTTATAACATAGGGTGACACAGAACTAGCTCCAGTTCATCAATGTAATTTAGGCATGTATTCTGAATATAGTCATACGTGCTTATGGAAAAGAACTAGCATGACATCTTTTGTCCTACCCTCCCATGGCAGCGGGGTCCTATTGGAAACTAAGGGATATTAAGGCCTCCTTTTAGTAGAGTACCGGACCAAAGCATTAACACTTAGTGAATACATGAACTCCTCAAACTACGGCCATCAACGGTAAGTATCCCTATTATTGTCGCTTCGGGGTTAACGGATCATAACACATAATAGGTGACTATAGACTTGCAAGATAGGATCAAGAACTCACATATATTCATGGAACATAATAGGTTCAGATCTGAAATCATGGCACTCGGGCCCTAGTGACAAGCATTAAGCATAGCAAAGTCATAGCAACATCAATCTCAGAACATAATGGATACTAGGGATCAAACCCTAACAAAACTAACTCGATTACAAGATAAATCTCATCCAACCCATCGCCCTCCAGCAAGCCTATGACGGAATTACTCATGCACGGCGGTGAGCATCATGAAATTGGTGATGGAGGAAGGTTGATGATGACGATGGTGATGGATTCCCCTCTTCGGAGCCCCAAACGGACTCCAGATCAACCCTCCCGAGAGAGATTAGGGCTTGGCGACGGCTCCGTATCGTAAAACGCGATGAATCCTTCTCTTTAATTTTTTCTCTCCCCAAACATGAATATATAGAGTTGGAGTTAAGGTTGGTGGAGCACCAGGGGGCCCACGAGGCAGGGGGCGCGCCTAGGGGGTAGGCGCGCCCCCACCCTCGTGGACAAGGTGTGGGCCCCCTGGCCTTGATTCTTTCACCAGTATTTTTATATATTCCAAAAATATTCTCCGTTGAATTTCAGGTCATTCCGAGAACTTTATTTCTGCACAAAAATAACACCATGGCAACTCTGCTAAAAACAGCGTCAGTTCGGGTTAGTTCCATTCAAATCATGTAAGTTAGAGTCCAAAACAAGGGCAAAAGTGTTTGGAAAAGTAGATACGATGGAGACGTATCAGCCACCACCACCGCCGCCACGCCATCGTGCTGCCGGAGGACTCGAGCTACTACTTCACCGTCGCTCACTGGATCGAGGAGGTGAAGGCATCATCAAGCCGTACGTGTGTTGAACACGGAGGTGTCGTCCGTTCGGCACTTGGATCGGAATTTCGCGGGACGGATCGTGATTTGATCGCAAAGACGTTCGACTACATTAACCACGTTTCTTAATGCTTCCGCTTAGCGATCTACAAGGGTATGTAGATCCAATCTCTCCTCTCGTAGATGGTCATCTCCTAGATTGGATCTTGGTGAGCGTAGAATTTTTTTGTTTCCCATGCAACGTTCCCCAACATAATTGTCCTCGCCCTCATCTTCCTCCTCCTCCTCCCTCTATTGTATGGTGGCCCAAACCGGCTATTGTGTGCCCGTCTTGGTGTTGGCCTGCTGCGTGCCCGTCTGGGTGTTGGCCTGCTATCAATGCTAAAACTGGTGGATCTCTGGTAGGGGGTCCCGAGCTGGTGATCTTGGTACGATGGTGTGCAGGAAGTAAAGGGGACACCATTTTACCCAGGTTTGGGCCCTCTCGAATAGGCAAAACCCTACGCCATGCTTGTATTACATTGATTATGGATGGGGTACAAAATACAAATGATCTACCTCGAGATCATATGAATGAGTTCTAACCTCTAAGCCTTGAATGTGTGCCTCTACAGATTAAACCCTGTCGGCGTTCTGGGAACGGGGGTCCCCAGACTTGCCTGCCTGCGGCCTGCGGCATGGCTCAAGTGGGGGCCCAGCGCGACCCATCTTCATCAGCTCAAGCTCAAAGACCCTCGCGAGGGGCCAAGCCTCGCGGGGCGGATGACTGAAAGCTTCCTCAGAGGCAGCCTCATCAGGCAGGCTCGCGAGGAGGCGGAGAGATCAAGGCAGAGGTACCTCGCGAGGAGCCCGTGACGCAAGCCATGACGATCGAGACCAGGCGGGCGCTGGCCTGCGCAGTGTCCTTGTTTCCCCTTTGATGCAAAGGGGGCAAGCATAGGCCAAGGCATCGGGCAAAGGTTACCATTCCGGTGCAACGAGACCAAGACCAGCAGAGCGGCAGGACGAAGGTCACCGTGGAGCCCAAGACGGCGTCACCACCAGTGCTTTTGGTAGCCGAAGACCACCTTTGGTCAGGATAACTTGTACTAGATGTTCCCCTTCAAAATGGCCAATTGTTGGCGCCCTTCCCGCTCATTATTTGGGGAGAGGACCAGGGCCTCTATAAATAGAGCTAGCCACCACAGAGTAGAGAGGACATCTAGAAATCTGGTAAAGCCCTAGCAGAGGGGGAGGACATCTAGAGATCTGGTAGAGCCCTAGCAGAGAGAGAGAGGGGCGACTGAACTCACCCAAATAGTTCATCGCACTGGCTCAAGAACACCTCTCGCAAGGCTGTTTTTCCCTTGTATTGTTCATCATCAGCCCCTGAGGCAATCCACCACACCACACACTGGAGTAGGGTATTACACCACTACGGTGGCCCGAACCAGTATAAACCTCGTGTCCCTTGTGTTGTTCATTGTTTCCAACTTAGATCACGCGAGGAGATTGGACGTAGATCGGTAGGGGAGAGATCTCCGCGCGCACCCCAGTGTTCGAACCTCAAGGGTCTGCCGGAACCCGAAATCCGACATTTGGCGCGCCAGGTAGGGGTGCGCCAGAATCTTTCTTCCACTGTTCGCGTGCGATCTTCCGTCGAGTCCATGGCTGACGCTCATCGGGCTCGCGCCGAGCGCTGGGCTGCTCTCGCCACCCGCGTCGCCCATACGGCGCCCGTCGGCGGACGCCCTCGTGGTTCCCCATCGCCTGCCGCCAACGCCGCCACCGTCCGGTGGGGAACGAGCAGAAGGCCTCGTTCCAGCATCCTTCGGTACGGCGGGAGGGCCGCACCGCCACCCCGTCGCTGACTCCAGCCGTTTTGTCGTCCCACGCCCGTCGCGCCCCCACGGACGTGCACGCCGCGCTGCTCCTGGCAAGAGAGCTCCTGCACTACCGCCCCGTCGACGACCTCTACGAGGACTGGCTCGCCCGCATCACCGAGCTCATCAGCGCCGCAGGGGGCTCCCCCTTGCCGTCCCTCTCGCTGCCTCACCCTCTATTCCGCGCAGGAGGCAAGGATCAGGAGGTGCCTCCACCACCTCCTCCCCAAGAAGGTGCCCTGGCTCCAAGGCGCGCAGCCCCAGGGCGAGACCCTCCGCGTCCGGCACCTGTGCAGTAAGAAACGAGCTGCCAAGAGATCCCTCGTCCCCAAGAAGGTGCTCGCGCGTTCCCAGCACCGGCGCACCAAGATCGTGTCCCTGCACCTCCATGCCAAGACCCCGCGCTGCTCCAAGCGGCGGCGCGCGGTAATCCTCAGGAATAAGCCCAGCACCAGCAAAAGGCGCCGCTGGCCACAGCAGGCTGCCGTGCCCTCACCCCCGAGCTACGCGGCGTCGCATGGCCAGGCAAGTTCAAGCCTGACCTTCCCCCTCGCTACGATGGCACGGCGGACCCCGCGGAGTTCCTACAACTCTACGAGCTATGCATCAAAGCCGCCAACGGAGACGAAAGGGTCATGGCGAACTGGTTTCCCATGGCACTCAAGGACGGGGCCCGCACCTGGCTCGTGAACCTGGCTCTTGGCACGATCTCCTCCTGGGACGAGATGCGCACTCGCTTCATCGCCAACTTCCAGGGCACTCGCGACCGGCCCCCGGCCGCAAGCGATCTGCGCCGCATCAAGCAGCAGCAAGGGGAAACCCTGCAGAAATACATCCAGCGCTTCAACAACGCTCGCCTCAAGATCCCCAAGGTGACTGAAGAAGCCATCATCTCGGCCTTCTCCGATGGCGTACGCGACATCAAGATGAAGGAGGAGCTAGCAATCCATGAAGACCTGTGCACATCCCTGGAGCTGTTCAACTTGGCGACCAAGTGCGCCACGACTGAGGAAGGGAGACTTTCCCTCCTCGAACTCCCGGCTGCCGACCCAGAAGATAAGAAGCCCAAGGCCAAGGACGTGAAGCGCAAGGGGGCTGCCGTGCTAGCAGCGAAACTAGGCACCAAGCGAGGCAGGGATCAGTACGATCAGCTTCAGCCAACCAAGCCCTTCTCAGGGGTCACTGATGGTTCCACTGTTCCAATAGGGCAGGTTCGCCTTCTAGTCACCTTCGGGCAGCGCAACAACTACCGCACCGTGCTCATCGACCTCGACGTCGCCCGCATCCGTCTGCCATACAATGCCATCCTCGGGTACCCAGCAATGGCCAAGTTCATGGCAGTGACTCATCATGGATACAATGTCCTCAAGATGCCAGGAAGCGGTGGAGTCATCACCATACCCTATGAAGAAAGGGACGCAGTGTGTTCACTAGAGCACGCGTTCCAAGCCGCAGCAATTGAAGACCCGGACCACAGGAACGGAAGACTTCCCGAGGCGACCCTTAAGAAGAAGAAGGTTTCGTCTGGCCCAAGCCATAAGGAGGCAGGCGCCTCCGGAGGTGTTGTGTTAGGATCTGCGCCCAATCAGGGAGCGCCACCCTCTCTCGCATAGGAAGGCGCGCCCGGCGCCCTCCTCAGGCAGGGCTCGGGGGCTCTTTCTTGGAGAGCCACCGACTTTGCCAAGGTCGCGAGGGAGGCGCTCGGGCACCACTTGGAGGGGTGCTTCCAGGCACGTTTCCCTTAGGAAGGTACAAGGCAAGGAAGACCAAACCCTTAGGAGTTCATCGCAAGAAACACCCAGGAGCTACAGGAGTCGAGAGTCATGCGCGGCAGCTGCTGCTTGCCAGCCATAGCCCCACATCCAGGCGAGGATGGTGGGCTGCGCGTCTGCATTGACGTTCCAGGGCTCAACCGAGCCGCGTCTCAGGAGTGCCTCTGGCCTTCGCGCGTGGGGTGTTGCGAGGGTCCACCTCACAGCTATGTTCGCAGGCCTTTCGGCCTACCGAACGCGGTCGCCACTCATCAGCGCCTACTGAGGAGCATTCTGGAGGCTCAGGAGGTCAGGCATTGTGCGTTCCTGGCGGAGATGGAGATGGCCCTCGGAGACCCACCTGTGCCCCCGGAGCCTCCCAAGGCTCCTGGGCCTGGGGGCTCGTGAGGGTCGACGTCCTCATCGCGCATCGCCCGCTTCTTCAGCATCACTTCATCTTCAACGGCACTAGGTGACATCTTTCTAAGTTCCGTTTTTAGATGGGAGCGCCCACAGGGCCGCATCATTCCCAGGTCGTGTGGGTCCGTCCCTACGGCATGTATCCGTTTTGCTTATACTCTTTACCTACCTTGTTGGGGGCGCCCCTCGGGCTGCATCAACCCCGAGCTGCTCGGGCCTGGCCCAGCAGCGTTTGCTTTTCCCGCGTCTACTTAAAATGAATTTCCTCTTGCGTGCTTAACGTGCCCGACCTAATCGCCTGCTCGATTGACACCTACCTATGGAGCCTCTCGCTCTGGCACGGCATTTGCGCACGGGTCCGTCCCTGCAACACCGATAAATCTGAGTGGTCGAGCTCTGGCCGCGGCAGCCCCCCAAGGCGCCACCTCACCAGGCCCTCAGTGCCCCAATCACTTCCCCGGAGCGACCAAAGATTGGCTGGCAACCGTAACAACAGGTCTTGTTTCTCTTCATGATTGGTGTGCAGGACCCACTCCAGG
Source organism: Triticum urartu (assembly GCF_056163025.1). Lineage (NCBI taxonomy): Eukaryota > Viridiplantae > Streptophyta > Magnoliopsida > Poales > Poaceae > Triticum > Triticum urartu. The sequence continues at coordinate 214,567,772 of NC_141879.1, read as the reverse complement.
AGCAATGCTGGGGACGTCGCGAGCTGTCCCTCCCTCTCTCCAGCACAGACCGCTTGCACGTTAAAAGGGGGGCGTCTGAGCATCGCAACTCATGGGCTCCTACTGGCTCTCCAGCCATCACCCCCTGGCCTTGACCCACGGCATCGCGACCTGTCATACTAGCGGTGGCTGAGCTCACTCGAGGGCCGGGACCTGAGGACGTAGAGCATTAAGGAAAGTGCGGGGGAGTGGGAAGAAGCTCGCGAGGACCTAACCCAGCAGTGCCTCAGCTGCCACCACTCGGGCCGGGCGCTTCATCGAGGAACTACACCAGACTCAAGAGATAAGTCACGCCCTTACAGGAGTTGGACCAACGCAGCGCCTAACCCTCGCCCAATGCGGCTCTGTCACAGCGACATTGCCTTCCTTTCTCGCCCGGCGAGGGCTGCATGAGCGCTAAAGGGGACCTCTCGAGCATCGTGACTCGGGGGCTCTTACCAGACCTCGAGCCACTCACCTCCTGGCCTTGACCACGGCATCACGACCTGGCATACCAGCAACGGCTGAAGCCTGCCTAGGGACTGGGACCTGTCAACGTAGAGCTCCAAGTCCTTGTAAGGATAGAAAGGGGGAGCCGAGCCGAGACACGACAAGCACCTCGCATTGATTCATATTAAGATATAATGTTCACAAAAGACATGGCAGGCGCCTTACATACCCCCACGGGGTGTTGCTTCGATTCCTCGCAGGGAAAAAAGTACTAATCCTAAGGAGCGCTAATCGCCCGCACCTCCGCGAGGGACGCCATCATCAACAGTGGGCTGCCCAACGTCGGCGCCAACCCCATCCAGATCCGTGGCATCGGTGGCTGGACGCAGCTTCCCCGCTCCGAGCACGGCGCGAGCTCGGGGGCTCGTAGCTGTTGTCGCTCATCTCCGGAGTCGCGAGGAGCTCGGGGGAGCCGATGGATTCCCCAGCTCCTCCGCTGCTGCTTGAGGAGCTGCTGGAGGACCGATGGGCGGGCTAGGTCCTCGCCAGTTTGTTGCCCCTGCCGCTCTCCCTGGGGCAGCACTCCAGCCGGCGTCCTTCAGCATCGAAGACCTTGAAGAACATCAGGGAGGCGCCGTCGTATTCAAGATGAATTATGAGGGCACCTACCGTCCGGCAGACCCGGGCGATTTCGCCCCAGTCCCGGGTCATGAAGACCTTGCCCGGAGCGACGACCGCGACCTCCGCTCCGGTCGCAAGGGTACTGCAGTCAGCGTGCTATAGCCAGAGCTCCAGAGCCCTGCTCGGCGGCATCTCGAAGGCGAAGGAAGGAGGAAGGCGAATCCAAGATCTTGGAGGCATGGCGGCGTGGAGCACGAGCTCGCGAGAGGAGTGCTCGGCGTGGACTCCAGGAGGAACGACGTGCACCACCGTGACTCGCTGGCATTGACGGCGGCACCGTCGATGTCGCTCGATGCCTTCTCCCCCAGGACCCACGATGCGGGCGTACAAGGGTAGCAGAAACCAAGGCAGCGACCGCTCGTACTAGGGCCTCGATGCCTCCTGCTGAGCACCCTGATCTCGGTGGCAGAGGACTAGCCGCTTCTTCGACGGAAGTGGGTCAGGACCCTCTCGGAGGGCCTTTCCCTTCTCTTCTGCAGAAAACCGGCGGATTGGTGCCATTGGTGTAAGGAGGAGCAAGAACGAGGAAGAAGAAGGAAAGGAGCAGTAGGAAGGGATGGACTGAAGGGGCTCACTGTCGGGACCCCGATCCCAAGTCACATCGATCTAGCCGGTAACACCTCATATCACTTTGCGGCCTCACGCACGATATTCCCACGGGTGTCGCCTTACCCTGGCCCGGGACCGTTTGCGCCTTTTGGCTCACGTATATGATTGTGTCTCTAGCATCCATATGACAGAGAACCCGGGCGACATGGCTAGTCGTGAACCCAAAGCGGCACTAACCTATGGGGACAGGCATACATGATTCACATCGAGCATGTCGGTCAGCAGCGTGTGAATCCGGGCTGTAGCACTGGGCTAACAGGACTTCGGAGGTCACCGCGTGACATTTCCCCGAAGGGACAGACACATGAATGAAATGAAACACATGCCAGCCAGTCAAGTGTCCTGAGCAGTAGTGCTGGGCTAGCAGGACTCCGGTGAACCGGGCTGTAGCGGACTACTATGGCTCAAAGAAGCACTAGACTACATTTCCCCATAAGAGAGGCTCCCAAGGATAAACAACTAGATTGTCGGATCCCACACATAGCAATACACGTCACACGTACGCATAACATGCAAGTATGTGTTGTACAACATGGCATCACAACATAACGCAACTCATATAGCTAAGGCCCAGAAGAGCCACATAGCATTAATACAAACAGGGGTCACATGACCCATCATTCAGAGCATACAAGCAATGGAAGCATTACATGTCTGAGTACAGACAACTACAAAAGGAAAAGGCTAAGAAGCTTGACTATCTACAAGTCCCCCCCAAGGGTACAAGATCGTAGCTGAGGTAACAAGCTACTCGTCGAAGTCCAAGCGGTACTACTAGTGAGACAGATGTCTCACCTGCAAAACATAAATAAAGCAAACGTGAGTACAAAGGTACTCAGCAAGACTTACATCAGATCCTATCATACATGCATTTGTATCAAGAAGGTAATGTGGGGTTTAGTTGCAGCAAGCCAGCTTTGACTCAGTGGCTATCCTGTTCTACGACAACGAGAAACTTCTTTGAGGTGAGGCAGCGCACACGAGTCCACTAAACACCACATCAAATACACTACTATGGATTCATCCTCGTCTCCTTACGAGAAGGCCATCCATAGCACTCACACTTGTCTTGAGAATTTTAGGGTATCCACTTTCAGTTGTCTATGTACCACGTAAGCATCCAAGAAGTCCATAACCGAGGACACGGCTATTCGAATAGATCATGATAACCCTGCAGGGGTGTACTTCTTCACACACGCTCTCACCACTTATCACCATGTACACGTCATGTATCTCGGCAACCATCAAGCGGAAGCCTGGCGAGGGTGACGGCCACGACCTGACTAACCACACAAGACTCTAGTCCAGGTTTATCGCCTATTCGGGTCCATCCGCAAGGAGATCCGGCCGGGGTGTCGCTCATGGCCCCAAACGATATGTGTAGGGTTCCCAAGCCCACCTCGCTGGATGGATCTACGCTTGGTACACCGTGCCACTTGTGCCTAGTCTGTCTCAAGCCCACCTGGCCGGGTGCCACTTGGTAGACTACTAACACTACCTACAAACACCAGAAACTATTTGCGACTCCTGGACAGAGATCAAGTTGGCTAATAAGTCGAGAGGGGCACTTAAGAATTCCAATGTGTGGTAGTAGCTAGTCATTGGACAACATACACGGAAATCAGTGCTTAAGGACGGTTCCTATGAGACAACCCACCATGTACTCCCACATGGCCTCTCATCGCTGCCTTTACCAAATCGTGTTCACACGCTTAACTCTCAGCACCAGAACATATCGTACCACTCCAATTCATTCCCGATGAATCAGACCTGACACAACTCTAAGCAATAGCAGGCATGGCATGGCAAGAACACAACATGGCTCAATCAACTCCCACACATGCTAGTGGGTTTTAACTATTTACTGTGGCAATGACAGGTCATGCAGAGGAATGGGTTCAACTACCGCAGCGTAAAGTAGCAGTTGAATCGTTGTTGTCCTAATGCAATAAATGAGAGCAGGAGCGAGAGAGTAGGATTGTATCGGAATGAACAAGGGGGTTTGCTTGCCTGGTAAATCAACAAGGAAGGCACTGCTCCTCAGACAGGTACTCTGGAAGGGTCTCCGGAGCAGGACCTATCGAGAAGGAACGGTGTCGATAATCAAACACAAGCATATGCAACAATACGATGCATGATCATGGCATGAGTATGTGATGTGCTTTGAGCTAATGCATTTAGCATTCTATTTGGAAGAGGTCCATTTGAACCAAAGGTTCAAATGCAACTCTAAATTAAATCTTTATAAATACCATTTATATGTTTTCAACTATACAGCAAGTATAAGTTGGTTAGACATGCATGAAACAGGTACGGATGGATAGATTGAATTTTTCTGATAATTTTTCATATATAAATTATTTCAATCTGAGCTACGGTTGAATTTATATGAATTTTTGAAGTTTATATCAATTTCTGGAATTCTCTGAATTATTTAAAATCCAGAAAAAATCATTATTGCGTCAGCAAGACGTCACAGAGGCGTCAGCAGGGCTGACCAGGTCAAACCTGACATGTGGGGGGCACACGTCAGTGACACCGGGGCTAAACCCGAGTCAAACCCAGCTAACCAGGGTTTGACCGAGCCCTGGGGCCCATAGTCAGTGGCTTAGGGGGTGGATTAAGTGACAGGGTTAGCAGCTAATCACGCGCCATGTCAACCGCCGGAGTTTCGCCGGCAACGACCTCGAGCCATGGTGGAAGTTCGCCGGAACGAGCTGGAGGCCATGGTTTGGCACACGGAGGCCACCGGCGGGTAGCCCATGCACGGGCGCATCCAGCCGCGCTTAGGGGAGGCCGCGGGAATGGCGGAGCTCGCCGGAGCAGAGCTCGCGGTGAAGGCCGGAGTCGGGTGCGTGCGGGTTAGGTGCTGCGGGGCACTAGGGGGGCTACGGTTTGGTGCAAACGACGCGCGGGAGTGCACTGAGAACGGCGGTGAGCTCGGTTGCGAGCTGTGGTGGCTGTGGCCACGGCGGCGACATGAACGGTGGAGCCGAGCTCTCGGCCAAGGTGGCTGATAGGGCTAGGGGGCGCTCGAGCTACGGGGCTAGGGGGAGGAGGAAGGGGAGCTCACAGCAAACTCGAAGGCATCGTCGGTGAGTTCGGGGAGGACCAGTCGGTGATGAATTTAGCGGCGGCGATCCGCGGCTTCGACGAAGGGGATGATGGCGGTGGCGACGCTGCAGTGCTCCTGGCGTCGTCCAGCTCGATGAGGAGGCGTAGTCGAGCGCGGCGATGCTCCTGGACAGCAGCAAGGGACGGGACGGTGGCGATGGTCGCGGTGGCTCACGGCGATGTGCTGCGGTGGAGTTCGGGCGCGGGAGAGAAGACGAGCAGAGAAGAGGAGAGAGCTCGTGAGAGAGTGAGGAGAGGCCAGGGGGCTCGGTGGAGCTCTCTGGGGTGGACAGCGCTGAGGGGAAGGGGGGCAGGCAGGCAGGAGCATGGCGTGCATGCGCGCGCTCGCCGTGCCCTCCTTCGCCTCCTCCTAGCAAGGAGGAGGATGACTGGCTTGGCCAGTTGGGCCGGGCCAGGCCGCACAGTACTGGGCCAGCACAGGAGCTGGCCGCAAGTAAGGTCCAGGTAGGTTTTTCCATTTCTTTTCTTTTCTATTGTCTGACATTTGTTTTGATTTAATAAAAATACTAAATCAATTTATTTTCTTCTGAAATTTATTGTAGGGGCTAGTTGAAGTATTCCAAAGCCCCTCACATAAAAATCAGAATTGTTGGACATATATAAATAAATATAGGATATATATATATCCAATGCAAATAATTATTGCATTAATTCTAAATGGCTAAAATAAATACTTATGAGCTCCTGAAAATATTTGTTTCAATTTTACCTCTAACCAATATTTTCAAAGAGCTACATGAACATTTTCTTGGACCTTTTTGGAGCAATTTTTATCTGGGTTATTTCCAGAAATGATTCTGAGGGTTTCACAAATCCCCATTTCAAATTTAAATGGAATTTGAACATGATGCACAATTGACTAGCTGGTCTAGGTCATACCAGAACTAGGGATGTGACAACTCGCCCCCACTCGAAAAAATCTCGTCCCGAGATTCAGGAGTTGGTGGAAAGAAAGCGGGGTACTCAAGTCGAAGACGATCTTCACGCTCCCAGGTAGCTTCTCTCTCAGAATGATGAGACCACTGAACCTTGAGAAACTTGATGTTATGACGTCGAGTGACACGCTCTGCTTGATCCAGAATGCGGACGGGGTACTCTCGATATGTGAGGTTATCTTGGAGATCAAGCGTTTCGTGGTCCACTCTGCGGATGGGATCCGAGAAGCAACGCCTGAGTTGAGAGACGTGGAAGACATCATGAACTCGGGAAAGATGTGGGGGTAGTTCCAACTGGTAGGCAACCTCTCCTCGTTTAGCGAGAATGAGAAAAGGACCAATGTAACGAGGAGCCAACTTGCCCTTGATACCGAAACGATGGGTACCCTTCAAAGGGGTAACCCAAAGGTAAGCCTTGTCGCCAACTTCATAAGCCACTTCCATATGACGACGGTCATACTGGCTCTTTTGACGAGATTGGGCTGTTTTCAAATTCTCACGAATGATGTGAACTTGCTCTTCTGCCTCCTGGATCATATCCGGTCCAAAGAATTGTCTTTCACCAGTTTCTGACCAGTTCAAAGGTGTTCGACATCTTCGTCCATACAGAATCTCAAAAGGAGCTTTCTTGAGACTGGATTGGTAGCTATTTTTATAAGCAAACTCGGTGAAAGGAAGGCACTTCTCCCAATCCATACTGAATGAGATAACGTACGCTCTAAGCATGTCTTCGAGGATTTGGTTGACCCTTTCCACCTGACCACTTGATTGAGGGTGGAAAGCGGTACTGAAGGAAAGATGGGTGCCCATGGCAGTTTGGAAACTCTCCCTGAAATGAGAAGTGAAAAGACTACCATGGTCTGAATTGATCTCTAGTGGAACACCATGAAGTGACACTATTCGAGAAATATATAAGTCAGCGAGCTGACTAGCAGTGATACTCTCTCGAACAGGTAGGAAGTGAGCCACTTTGGAAAGACGATCAATGAATACGAAGATAGCATTATTCCCTCTCTTGGTCCTGGGAAAGCCGGTGATGAAGTCCATACCAACTTTATCCCATTTCCATTCAGGAATAGCTAAAGGCTGAAGGGTGCCAGCAGGTCTTTGATGCTCTGCCTTAACGCGACGACAAATGTCGCAGTTAGCAATAAACTGAGCAATTTCTCTCTTCATCCTAGTCCACCAGAACCTCTGGCGCAGGTCCTGATACATCTTAGTACTACCGGGATGAATTGTGAAAGGAGATTCATGGGCCTCCTTAAGAATCAGTTGTCGCAGATGTTGATTCTTGGGAACCACCAAGCGATTCTCAAAGAAAACAACACCTCGATCATCCATAGAGAAACATCCACCAACTCCCTTCCTAATGTTTCTCTTGATGCGAATAACACCCCTATCAAACTTCTGATCGGTAATGATCTGATCCTCAAGGGTATGTTTCGCCACCAAGGTAGAAAGGAATCCGTGAGGAGCAATGTGAAGGTTAAGCTTACATAATACCTCATGGAGAAGTGCCTGGCCCTGTTGCAACATGAGATTGTTGCAATAGGACTTACGACTTAGCGCATCAGCCATGACATTCCCCTTGCCTGGGGTGTAGGTAATTCCTAAGTCATAATCTGAGATCAACTCCAACCAACGTCTTTGCCTAAGGTTCAAATCTGGTTGGCTGAAGATATACTTGAGACTCTGGTGGTTGGTGTATATCTCGCAACGTTTACCGAGAAGGTAATGTCGCCATGTCTTAAATGCATAGACTACAGCTGCAAGCTCTAGATCATGTGTAGGATAATTCTCCTCATGTGGATGCAACTGTCGAGATGCATAGGCAATCACATGACGATCTTGCATAAGAATGCAACCTAGTCCCTGTCGTGAGGCATCACAATAGATAACAAAGTCCTTAGTGAAATCCGGTGGCACAAGTATGGGAGCAGAAGTCAGGCGTCTTTTCAGTTCCTGAAAGTTGTACTCACACTGTGGGGACCACTCAAACTTTTTATCTTTCTTGAGAAGTTCCGTGAGAGGTTTGGACACTTTGGAGAAGTTCTCAACGAAGCGGCGACAATAACTGGCTAGGCCAAGGAAACTCCTAACTTGCTTAACCGTTTCAGGTGGAGTCCAATCAAGAACGGCTTGAACTCTCTCGGGATTGACAGCAATGCCCTTACCAGAGATTACGTGGCCGAGATAGGTCACTTCTGGCAACCAAAATTCGCACTTGGAGAACTTGGCATAAAGGCGGTGTTCTCTGAGTTTCTCTAACACAAGCCTAAGATGTTTAGCATGCTCTTCCTCGTTCTTCGAGTAAATAAGAATATCATCGAGGTAAACCATGACGAACTTATCTAAGTACTCCATGAAGATCGAGTTCATCAAGCGAGAGAATGTAGCTGGAGCATTGGTTAGACCAAAGGACATGACGGTGTACTCGTGCTGACCATAACGAGTGACAAAAGCCGTTTTAGGAATGTCCCCATTTCTGATCTTGATTTGGTGGTAGCCTAACCTCAAATCCATCTTGGAGAAGACTGAGGATCCAGCGAGCTGATCATACAGATCGTTGATCCTGGGGAGCATATACTTGTTCTTTATCGTGACCAAATTAACGGGGCGATAATCTACAACCATCCGGTCTGTACCATCCTTCTTCTTGACAAAGAGGACGGGGCAAGCCCAGGGAGAAGAACTAGGGCGGATAAAACCCTTTTGCAAGGACTCATCAAGTTGTTTCTTAAGCTCGGCTAGCTCTAAGGGTGCCATCTTGTAAGGTCTCCTAGAAATTGGGGCGGTTCCGGGGATAAGATCTATGACAAACTCTACATCTCTGTCAGGTGGAATACCTGGCAGTTCCTCTGGAAAGACATCCGGAAAGTCGCGGACTACCGCGATATCTTCAAGGTCAGGAAGAGGGCTGGCATTTAGAGAATAGAGTTGACGCTTTGCAATTTTGGTGGAGACAGTGACTATCTTGCCAGAGGGGTGTGTGAGCTGAACAGACCTGGTGTAACAGTCAATCTTGGCATAATGAGCTTTCATCCAGTCCATACCCAAGATGATGTTAATATCTGAAGACTTAAGGGATATCAAGGAAGCTAGGAATACAAGTCTGTCAACATGTATTTCATTGCCATAACTTATCCTAGAAGTTTGCCACTTGGATCCAGGAGTTTGAATGAGTAGTGGGGAGGGAATATCACAAAATGACATGTCGTGCAAGCGGGCATAACTTTCGGAAATGAAGGAGTGAGATGCTCCAGTATCGAATAGAACCGAAGCTGGATGACAGTTGACAAGGAGTGTGCCAAGAACGACATCTGGATCATCATGAGCGTCTTTAGCTGAGACGTGATGCACACGTCCAAGTTCAGTGGGAGCTGACTTGGCACTGATCATCTTGCGTGATGGCTTACTACCACGGCCAACAGACTTCTCGGGCTGGGGTGGAGCAATACGGGTCTGAGTGCAATTACGGGCAATGTTGCCTGGCTCTCCGCACTTGTAACAAATCTTGGAGGTAGGACAAGGACCCGCATTGACAAGTGGTCTACCAATAGGCATGGGTGTAGCATACGGTTGAACTGGGTGAGGTGCCACACAAGAAGGCCTTGGTGTATAACCGGGTGGAAGAGCGGAGTTCGGAACCCAAATCCGGCACTTCTGAGAACTAGAACCGGAGGAAGAACCCAAATCACAGGTGTGCTTACAAGACTCCTCGTAAGTGAGTTGAGCTGTCTCTCAATTAATGGCCTTATTCACAAGAGCCTGGAATGTATTGCAATGGTGCAAGTGGAGATCACGACGCAACTTGGGGTTGAGACCCTTCCGGAACCTAGCCTGCTTCTTGGCGTCTGTGGACACCTCTTCTGTAGCATAGCGGGCAAGGTTCTCAAATTCCCTACTATAGGAATCAACAGCCATCTTACTCTGGGTGAAACTACAGAACTCTTCTCTCTTGCGGTCAATGAGAGCCTGAGGAATGTGATGCTCACGAAAGGCCTCAGTGAAATCTCTCCAGGTGGTTATCTGGCCAGCTGGAAGCATAGCCTCATAGTTCTGCCACCAAAGACTAGCAGGACCTTCCAGGTGATATGTAGCATAGGTGACCTTGTCACTTTCAGCTACGTTCATAGAACGCAGCTTGTGAGTGATACTACGAAGCCAGTCATATGCATCGAGTGGTTAGATGGAATGATGGAAGGTAGGTGGTTTCAGACCAATGAAATCATAAATGGTCGCTGACTCCTTGGACTTGGGTGCGGTGTTCTCCTCGATACGTGCTAACAAGCGGTTGGTCTCACGCTTGTTCATCTCAACTTCTAACATGAACTTTTCCAACGAAGACTGATCGGGAGGATCCTCATCCCTACCATCTCCGTGGTTCCGGCTACGAGCAACAGAATTTCGGTTAACCGACAACATCCTGAAGAATGAAACCACGGAAACAAGGATGGATTCAGCATCATCATAAGGATGTAGAATATAGTACAAGGAAAATACTATCTCTTGAACTCCTAGGACAATTCCGGCAGCATAACGGTAGTAGAATGCTCAAATGAAACATTCTGTAAGGACGGGGTAGCACCAAACTCAACATCATCACTCAGGGTTCTGAGATATTACTAAGCAGAATACACCGGAAGTACTTGAAAACTGGAATATGACTCTGATCAACCAATCCTATGGGACTACGGAGTAGTAACACGTGATCCTGATAGACAGAAGAGGAAGCCTAGTTCCTTAACCTCGTAGGAAATATAGGATGACTCAGATCAGAAGGCCAAGAGGTGAAAGGAGTAAAAAGAGCCTTATGTTCCATTCCACAATCAATTCCCTTAAATAACTAAAGAGTTTCTAGACTCAACTTCGACCAGGTTGGCTTGGAAATCCTACAGGCAGTCAGGCTCTGATACCAAAACTGTCGGGACCCCGATCCCAAGTCACATCGATCTAGCCGGTAACACCTCATATCACTTTGCGGCCTCACGCACGGTATTCCCACAGGTGTCGCCTTACCCTGGCCCGGGACCGTTTGCGCCTTTTGGCTCACGTATATGATTGTGTCGCTAGCATCCATATGACAGAGAACCCGGGCCGGCATGGCTAGTCGTGAACCCAAAGCGGCACTAACCTATGGGGACAGGCATACATGATTCACATCGAGCATGTCGGTCAGCAGCGTGTGAATCCGGGCTGTACCACTGGGCTAACAGGACTCCGGAGGTCATCGCGTGACATTTCCCCGAAGGGACACACACAGGAACAAAATGAAACACATGCCGGCCAGTCAAGTGTCCTGAGCAGTAGTGCTGGGCTAGCAGGACTCCGGTGAACCGGGCTGTAGCGGACTACTATGGTTCAAAGAAGCACTAGACTACATTTCCCCATAAGAGAGGCTCCCAAGGATAAACAACTAGATTGTCGGATCTCACACATAGCAATACACGTACGCATAACATGCAAGTATGTGCTGTACAACATGGCATCACAACATAACGCAACTCATATAGCTAAGGCCCAGAAGAGCCACATAGCATTAATACAAACAGGGGTCACATGACCCATCATTCAGAGCATACAAGCAACGGAAGCATTACATGTCTGAGTACAGACAACTACAAAAGGAAAAGGCTAAGAAGCCTGACTATCTACAAGTCCCTCCCAAGGGTATAAGATCGTAGCTGAGGTAACACGCTACTCGTCGAAGTCCAAGCGGTACTACTAGTGAGACAGATGTCTCACCTGCAAAACATAAATAAAGCAAACGTGAGTACAAAGGTACTCAGCAAGACTTACATCAGATCCTATCATACATGCATTTGTATCAAGAAGTTAATGTGGAGTTTAGTTGCAGCAAGCCAGCTTTGACTCAGTGGCTATCTTGTTCTACGACAACGAGAAACTTCTTTGAGGTGAGGCAGCGCACACGAGTCCACTAAACACCACATCAAATACACTACTATGGATTCATCCTCGTCTCCTTACGAGAAGGCCATCCATAGCACTCACACTTGTCTTGAGCATTTTAGGGTATCCGCTTTAAGTTGTCTATGTACCACGTAAGAATCCAAGAAGTCCATAACCGAGGACACGGCTATTCAAATAGATCATGATAACCCTGCAGGGGTGTACTTCTTCACACACGCTCTCACCACTTATCACCATGTACACGTCATGTATCTCGGCAACCTTCAAGCGGAAGCCTGGCGATGGTGTCGGCCATGACCTGACTAACCACACAAGACTCTAGTCCAGGTTTATCGCCTATTCGGGTCCATCCGCAAGGAGATCCGACCGGGGTGTCGCTCACGGCCCCAAACGATATGTGTAGGGTTCCCAAGCCCACCTCGCCGGATGGATCTACGCTTGGTACACCGTGCCACTTGTGCCTAGTCTGTCCTAAGACCACCTGGCCGGGTGCCACTTGGTAGACTACTAACACTACCTACAAACACCAGAAACTATTTGCGACTCCTGGACAGAGATCAAGTTGGCTAATAAGTCGAGAGGGGCACTTAAGCATTCCAATGTGTGGTAGTAGCTAGTAATTGGACAACATACACGGAACTCAGTGCTTAAGGACGGTTCCAATGAGACAACCCACCATGTACTCCTACATGGCCTCTCATCGCTACCTTTACCAAATCGTGTTCACACGCTTAACTCTCAGCACCAGAACATATCGTACCACTCCAATTCATTCTCGATGAATCAGACCTGACACAACTCTAAGCAATAGCAGGCATGGCATGGCAAGAACACAACATGGCTCAATCAACTCCTACACATGCTAGTGGGTTTTAACTATTTACTGTGGCAATGACAGGTCATGCAGAGGAATGGGTTCAACTACCGCAGCATAAAGTAGCAGTTGAATAGTTGTTGTCCTAATGCAATAAATGAGAGCAGGAGCGAGAGAGTAGGATTGTATCGGAATGAACAAGGGGGTTTGCTTGCCTGGTAGATCAACAAGGAAGGCACTGCTCCTCAGACAGGTACTCTGGAAAGGTCTCCGGAGCAGGACCTATCAAGAAGGAATGGTGTCGATAATCAAACACAAGCATATGCAACAATATGATGCATAATCATGGCATGAGTATGTGATGTGCTTTGAGCTAATGCATTTAGCATTCTATTTGGAAGAGGTCCATTTGAACCAAAGGTTCAAATGCAACTCTAAATTAAATCTTTATAAATGCCATTTATATGTTTTCAACTATACAGCAAGTAAAAGTTGGTTAGACATGCATGAAACATGTATAGATGGATAGATTGAATTTTTCTGATAATTTTTCATATATAAATTATTTCAATCTGAGCTACGGTTGAATTTATATGAATTTTTGAAGTTTATATCAATTTCTGGAATTCTCTGAATTATTTAAAATCCAGAAAAAATCATTATTGCGTCAGCATGACGTCACAGAGGCATCAGCAGGGCTGACTAGGTCAAACCTGACGTGTGGGGGCCACACGTCAGTGACACCGGGGCTAAACCCGAGTCAAACCCAGCTGACCAGGGTTTGACCGAGACCTGGGGCCCATAGTCAGTGGCTTAGGGGGTGGATTAAGTGGCAGGGTTAGCAGCTAATCACGCGCCACGTCAGCCGCCGGAGTTTCGCCGGCGACGACCTCGAGCCACGGCGGAAGTTCGTCGGAACGAGCTGGAGGCCATGGTTTGGCACACGGAGGCCACCGGCGGGTAGCCCGTGCACGGCGCATCCAGCCGCGCTTAGGGGAGGCCGCGGGAACGGCGGAGCTCGCCGGAGCAGAGCTCGCGGCGGCGGCCGGAGTCGGGTGCGTGCAGGTTAGGTGCTGTGGGGCACTAGGGGGGCTACGGTTGGGTGCAAACGATGCGCGGGAGGGCACTGAGAACGGCGGTGAGCTCGGTTGCGAGCTGTTTCGGCTGTGGCCACGACGGCGACATGAACGGCGGAGCCGAGCTCTCGGCCAAGGTGGCCGACAGGGCTAGGGGGCGCTCGAGCTACGGGGCTAGGGGAGGAGGAAGGGGAGCTCACAGCGAACTCGAAGGCGTCGTCAGTGCGCTCAGGGAGGACCAGTCGGCGACGAATTTAGCGGCGGCGATCCGCGGCTCCGACGAAGGGGATGATGGCGGTGGCAACACTGCAGTGCTCCTGGCGTCGTCCTGCTTGACGAGGAGGCGTAGTCGAGGGCGGCGGTGCTCCTGGACAGCAGCAAGGGACGGGGCGGTGGCGATGGTCGTGGTGGCTCATGGCGACGTGCTGCGGTGGCGTTCGCGCGCAGGAGAGAAGACGAGCAGAGGAGAGGAGAGAGCTCGGGAGAGAGTGAGGAGAGGCCAGGGGGCTCGGTGGAGCTCTCTAGGGTGGACAGCGCCGAGGGGAAGGGGGCAGGCAAGCAGGAGCGTGGCGTGCATGCGCGCGCTCGCCGTGCCCTCCTTCGCCTCCTCCTGGCAAGGAGGAGGATGACTGGCTTGGCCAGTTGGGCCGGGCCAGGCCGCACAGTGCTGGGCCAGCACAGGAGCTGGCCGCAGGTAAGGTCCAGGTAGGTTTTTCCATTTCTTTTCTTTTCTATTGTCTGACATTTGTTTTGATTTAATAAAAATACTAAATCAATTTATTTTCTTCTGAAATTTATTGTAGGAGCTAGTTGAAGTATTCCAGAGCCCCTCACATAAAAATCAGAATTGTTGGACATATATAAATAAATATAGCATATATATATATATCCAATGCAAATAATTATTGCATTAATTCCAAATGGCCAAAATAAATACTTATGAGCTCCTGAAAATATTTGTTTCAATTTTACCTCTAACCAATATTTTCAGAGAGCTACATGAACATTTTCTTGGACCTTTTTGGAGCAATTTTTATCTGGGTTATTTCCAGAAATGATTCTGAGGGTTTCACAAATCCCCATTTCATATTTAAATGGAATTTGAACATGATGCACAATTGACTAGCTGGTCTAGGTCATACCAGAACTAGAGATGTGACAACTCGCCCCCACTCGAAAAAATCTCGTCCCGAGATTCAGGAGTTGGTGGAAAGAAAGCGGGGTACTCAAGTCGAAGACGATCTTCACGCTCCCAGGTAGCTTCTCTCTCAGAATGATGAGACCACTGAACCTTGAGAAACTTGATGTTATGACGTCGAGTGACACGCTCTGCTTGATCCAGAATGCGGACGGGGTACTCTCGATATGTGAGGTTATCTTGGAGATCAAGCATTTCATGGTCCACTCCGCGGATGGGATCCGAGAAGCAACACCTGAGTTGAGAGACGTGGAAGACATCATGAACTTGGGAAAGATGTGGGGGTAGTTCCAACTAGTAGGCAACCTCTCCTCATTTAGCGAGAATGAGAAAAGGACCAATGTAACGAGGAGCCAACTTGCCCTTGATACCAAAACGATGGGTACCCTTCAAAGGGGTAACCCGAAGGTAAGCCTTGTCGCCAACTTCATAAGCCACTTCCTTATGAAGACGGTCATACTGGCTCTTTTGACGAGATTGGGCTGTTTTCAAATTCTCACGAATGATGCGAACTTGCTCTTCTGCCTCCTGGATCATATCTGGTCCAAAGAATTGTCTTTCACCAGTTTCTGACCAGTTCAAAGGTGTTCGACATCTTCGTCCATACAGAATCTCAAAAGGAGCTTTCTTGAGACTGGATTGGTAGCTATTGTTATAAGCACACTCGGCGAAAGGAAGGCACTTCTCCCAATCCATACCGAATGAGATAACACACGCTCTAAGCATGTCTTCGAGGATTTGGTTGACCCTTTCCACCTGACCACTTGATTGAGGGTGGAAAGCGGTACTGAAGGAAAGATGGGTGCCCATGGCAGTTTGGAAACTCTCCCTGAAATGAGAAGTGAAAAGACTACCATGGTCTGAATTGATCTCTAGTGGAACACCATGAAGTGACACTATTCGAGAAATATATAAGTCAGCGAGCTGACTAGCAGTGATACTCTCTCGAACAGGTAGGAAGTGAGCCACTTTGGAAAGACGGTCAATGACTACGAAGATAGCATTATTCCCTCTCTTGGTCCTGGGAAAGCCGGTGATGAAGTCCATACCAACTTTATCCCATTTCCATTCAGGAATAGCTAAAGGTTGAAGGGTGCCAGCAGGTCTTTGATGCTCTGCCTTAACGCGACGACAAACGTCGCAGTTAGCAATAAACTGAGCAATTTCTCTCTTCATCCTAGTCCACCAGAACCTCTGGCGCAGGTCCTGATACATCTTAGTACTACCGGGATGAATTGTGAAAGGAGATTCATGGGCCTCCTTAAGAATCAGTTGTCGCAGATGTTGATTCTTGGGAACCACCAAGCGATTCTCAAAGAAAACAACACCTCGATCATCCATAGAGAAACATCCACCAACTCCCTTCGTAGATCTACAAGGGTATGTAGATCCAATCTCTCCTCTCGTAGATGGTCATCTCCTAGATTGGATCTTAGTGAGCGTAGAATTTTTTTGTTTCCCATGCAATGTTACCCAACATCATTGTCCTCGCCCTCATCTTCCTCCTCCTCCTCCCGCTATTGTCTGGCGGCCCAAACCGGCTGTTGTGTGCCCGTCCTGGTGTTGGCCTGCTGCGTGCCCGTCTTGGTGTTGGCCTGCTGTCAATGCTAAAACTGGTGGATCTCTGGTAGGGGGTCCCGAGCTGGTGATCTTGGTACGATGGTGTGCAGGAAGTAAAGGGGACACCGTTTTACCTAGGTTTGGGCCCTCTCGAATAGGCAAAACCCTACGTCATGCTTGTATTACATTGATTGTGGATGGGGTACAAAATACAGATGATCTACCTCGAGATCATATGAATGAGTTCTAACCTCTAAGCCTTGAATGTGTGCCTCTATAGATTAAACCCTGTCGGCATTCTGGGAACGGGGCTCCCCAGAATTGCCTACCTGCAGCCTATGGCGTGGCTCAAGTGGGGGCCCAGCGCGACCCATCTTCATCAGCTCAAGCTCAAAGACCCTTGCGAGGGGCCAAGCCTCGTGGGGCGGACGACCGAAAGCTTCCTCAAAGGCAGCCTCATCAGGCAGGCTCACAAGGAGGCGAAGAGATCAAGGCAGAGGTACCTCGCGAGGAGGCCGTGACGCAATCCTTGACGATCGAGACCAGGCGGGCGCTGGCCTGCGCAGTGTCCTTGTTTCCCCTTTGGTGCAAAGGGGGCAAGCACAGGCCAAGGCATCGGGAAAAGGTTACCATTCCGGTGCAACGAGACCAAGACCAGCAGAGCGGCAGGACGGAGGTCACTGTGGAGCCCAAGACGGCGTCACCACCAGTGCTTTTGGCAGCCGAAGACCACCTTTGGTCAGGATAACTTGTACTAGATGTTCCCCTTCAAAATGGCCAATTGTTGGCGCCCTTCCCGCTCATTATTTGGGGAGAGGCCCAGGGCCTCTATAAATAGAGCTAGCCACCACAAAGTAGAGAGGACATCTAGAAATCTGGTAAAGCCCTAGCAGAGGGGGAGGACATCTAGAGATCTGGTAGAGCCCTAGCAGAGAGAGAGAGAGGGGCGACTGAACTCACCCAAACAGTTCATCGCACCGGCTCAAGAACACCTCTCGCGAGGCTGTTTTCCCCTTGTACTGTTCATCATCATCCCTTGAGGCAATCCACCACACCACACACTGGAGTAGGGTATTACACCACTACGGTGGCCCGAACCAGTATAAACCTCGTGTCCCTTGTGTTGTTCGTTGTTTCCAACTTAGATCACGCGAGGAGATTGGACGTAGATCGGTAGGGGAGAGATCTCCGCGCGCACCCCAGTGTTCGAACCTCAAGGGTCTACCGGAACCCGAAATCCGACAAACCCCTCGACTTGTATAGGCACCGAGGGTATTTAGGGTTTACATATGGTCGATTACAATCTAGGGATAAACATGTTGAACATTTAAACACATCTTGAAGTGTAAGCCAAGTCTTTAGAGGATTCAATCTTGAGTACGTCGAGGGCCAGGGCATATGGGGCCCATTCTTCAGTTGTGATCGGGCCCTCGGCCCGGCCCATGATCGACGGGCCGACATGATGCACACCCCCTAATCTAGGACACCGTCAGTAGCCCCTAGAATGGTCTTCAAGCCGAGGACTTGGGCTTCTATCTTCACAATAGCTTCAATGTTGTGGTCTTCGGCTTCATAGGCAAGTTCTATCTTCCATGTCGGCTTCCAGATCTGAGGACCCATTGATCCGAAGTCTCTCCTTTATGTTCTTGATAATTAGTATTCCCTTTGAACATTACCGGGCATAGATGTGCTCCATGATTTACTCCATCAAATAAAGGGGAGATTTTTTTTACAAAGCACTCCTTGAGGTAGTTTTCATTTTTACTTGGTCTGAAGACTCCTTTAACTTAGCCATGAAGGCTTGCCATGTGGGTGCGACAGGTGAGTGGGTTGAGCCCTGACAACTTTATGGCTAAGAACCGAACCTTCACCACTTATTGGGCAGCTGAGTCATCTTGTCAACAGTTATTACTGGCTACGTCGCTGCCCAAGGCTGTTTCTATTGGCATGTCTTGTCAATAAAGAGGTCGTGCTCCGGATTTCAAGCGATATCATCAACACAATCTCGTAATCCTCGCGCGCATATATTGCACGATATGTTGGGAACTGGTGAGTTTTACTGCGCGGTGTGAAGACCCTTGGCCTTTTACTGACCTATAAAGCTTGTTGGGACATTATCTCTAAGGACTTCTATGAGCTTATGGAAGATTTTTACCATGGAAGCATTGATCTGAAATCAATCAATAGTGTTGGGGAACGCAATATTTCGAAAAATTTCCTACGATCACGCAAGATCTATCTAGGAGATGCATAGCAACGAGCGGGGAGAGTGTGTCCACGTACCCTCGTAGACCGAAAGTGGAAACGTTAAGTAACGCGGTTGATGTAGTCGAACGTCTTCGCGATCCAACCGATCAAGTACCGAACGCATGGCACCTTCGCGATCTGCACACGTTCGGCTCGGTGACGTTCCTCGCACTCTAGATCCAGCTGAGGCCGAGGGAGAGTTTTGTCAGCACGACGGCATGGTGACGGTGATGATAAAGTTACCGACGCAGGGCTTCGCCTAAGCACTACGACAATATGACCGAGGTGGAAATCTGTGAAGGGGGGCACCGCACACGGCTAAGAGATCAACTTGTGTGTCTATGGGGTGCCCCCTCCCCCGTATATAAAGGAGGGGAGGAGGAGGAGGGCCGGCCTCATGGGGCGCGCCCAAAGGGGGGATTCCTACTCCTAGTAGGAGTAGGTTTCCCCCTTTCCTAGTCCATGTAGGAGAAGAAGGAAGGAGTGGAGAGGGAGAAGGAAAGAGGGGGGCGCCGCCCCCTCCCTAGTCCAATTCGGACCAGCCCATGGGGGGTGCACGGCCAACCCTTGAGGCACTTCTCTCCTTTCCTATATGGCCCATTAAGGCCCACTACTTCCTCCGGCGAATTCCCGTAACTCTCCGGTACTCTGTAAAATACCCGAATCACTCAGAACCTTTCCGATGTCCGAATATAGCCTTCCAATATATCGACCTTTCCGTCTCGACCATTTCGAGACTCCTCGTCATGTCCGTGATCTCATCCGGGACTCTGAACAACCTTCGGTACATCTAATCACATAACTCACAATACAAATCGTCATCGAACGTTAAGCGTGCGGACCCTACGGGTTCGAGAACTATGTAGACATGACCGAGACACATCTCCGGTCAATAACCAATAGCGGAACCTGGATGCTCATATTGTCTCCTACATATTCTACGAAGATCTTTATCGGTCAAAGCGCATAACAACATATGTCGTTCCCTTTGTCATCGTATGCTACTTGCCCGAGATTCGATCGTCGCTATCCTCATACCTAGTTCAATCTCATTACCGGAAAGTCTCTTTACTCATTCCGTAATGCATTATCCCACAACTAACTCATTAGTCACATTGCTTGCAAGGCTTATAGTGATGTGCATTACCGAGAGGGCCCAGAGATACCTCTCCGACAATCGGAGTGACAAATCCTAATCTCGATCTATGCCAACTCAACAAACACCATCGGAGACACCTGTAGATCATCTTTATAATCACTCAGTTACGTTGTGACATTTGATAGCACACTAAGTGTTCCTCTGGTATCCGGGAGTTGCATAATCTCATAGTCATAGGAACGTGTATAAATCATGAAGAAAGCAATAGTAATAAACTAAGCGATCATAGTGCTAAGCTAACAGATGGGTCTAGTCCATCACATCATTCTCTAATGATGTGATCCCGTTCATCAAATGACAGCACATGTCCATGGCCAGGAAACTTAACCATCTTTGATTAACGAGCTAGTCAAGTAGAGTCATACTAGGGACACTCTGTTTGTCTATGTATTCACACATGTACTAAGTTTTAGGTTAATACAATTCTAGCATGAATAATAAACATTTATCATGATATAAGGAAATAAATAATAACTTTATTATTTCCTCTAGGGCATATTTCCTTCAGTCTCCCACTTGCACTAGAGTCAATAATCTAGTTCACATCATCATGTGATTTAACACCAATAGTTCACATCTTTATGTGATTAGTTCACATCTCCATGTGACTAATACCCAAATGGTTTACTAGAGTCAATAATCTAGTTCACATCGCTATGTGATTAACACCCAAAGAGTGATCATGTTTTTCTTGTGAGAGAAGTTTAGTCTACGGGTCTGCAACATTCCGATCAGTATGTATTTTGCAAATTTCTATGTCCATAATACTTTGCACGGAGCTACTCTAGCTAATTGCTCCCACTTTCGATATGTATCTAGATCGAGACTTAGAGTCATCTAGATTGGTGTCAAAAGCTTGCATCGACGTAACTCTTTATGACGAACTCTTTTATCACCTCCATAATTGAGAAATATTTCCTTAGTCCTCTAAGGATAATTTTGACCGTTGTCCAGTGATCTACTCCTAGATCGCTATTGTACTCTCTTGCCAAAATCATGCTAAGTTATACAATAGGTCTGGTACACAGCATATCATACTTTATAGAACCTATGACCGAGGCATAGGGAATGCCTTTTTCATTCTCTTTCTATTTTCTGCCGTGGTTGGGTTTTGAGTCTTTACTCAACTTCACACCTTGCAACACAGTCAATAACTCCTTCTTTGACTATTCCATTTTGAACTACTTCAAAAACTTGCCAAGGTATGTACTCATTGAAAAATTTATCAAGCGTCTTGATCTATCTCTATAGATCTTGATGCCCAATATGTAAGTAGCTTTACCATGGTCTTTCATTGAAAAAATCTTATTAAAGTATCCTTCTATGCTATCCAGAAATTTAGTATCATTTCTGATCAACAATATGTCATCCACATATAATATCAGAAATGCTACATAGCTCCCACTCACTTTCTTGTAAATACGGGCTTCTCCAAAAGTCTGTATAAAACTATATGCTTTGATCAAATCATCAAAGCGCATGTTCCAACTCCGAGATGCTTGCACCAGTCCATAGATGGATCGCTGGAGCTTGCACACTTTGTTAGCATCTTTAGGATTGACAAAACCTTCTGGTTGCATCATATACAACTCCTTTTTTAATAAATCCATTAAGGAATGCAGTTTTTATAGCCATTTGCCAGATTTCATAAAATGCGGCAACTGCTAACATGATTCGGACAGACTTTTAAGCATCGATACGAGTGAGAAAAATCTCATCGTAGTCAACACCTTGAACTTGTCGAAAACCTTCTGCGACAATTCGAGCTTTGTAGATAGTAACACTACTATCAGCGTCCGTCTTCCTCTTGAAGATCCATTTATTCTCAATGGCTCGCCGATCATCGGATAAGTCAATCAAAGTCCATACTTTGTTCTTTATACATGGATCCCATCTCAGATTTCATGGCCTCAAGCCATTTTGCGGAATCTGGGCTCATCATCGCTTCCTCATAGTTCGTAGGTTCATCATGGTCAAGTAACATGACCTCCAGAACAGGATTACCGTACCAATCTGGTGTGGAATGTACTCTAGTTGACCTACGAGGTTCGGTAGTAACTTGATCTGAAGTTTCATGATCATCGTCATTAACTTCCTCACTAATTGGTGTAGGCATCACTAGAATTGATTTCTGTGATGAACTACTTTCCAATTTGGGAGAAGGTAAAATTACCTCATCAAGTTCTACTTTCCTCCCACTCACTTCTTTTGAGAGAAACTCCTTCTCTAGAAAGGATCCATTTTAAGCAAAAAAATAGCTTGCCTTCGGATCTGTGATAGAATGTGTACCCAACAGTTTCTTTTGGGTATCCTATGAAGACGCACTTCTCCGATGTGGGTTTGAGCTTATCAGGTTGAAACTTTTTTTCACATAAGCATCGCAACCCCAAACTTTAAGAAACGACAGCTTAGGTTTCTTGCTAAACCACAGTTCATACGGTGTCATATCAACGGAGTTTTTAGATGGTGCCCTATTTAACGTGAATGCAGCTGTATCTAAGGCATAACCCAAAACGATAGTGGTAAATCAGTAAGAAACATCATAGATCACACCATATCTAATAAAGTACGATTATGACGTTCGGACACACCATTACGCTGTGGTGTTCCAGGCGGCGTGAGTTGTGAAACTATTCGACATTGTTTCAATTGAAGGCCAAACTCGTAATTCAAATATTTCGTCTCCGCGATCAAATTGTAGAAACTTTATTTTCTTGTTACGATGATTCTCCACTTCACTCTGAAATTCTTTGAACTTTTCAAACGCTTCAGACTTGTGTTTCATTAAGTAGATATACTCATATCTGCTCAAATCATCTATGAAGGTCAGAAAATAACGATACCCGCCGCGAGCCTCAACACTCATCGGACCGCATACATCGGTATGTATTATTTCCAATAAGTTAGTGGCTCGCTCCATTGTTCCGGAGAACAAAGTCTTAGTCATCTTTCCCATGAGGCATGGTTCGCAAGTATCAAATGATTCATAATCAAGTGATTTCAAAAGTCCATCCGCATGGAGTTTCTTCATGCGTTTTACACCAATATGACCTAAACGGCAGTGCCACAAGTATGTTGCACTATCATTATCAACTTTGCATCTTTTGGCATCAATATTATGAATATGTGTATCACTACGATCGAGATTCAATAAACCATTTATATTAAGTGTATGACCATAGAAGGTTTTATTCATGTAAACAGAACAACAATTATTCTTTGACTTAAATGAATAATCGTATTGCAATAAACATGATCCAATCATATTCATGCTCAACGCAAACACCAAATAACATTTATTTTAGGTTCAACACTAATCCCGAAGGTAAAAGGAGTGTGTGATGGTGATCTTATCAACCTTGGAATCATTTCCAACACACATCCTCACCTTGCCCTTAACTAGTCTCTGTTCATCTTGCAACTCCTGTTTCGAGTTACTAATCTTAGTAACTGAACCGGTATCAAATACCCTGGGGTTACTATGAACACTAGTAAAGTACACATCAATAACATGTATATCAAATATACTTTTGTTCACTTTGCCATCCTTCTTATCCGCCAAGTATTTGGGGTAGTTCTGCTTCCAGTTACCATTCCCTTTGCAGTAGAAGCACTCGATTTCAGGGTAGGTCTAACTTTGGGCTTCTTCACGGGAGTGGCAACTTGCTTGCCATTCTTCTTGAAGTTCCCTTTCTTTCCCTTGCCCTTTTACTTGAAACTAGTGGTCTTGTCAACCATCAACACTTGATGCTTTTTCTTGATTTCTTCCTTCACCAATTTCAGCATCGCGGAGAGCTTGGGAATCATTTTCGTTATCCCTTGCACATTATAGTTCATCATGAAGTTCTAGTAACTTGGTGATAGTGACTAGAGAACCCTGTCAATCACTATCCTATCTGGAAGATTAACTCCCACTTGATTCAAGTGATTGTAGTACTCAGACATTCTGAGCGCATGCTCACTAGCTGAGCTATTCTCCTCCATCTTGTAGGCAAAGTACTTGTCAGAGGTCTCATACCTCTCGACTCAGGCATGAGTCTGAAATACCAATTTAAGCTCTTGGAACATCTTATATGTTCTGTGGCATTCAAAAGGTCTTTGAAGTCCCGGTTCTAAGCCGTAAAGCATGGCGCACTAAACTATCAAGTAGTCATCATACCGAGCTTGCCAAACATTCATAATGTCTGCATCTGCTCCTGCAATAGGTCTGTCCCCTAGCGGTGCATCAAGGACATAATTCTTTTGTGCAGCAATGAGGATAATCCTCAGATCACGGAGCTAGTCCGCATCATTGCTACTAACATCTTTCAACATAGTTTTCTCTAGGAACATATCATAAATAAAACGGGGAAGCTATACGCGAGCAATTGATCTACAATATAGATATGCAAATACTATCATGACTAAGTTCATGATAAATTTAAGTTCAATTAATCATATTACTAAAGAACTCTCACTTAGATAGACATCCCTCTAATCATCTAAGTGATCACGTGATCCATATCAACTAAACCATGTCCGATCATCATGTGAGATGGAGTAGTTTTCAATGGTGAACATCACTATGTTGATCATATCTACTATATGATTCATGCTCGACCTTTCGACCTCAGTGTTCCGAGGCCATATCTGCATATGCTAGGCTCGTCAAGTTTAACCCAAGTATTCTGCATGTGCAAAACTGGCTTGCACCCGTTGTATGTGAACGTAGAGCTTATCACACCCGATCATCATGTGGTGTCTCGGCACGACGAACTGTCGCAACGGTGCATACTCAGGGAGAACACTTGTACCTTGAAATTTAGTGAGAGATCATCTTATAATGTTATCGCCGTACTAAGCAAAATAAGATGCATAAAGGATAAACATCACATGCAATCAATATAAGTGATATGATATGGCCATCATCATCTTGTGCCTTTGATCTCCATCTCCAAAGCACTGTCATGATCACCATCGTCACCGGTTTGACACCTTGATCTCGATCGTAGCATCGTTGTCGTCTCGCCAACTATTGCTTCTACGACTATCGCTACCGCCTAGTGATAAAGTAAAGCAATTATATGGCGATTGGATTTCATATAGTAAAGCGACAACCATATGGCTCCTACCAGTTGCCGATAACCTCGTTACAAAACATGATCATCTCATACAACAATTTATATAATCACATCTTGACCATATCACATCACAACATGCCCTACAAAAACAAGTTAGACGTCCTCTACTTTGTTGTTGCAATTTTTACGTGGCTACTACGGGCTTCTAGCAAGAACCATTCTTACCTACGCATCAAAAACCACAACGCGGTATAGTGATTGCTTTTTGATCTTCAGAAAGAACCCTGTTCATTGAATCTGATTCAACTAAAGTTGGAGAAACTGACACCCGCCAGCCACCTGTGTGCAAAGCACGTCGGTAGAACCAGTCTCATGAACGCGGTCATGTAATGTCGGTCCGGGCCGCTTCATCCAACAATACCGGAAAATCAAGAAACAACTAGTGACGGCAAGCAATATGTATATACCCACGCCCACAACTCCTTTGTGTTCTACTCATGCATATAACATCTACGCATAGACCTGGCTCGGATGCCACCGTTGGGAACGCGGTATTTTGAAAAATTTCCTACGATCACGCAAGATCTATCTAGGATATGCATAGCAACGAGCGGAGAGAGTGTGTCCACGTACCCTCGTAGACCGAAAGCGGAAGCATTAAGTAACGCGGTTGATGTAGTCGAACGTCTGCGCGGTCCAACCGATCAAGTACCGAACGCACGGCACCTCCACGATCTGCACACGTTCAGCTCGGTGACGTCCCTCGAACTCTAGATCCAGCTGAGGCCGAGGGAGAGTTTCGTCAGCATGATGGCATGGTGACGGTGATGATGAAGTTACCGGTGCAGGGCTTCGCCTAAGCACTACGACAATATGACCGAGGTGGAAATCTGTGGAGCACCACACACGGCTAAGAGATCAACTTGTGTGTCTATGGGGTGCCCCCTCCCCCGTATATAAAGAAGGGGAGGTGGAGAAGGGCCGGCCTCAAGGGGCACGCCCAAAGGGGGGATTCCTACTCCTAGTAGGAGTAGGTTTCCCCCTTTCCTAGTCCATGTAGGAGAAGAAGGAAGCAGTGGAGAGGGAGAAGGAAAGAGGGGGGGGCGCCGCCCCCTCCCTAGTCCAACTCGGACCAGCCCATGGGGGGCATGCGGCCAACCCTTGAGGCCCTTCTCTCCTTTCCCTTAAGGCCCGCTACTTCCTCCGGCGAATTCCCGTAACTCTCCGGTACTCCGAAAAATACCCGAATCACTCGAAACCTTTCTGATGTCCGAATATAGCCTTCCAATATATCGATTTTTACGTCCCGACCATTTCGAGACTCCTCGTCATGTCCGTGATCTCATCCGGGACTACGAACAACCTTCGGTACATCAAATCACATAACTCATAATACACATCGTCATCGAACATTAAGCGTGCGGACCCTACGGGTTCGAGAACTATGTAGACATGACCGAGAAACATCTCCGGTCAATAACCAATAGCGGAACCTGGATGCTCATATTGTCTCCTACATATTCTACGAAGATCTTTATCGGTCAAATCGCATAACAACATACGTTGTTCCCTTTGTCATCGGTATGTTACTTGCCCGAGATTCGATCGTCGGTATCCTCATACCTAGTTCAATCTCGTTACCGGAAAGTCTCTTTACTCGTTCCGTAATGCATTATCCCACAACTAACTCATTAGTCACATTGCTTGCAAGGCTTATAGTGATGTGCATTACCGAGAGGGCCCAGAGATACCTCTCCGACAATCGGAGTGACAAATCCTAATCTCGATCTATGCCAACTCAACAAACACCATCGGAGACACCTGTAGAGCATATTTATAATCACCCAGTTACATTGTGACGTTTGATAGCACACTAAGTGTTCCTCCGGTATCCGGGAGTTGCATAATCTCATAGTCATAGGAACATGTATAAGTCATGAAGAAAGCAATAGCAATAAACTAAATGATCATAGTGCTAAGCTAACAGATGGGTCTAGTCCATCACATCATTCTCTAATGATGTGATCCCGTTCATCAAATGACAACACATGTCCATGGCTAGGAAACTTAACCATCTTTGATTAACGAGCTAGTCAAGTAGAGGCATACTAGGGACACTCTGTTTGTCTATGTATTCACACATGTACTAAGTTTCCGATTAATACAATTCTAGCATGAATAATAAACATTTATCATGATATAAGGAAATAAATAAATTTATTATTTCCTATAGGGCATATTTCCTTCAAATAGTTCTTTTATTACGTTGATCCCTAAAAAAGACAACCCTCAACTCCTAATGATTTTAGACTATCCTTGCTCAACTGTACAATGAAGATCACCACCAACTTATTGGCCAACAGACGACAGAAAGTCATTCTCTAGTTGTTACACACAAATCAATATGGATTCTTACAAATTAGATTTATTAAAAATTGTTTGGCATGGGCTTTTGAGTAAATTCATCAGCGTAAACAACGAAAACAGAAAATTGTGTTACTGAAACTTGACTTTGAGAAAGCCTTGATATGATTGAACAAACAATCTTCCAAATTCTGAAAGCTAATGGTTCTGGCAGTAGATGAATCAATTGGATTTCCATGATTTGTAGCTTTGGTTTCTCTTCATTGTTGTTGAATGGTGTGTTAGTCAAGAAATTTCAATGTAATAGAGGGGTGAGGCAAGGTGATTCTCTCCTCCTCTCATATCTATCCTAGTTGTTGATCTCTTGCAGTCCATTCGGAATTGGGCCATGAAGGTTCAGCTTTTTCAGGTACCAATTTTATCTCAAGCCAATAAGTACTTTCTAGTTATACATTATGTAGATGAAAATTTCGATCCTGCAGTAGAAGCTCAACTTCATCAAATCAATAATCTGTTGGCTCACTTTTCTACACAAACTGGTTTGATTATTAATTACAACAAGTCAGTTTTGGTACCCGTGAATGTACCCGATGACAAACTTAATAGAATTCTTGGGTTATTAGAATTCAAACTTAGAAAATTTCCATTCACTTATCTTGGGCTTCCTCTTAGTGCCAACAGAATAAGGAATGAAGATTTCACTCCCATATGTCAGATAATTGAAGTAAGATTCACCGGATGCTCCACTTTGATATCCTATGACCTCTACCTATTTTATTCATGTGTGTGAACTTGCTTTTCTCGCTAGTATCTTAGGCAAGTGAATAAATATCTCATGCATTTTTTGGGGGAAATATGGCCAGGAAAGCACATGTTCAACCCTAATTGGATGGGACAAAGTTTGCAATCCAAAAGATCAAGGTAGTACTGGGATTTTAAATGTTGATGTTCATAACAAAGCATTGCTCATGAAAAACCTTTAGAAGTTCTTAAACAAAGAAAAATCTTCCTTGGGTGCATATGATTTGTGAAAAATATTAAACCACTAAGATCCTTGGTGAAAGAATGGCGGGATCTGTTGGTGGAGGGCTCATATTAATCTCCATCTAGCTTTTAAAAGAAATATATCTTGGAAGGTTGCCTCTAGTTTCATAATTAAGCTCTCGCATGATACTTGGGTGGACAAGCCTCTACGGCCAAAATTCCTTGAGTTACACTCCTTTGCTAAGAATGAAAATCAATTCCTGAATTATATGGTTAATTCTTTGGACATCTCTGAATTTTTCCATACCCCATCTCAGCTCGAGCATTTGCGCAACTGACTGATTTCCAACTCTTGATTGATCAACAAACAAACAAGCAAGGTCAAGATAAGTGGATTTTTCAAGGTGTAGGCAACAAATACTCCTCAATCTCAATGTATGCCATATAGTTTTCAAATGCTTATGAAGAAGTGCTAGCATAATTAGACACAAAATATGTTTCTGGTTGTTGCTTCATGATAGATTCATCACAAGGAATCTTATCAAGACAAAATCTATGCACTTAGATTGATATGACTGTGTTTTCTACAATGATGGAGGCAAAGAGACTTCACTACATCTCTTTCAGTATTGCACATTTGCTCAGGATTGCTAGGCCCCCATCATCCCCTCTAGACATGGAGGAACTTCTATCTATGATGATGATCTGCTATAGCTCATTAAAATTTGGCTAAAGCTATTGCGACGGACATCCTCGTCCTTGGATGTTGGAGTATTTGGAATCAAAGAAATGGTAAGTGTTTAGGAGAGAAGTGACATGCAGAAACTCATGGAAATACATGCTCAAGAAGGACCTTTCCCTTCTAGTACACATGACCAAGCAAAAGCGTGTGACAACACTCAAGGATTGGATTAGTTCTCATCTAGGAGGATGATACCATATTGCTAAAATTTTCCACTCATTTTTTGAATCTCATGACCGTAGAACAATTGTTCTATGGTATTTCATTAATTAAATATGTACAAAAGGTAAATTAAATGGAGGATAGAGTCCTCATCCAACACCTGTTCTAGGAAACAACAACATTATAAAAAATTAGAGATAAAGCTCAATCCAGTTCTTGATCTTCTCAGCAGTGCTAGCTTGGCTCTAATCATAGTAGCTTTAAGTCTTTGAGGTGGTAAGTCCAGCCGTGTAGATGAGGGAAAACACTTCTAAAAATCTTGTTATTACGAACATGCCAAATGCCCCAACAACCCTCAACGAGAATAGTCATACCAATCTCTCCTGGTAACAAGTTTAAAGATATACTGAGCTCATCAAAGCTAGAAATTCATCTTAGCTTCTGTGACAAAATAAGATCCCAGGATGGAAGTGCAAATGGACAATCCCAGAGTAGATGGAAGAGTGTTTCTTTGGTGTGGTATGAACACATAGCACAATTGTAACTTTCCAAGTACATGGTTTTCTTGTGGAGAAGATTTCTTGTGTTGATTCTGTCATACGGAAGCAACCAGAAGAAGATTTTATGTTTGAGCCTGTCTGGGCTTCTCCAAATAAGTTTGAAGATGAAATGAGCAATGCTCTGTCCCATCAGGTACTTATACATTTTCATAGATGAATAGTGGTTCTCATCAGCAAGTAACAAATTGAGTTGAGTAAACTGCTGGAATGCTTGCTGTGAGAAGGGTCTATGAAATAATTGAGCAAGATCCTCTGTCATCTGAGCCTTCTCCAAAGAGATATCCCGGTTGTTGGTGAATGAGTATAGTTCTGGCCAAGCAAGTTTCAATGGTTGTTCATGCCAACATCCTCTAAGAAAGAAATGGTGTTCCTTGTGCCTGCTATGCATGTGGCCTGATGTTTATAACAAGGTAGTAGTTTGAGGATAGCTTTCCACCAGAATGATCGAATCTCTCTGTTGCTAGGTAATGCATGTTGATAATAAGTCTCCCATATAATGTTGACCCATGGGATGTCTTCATGGTTGAGGATAGCTTTCCACCAGAATTTTCCACTCATGATGATACCAACTTGGAACTGGATAGCCTTCTTATTTTCTTATTCTTTTTGTTTGTTTTGTCTGTACATATTACTTCTTTAATAATTAAATTAATGAAAATACCGTAGAACCAGTGGCGATTCTGCTGGGCATGCTTCAACAGGCTCAAGCCTGCCCTTCAAAATTGAAAAACAAAAATTTACTACTAGTTCCCAGCCTATCTCAACCCACTATCTAAGTGTCTAGCCTGTTGTTTCCCCGTTCCAGCCCCTTATACTGAAGTTGAGCATGCCATTCATTTTCATCAAAGATTCGCCACTGCGTAGAACAATTGTTGTTCTACGGTTTGTGCTTAAAATAAAATAAGCCGCTTCATATCTCCCTGATTTGGACCAGCTAGGAACAAGCATCCGAGCAAAGTCGCTTTTCTCGGATGAATTGATATTTCTCCCGAAGCATATATTCTGACACCACTGACTCCGCTTCGTCGTCTGCTCTGTGTATATTATCCACACGACAAAACAAGGGACCATTAATTTGTGCGCTTTTACCTACATTTTCTGGCCCAGATGCTGAACTCCTTCCGTTAGACTTACAAGCAACATGCAGTGCAATCCATGGCACCGTGCATTAGGTTGGTGAGCCCATTTTGTCATTCGATTCTCCGTAGCTACCTAGCTCCCTTTAGCACAATTTCCTTCACCAACCGAGCCAAAAGAGGACTATTCTTGATCAAAAGATCATTCCTTCTAATCCATGTGTTACATACTCTGGAGACTGGACGAGAGAGAGAGAAAGATAGATAGATAGATAGATAGATAGATAGATATATAGAGAGAGAGAGACACACACACACAGAGAGAGAGAGAGAGAGAGACGTTCGTTAAGAAGTGTGGGAGCTGAAAGTCGATGAGTTCACATGTGCGGACACATATATACGCAGATGGGAGAGCGAGAGAGATGGATTACGCTTACGCAGCTCCTGATAGGCAAATGGGTTGCTTTCCCTTGGGCAGGATGATATCTAAAGTCATCAAGAAATGCAACGGTACGTTATATATATACTACTCATACTGAAAGTCCAAATCATGCATGATATACAAGTTTCTATCCGTCTCTCCTTGTGAGCTTTTTCTGTAGTCTCACTTCTGAATCATGTACGACTATCTCAATTTCGGTGCAACGTCTCACAGGGCGGAGAGGACGGACGAGGCACGAGCATCTGGACTACGCCATGGCGCACCCTCACGCTCAAACACACTACGTGCGGCCAGACGCACGCACGGTCACCTACACCACCACCAGCAACCCTCCCAGCTCCCACGCGATGCCGGCGCAGCAACCGCCAGTCCACGGCCCGTACGGCCCTGCCGCCGGCGCGCCGCCTCGAGCAGACGGCAAGCCACGCAAGCGCAAGAAGTCCAAGTCCAAGTCCAAGCACGTCCGGTTCAACACGCCGGGGCCGGGGCCGGGGCCGGGGCCGCCGCCGAGCGCTGCCGACGCGTACCAGCATCAGCATGCACCGCCGGCGGCAGGGACGAGCGGTGACGCGGCGTACGGCGACCAGCACCAGCACCACGCGGCGGCCTCCCACGCGTACGCCCCAGCGCCGCCGCAGGGGCACGGGCACGGGTACGGATACGGATACGGCAGGTACGCGCCGTCGCCGCTGACGCGGTGGGAGATGCTGGGCGCCGGGGGCACGCCGAGGCGGCACGAGTACTTCTCAGGCGAGTACCGGTGGTACTACCCCACCCCGGTGCGCGAGGGCATCTACAGCATGGCCACTGACGCCAACCGGCTCACGGCCATCTTCAGCGAGGAGAATCCCAACGCTTGCACCATAGTCTGAACCACTGGGCGGTCAGTGCTCAGGGAATAATTTGTGTTTTCTGAATATTTTTTCGTACAGTAGTAATTATGCGAATATGATGCTTGCAGTAGTGTGTAGAACAGTAGGGGAGGCTAATGGCAGTAGTGTGTTTTAGTTTTGTGATGAACACCGTAAAGTTTAGTGGTGCTCTCTGGCTGGTGGAATGGATTTGTTCTATGGTTCGGCTTATATTCTCCCTGTCCCGTGCGTTGCATTTTTCAGAGAAGTCGGCAGAAGTAACTACCCCTTTGTCCCATAATATAAAAGCATGTAGAATTTACATTAGCCACTCCAAAAAGAAAACATAGTTTTACTATCTAAATTTACAATATGGGAAATTAAGTTGACACTAAGAGCATCTCCAGCCGTTGGAGCCTCCAAGAACACCACCGAACAAAAAAAATGGTGTCTTGAGGGGCCAAATGCTTCATCCAAGCAAAATAGAAGTGCATGAGAAGGGCACCTTCTTAGCCACACCCCAACCCAACCAAAAATTTGTGAGGGAAATGATTAAATGGGGCAAGAAAAAGGACATGTGGGGAGACACGATTCGCCGAAACTTTCGCTGGCGCCCCCAAGAGCCCCAACGCACTGGGTTTCGCCTGGGTTTGCCGGCGCTAATTTGACGTCCTGGGAGGCACTGGGGGCGTGGCTGGGCCGTTTTTTGCAAAAGCGTCGCCCGAGCCTAAAAAAGTGTCCTGAGAGCGTCCTGGAGGGGGGGGGAGATGCTCTTAGTGTCCGAGCCTAAATGCTGAACAAACCAATAGACATCTATCAGTAGTGGTGAGGGTCATCACTGACGGGCCACCACCTACCTATCATTGTTGATGTTTAACACAATTGGTAAAATAACGCCCGATCATGTTTTCACACTAAATTTCTCATAGCATATTTAGCCAATGGTTACAAAATCATAATCGTGAAGTGCTTTTGAGTACAAACTAGGACTAGTCCGAGCCTAAATGCTGAACAAGAAGGGGGGGGGGGGGGGGGGCGCGAACAGAGACCATGGGGCCCTTTAAAATAACTCTAATATTCTTAGATAATACTAAATCACGAATAATATATCAGAAAGGAGAATTGGAGATATGTCTTCTTCGACACTGTGCCATCAAGATTCTTCTCTTCATCACTCGCCTCTCAACATGGCCTCGTGGGGCCGGTGATGTGACATCTCCAGTCAAATTGCACTGGAGACCAAGCGTTGGTCATAGGCAGCCAGGCATGGGCCGATCGCACGAGACATTCAATTTTCCTTTACCATCATGTGAGCCAAAATTGCTATCACATGCCCTAGAGGAGGATGAACTAATTTTTCCCATGTCGATAGCACCATGATGAAATATATGTGATTAAAATTACAATCAACCACATAACCACTACAACCAGCCTACATGAACATACCAAGACCAAAGTATGATACGAAAAATGTACAAAAATAAAGTTGATAGAACAATCAGCTAACTTGGAATAAAACTAAAAACAAAAAAATCATGTTTGAACCGGTGGGCTCCCCACTCCAACCTTGTTTTCATTTGTTTCCCAAAGGGAGACATGATTCCATTACTTGTCATAATAGAACACCGGTTTTAGAAAACAACTAACTATTTCTTCGCTGAAAAAAGTTCAGAAAACAAACTGAAAGAAAGGAACGTATCACAATACACAAATATGCACAACACATATACTCAACAGTGCCTCCCAGAAAAGGGAAAAAGGTGAAAAATAAAACCATGCTTCTGGCTCATTTTTTCTTCCGGGCTTTTGGGTTTTTTCATGAAAAAAGTTTGTAGAAACCTACTAACATTGACCTAGTTTCGAAGGTCTTGATGCGAGAAATCTAACGGTGAAAATGGCATAGTTTAAGAGATAAAACATTTTGAATAAACGAATCTACGGAAAAAAGAGAACTCGTAGGTTACACCAAGCAGTACACACGCAGTGCACCTGTCGCAAACAGGGAAGGTGAAAATGATCTTTGCAAGGGGTACCCCTTAACCAGTGACTTCGCATGTCTCACTTGTTGCGAACGTAGGGAAGCCTCGCCTACACACAAGTGAGACCGGGCCGGCCCAGTGCACAACAGGACACGTGCAACCGCCTCGTTCTTTCTGTTTCTTTTGAGGTTTTGTATTTGGTTTTTTATTTCCATTTTACCTTTTTCTACATTTACAAATATTCCAACTATATATATTAAAAAAGTTACATTAAACATTTGAAAAATGTTAAATGTGTATAGAAAAAATGTTTCTCATGTATAGAAAAATTCTACTACGTGCATGTAAAAAATTGTTCATGTATTTAAAAAAATTAATCGAACATTTGAAAGAAAATGTTAGTAAAGTTTTTTAAAAATGTTAGTCAAGCATTTGGAAATTGCTAAATGAGTCTAAAAATGTTTTCATAAATAAAAATAATGTACAAATGTGTATGAAATAATAGGCATCAAAACATATATATTAGAAAAGTGTTCTTAATGTATGTAAAAATGTACAATGTATATGAAAAAATAGACATCAAAGCATATATACGAAAAAAATGTTAATAATGGATTTAAAAAATGTTAAACTTGTATAGGAAAATGTCCCTGATGTATAAAAAATGTAAAATATGCTTAAAAATGTATAAATAAAATTGTATATTTTAGGAAAATCATAATACTATACTTACAAAATGTTAAAGGTACATAAATAAATGATTATTATTTTTTATAAAAAAATTGTACAATCTGTATGAAAAAAAGCAGACATCAAAACGTATATCTGAAAAAACTATTAATTATATATTTGAAAAATGTTTAAGATGTATAAAAAATGTTTCTTAATTATAGGAAAAATGTGTAATATGTATGAAAAAAAGTAGACAAGAAAAATTATACCCTCAATTGTATTATATGTATTTATAAAATGTTAAATGATTAGAAAAAATATTTCTAGTGTATCAAAAACTATAATCTGTATGACAAAAGTAGACCTCAAACATTATATATTTAGAAAAATGTTAATAATGTATTTTGAGATAAACATGTATAAAAATGTTTCATGCTATATACGATGTGTAAGAAAAATGTTAAAAAGCCAAGAAAACCAGTAAGAAACAAAGAAACCCGAAGAATGAAGAAGAGGAGAATAAAAGGAAAATAGGAAAACTGATCCAAACAGTGCAACATTGTGAAAAATGAATAAAACCGTGGAAAAACAAAAAGAAGCAAATAAAACCGAAGAAATCTGAAGTGAAAAGAAAAATAAAAATAAAAAACAAACAAACCAATGTAAAACAGTGAAACAATGTCAAAACTAATAAAAACAAAAAAAACTGAAGAAAATCGGAAACAAGAAAGATAAATAAAAACAGAAAAAAACAAAGAACGAAGCGGTACAGTGAACGCAGCGAAAGAATGGTGCTACAACACTAAGCGGGGCCAGCACTGTAGCTGCCAGAAAGTGCTTCAAGCGAGAGAAGCATATATGTCGCTATAGCTCTCAGGCATGCTGTAGTTCCTTGTTGATAATTCTAGCTTGGTGCTCTGTTTCGCTCAAAAAAACAACTTGATGCTTTGTTGATGACCATTCATGTGCTGGTTGATCGGGTTTAGTTGGCACTTTGGCCAGGGGATTGTGCCCTTTTGGTTGTGATCTGTTCCTTTCTTTC
The DNA here is from genome assembly GCF_056163025.1 of Triticum urartu. NCBI lineage: Eukaryota > Viridiplantae > Streptophyta > Magnoliopsida > Poales > Poaceae > Triticum > Triticum urartu. The sequence continues at coordinate 214,532,025 of NC_141879.1, read as the reverse complement.
AGTTTGTTTTCTGAACTTTTTTTAGGGAAGAAAAAGTTGGTTGTTTTCTGAAACTGGTGTTCTGTTATGACAACTAATGGAATCCGGTTTCCCTTTGGGAAACATATGAAAACAAGGTTGGAGTGGGGAGCCCACGGGTTCAAACATGATTTTTTAAAAAGGTTTTATTCCAAGTTAGCTGATTGTTCTATCAACTTTATTTTTGTACTTCCCTTCAAAAAAAAAACTTTATTTTTGTACTTTTTTATATCATACTTTGGTCTCTGTATGTTCGTCTAGGCTGTTCGTAGTGGTTATCTGGCTGATTGTAATTTTAATCACATATATTTCAATATTTCATCATGGTGCTATCCATATGAAAAGAAAAATTAAGAAACATTTTGGCTCAGATGATGGTAAAGGAAAATTGAATGTCTCGTGCAATCGGCCCATGCATGGCTGCCTCCTGCCTACCACCAAAGCTTGGTCTCCAGTACGATTTGACTGAAGATGTCACATCACCAGCCCCACGAGGCCATGTTGAGAGGGGAGTGGTCGAGAGAAGAATCCTGATGGCACAATGTCAAAGAAGACATATCTCCAATTCTCCTTTTTGATACATTGTTCTTGACTAAGAATAATAGAATTATTTTAAAGGGCCCCATGTTCTCTTTTCGCCCCGCCCCCCTGAAATCTTAGACCGGACCTGGTTTGTACTCAAAAGCACTTCACGATTGTGATTTTGTAACCACTGACTAAATATCATATGAGAAATTTAGTGTAAAACATGATCGGTCGCTTTTTTACCCGTGGTGTTAAACATCAACACCGATAGGTCGGTGGTGACCCGTAAGTGATGACCCTCACCACTACCAATGGGAGGCTACTGGTCCGTTGAGCATTAGTGTCAACTTGATTTTCCGTATTGTGAATTTAGATAGTAAAACTGCGTCTTCTTTTTGAAGTGGTTAAATGTAAATTTTTAGTTTGTCTTTTTTTTGAGACACTACATGTTTTTATATCATAATATAAGAGTGTTTTTGACACTACACGTTATTGTATCATGGGACGGAGGGAGTAATTACTTCGCCGACTTCTCTGAAAAATGCAACCCACGGGACAGGGAGAATATAAGCCGAAACATAGAACAAATGACCACCAGCCAGAGAGCACCACTAAACTTTATGGTGTTCATCACAAAACTAAAACACACTAGTGTCATTAGCCTCCCCTACTGTTCTACACACTACTACAAGTATCATATTCGCATAATTACTACGAAAAAATATTCAGAAAACTACAAATTATTCTCTGACCATTGGCTAACTTCGAATAAAACTTAAAAAAAAATCATGTCTGAACCGGTGGGCTCCCCACTCCAACCTTGTTTTCATTTGTTTCCCAAAGGGAGACCGGATTCCATTACTTGTCATAATAGAACACCAGTTTTAGAAAACAACTAACTATTTCTTCGCTGAAAAAAGTCCAGAAAACAAACTGAAAGAAAGGAACGTATCACAACCAAAAGGGCACAATCCCCTGGCCAAAGTGCCAACTAAACCGGATCAACCAGCACATGAATGGTTATCAACAGAGCATCAAGCATATTTATTTTTTGAGGGAAACAGAGCACCAAGCTAGAACTATCAACAGGGAACTACAGCATGCCTGAGACCTATATCTCGCTTTTAGCGACATATATGCTTCTCTCGCTTGAAGCACTTTCTGGCCGCTACAGTGCTGAGCCCGCTCAGTGTTGTACACCATTCTTTCACTGTGTTCACTGTTTTGCTTCTTTTTTTTGGGGGGGGGGGGGGGGGGGGGGGGTTCTCCTGTTTTTCTTTTCCTTTATTTTTTCCATTGGTTTTCTTTTGTTTTAATCTGTTTTCACATTTTTCACTGTTTTGCATTGGTTCTCTGGTTTTATTTTTCTTTATCTTTTTTCCTTTGGTTTTATTTGCTTCTTTCTTGGTTTTCTTCAGGTTTTTCATTTTTCACTATGCTGCACTGTTTGGATCAGTTTTGTCTGTTTTCCTTTTATTATCTTCTTTATTTCTTACTGGTTTTGTTGGTTATTTAACCTTTTTCTTGCAAATTGTAAAATTTCGTATACAACTTGAAACATTTTTAATACATGCTTATCATTTTCAAAATACATGATAATTTTTTATTCGAAATATATATTTTTTAAAGTCTACTTTTTTCATATAGATTATACATTTTTGATACAGTAGAAACATTTTCTCTACTCATTTAACATTTTAGAAATACTTAATAATATATGTTTCAGTATCCATTTTATGTCCACTTTTTTCATACAGATAGTACATTTTTCCTATACTCAATAAAGATTTTTTTATACATCTTTAACATTTTTTCAAATATATAATTAATATTTTTTAGATATATTTTTTGATGTCTACTTTTTTTCATACAGATTGTACAATTTTTTATATACATCATAATCATTTATTTATACACTTTAACATTTTGTAAGTATAGTATTAACATTTTTTCAAATACACTTCTTAATTTCTACATTTTTATACATATTATACATTTTTTATACATAAATTTTACCTTTTTAATACAAAGGAACATTTTCCTACACAAGTTTAACCATTTTTAAATACATGATTAAAAATTCATACACATGTTTTGATGTCTATATTTTCATAAACTTTGTAGATTTTTTATACATTAAGAACACTTTTTATACATGTTTATAAATGTATGATTAACATTTTTTATTATATATGTTTTGATGCCTATAATTTCATACACATTTGTACATTTTTCGTATACATCAAAACATTTTTACACACATTTAGCAATTCCCAAATGCTTGATTAACATTTTTCATAAGCTTCACTAATTTTTTTTTCAAAAGTTTGATTAACATTTTTTAAATACATGAACAATTTTTTCCTTAAACATTGTATATTTTTCGTATACATTTTTTCTATACACGAGAAATACTTTTCTATACACATTTAATATTTTTCAAATGTTTTATATAACTTTTTTGTAATATATTATATATAGTTGGAATATCTGTAAATATAAACAAAGGTAAAAACAAATCAAAAACAAAAAAACTCAAAAGAAACAGAAAGAACGAAGCGGTTGCATGTGGCATGTGGCCTGCTGTGCACTGGGCCGGCCCAATGTCACTTGTGCAGAGGCGAGGCTGTCGTACGTCTCGCAACAAGCGAGACATTCGAAATTAGTAGTTAAGGAGTACCCTTTCCAAAGATCACTTCAACCTTCCCTATTCGCGACATGTGGCGCACTACATGTGGGCCACTTGGCGGAACCTGCGAGTTTTCTTTTTTTTTCGTAGATTCGTCTATTCGAAACGTTTTATCTCTTAAACCATGAGCCCAAATCCCGGACCATTTTAACGATTGGTTATCTCCCCTTGAGATATTTAAAACTAGATCCAGCATTAATAGGTTGCGCCGGCGGAGAGATCCCCCTTGAGGCGGAACCTGGGCAGGAGCACTTTTGCTCTCGACGAGGAGATTCTGCCGGGGAAACTTCACTCCGGGAGGGGGAAATCGAAGCCATCGTCATCACCAATGATCCTCTCATTGTGGGAGGACCAATCTTTATCAACATCTTCACCAGCACCATCTCATCTCAAACCCTAGTTCATCTCTTGTATTCAATCTTTGTCTCAAAACCTCATAATGGTACATGTGGGTTGCTAGTAGTGTTGATTACATCTTGTAGTTGATGTTGTTGGTTTATTTGGTGGAAGATCATATGTTCAGATCCATTATGCTATTCAATACCCCTCTTATCTTGAGCATGAATGTGTTTTGTTAGTAGTTACATTTGTTCTTGAGGGCATGGGAGATGTCTTGTCATAAGTAATCATGTGAATTTGGTATTCGTTCGGTATTTTGATGATATGTACGTCATCATTTCCCTTAGTGGTGTTATGTGAACGTCGACTACATGAAACTTCATCATCTTTGGGCCTAAGGGAAAGTATTGTGGAGTAGTTATTAGATGATGGGTTGCTAGAGTGACAGAAGCTTAAACCCTAGTTCATGCACTATTCTCTAAGGGACTGATCTGGATCCATATGTTTCATGCTATGGTTAGATTTATCTTAATTCTTCTTTCGTAGTTGCAGATGCTTGCGGGAGGGGGAATCATAAATGGGAGGCTTTTTCAAGTAAGAACATTACCCAAGCACCGGTCCACCCACATATCAAATTATCAAAGTAACAAATGTGAACCAAACAAACATGATGAAAATGACTAGATGAAATTCTTGTGTGTCCTCAAGAACGCTTTTCTTACTAGTATAAGAGACCTTTCCGGCATGTCCTTTGCTACAAAAAGGATTGGTCTACCTTGATGCACCTTAGTTACTGTTACTATTATTTGCTTGTTACAAGTTGCCTTGTAATCAAACTATCTATTACCGACAATTTCAGTGCCTGCAGAAAATACCTTGCTGAAACCGCTTATCATTTCCTTCTGCTCCTCGTTGGGTTCGACACTATTACTTATCGAAAGGACTACGATTGGTCCCCTATACTTGTGGGTCATCAAGAATATTTTCTGGCACCGTTGCCGGGGAGTGAAGCGCCTTCGGTGAGTGTAATTTGGTAAGGAAACATTTATATTGCGTGCTAAAATTTACTTTCACTTGTTACTATGGAAAAGAATACTTTGAGGGGTTTGTTTGGGGTATCTTCACCTCGACCGGAAGCACAAAGAGTTGCTCCTCAACCTACTGCACCTACTGAAAATATTTATTATGAGATTCCTTAGGGTATGATATAGAAACTACTAGCAAATCATTATGTGGGAGATGGAACAACACATCCTGATATGCACATAATCTATGTGGATGAAGTTTGTGGATTATTTAAGATGCAGGTCTACCTAGAGATGAAGTTAAGAAGAAGGTTTTCCCTTTATCTTTGAGGGGAAAAGCATTTACATGGTATAGGCTATGTGATGATATTCAAACTTGGGATTGAAACCGATTGAGATTGGAATTTCATCAAAAGTTTTATCCTATGCATCTGGTTCATCGTGATCGAAATTATATATATAATTTTTGGCCTCGCGAAGGAGATGAAGGAAATATGCCCTAGAGGCAATAATAAAGTTATTATTTATTTTCTTATTTCATGATAAATGTTTATTATTCATGCTAGAATTGTATTAACCGGAAACATAATACATGTGTGAATACATAGACAAACAGAGTGTCACTAGTATGCCTCTACTTGACTAGCTCGTTAGTCAAAGATGGTTATGTTTCCTAACCATAGACAAAGAGTTGTTATTTGATTAACGGGATCACATCATTAGGAGAATGATGTGATTGACTTGACCCATTCCGTTAGCTTAGCACTCGATCGTTTAGTATGTTGCTATTGCTTTCTTCATGACTTATACATGTTCCTATGACTATGAGATTATGCAACTCCCGTTTACCGGAGGAACACTTTGTGTGCTACCAAACATCACAACGTAACTGGGTGATTATAAAGGAGCTCTACAGGTGTCTCCAAAGGTACATGTTGGGTTGGCATATTTCAAGATTAGGATTTGTCACTCCGATTGTCGGAGAGGTATCTCTGGGCCCTCTCGGTAATGCACATCACATAAGCCTTGCAAGCATTGCAACTAATGAGTTAATTGCGAGATGATGTATTACGAAACGAGTAAAAAGACTTGCCGGTAACGAGATTGAACTAGGTATTTGAGATACCGACGATCGAATCTCGGGCAAGTAACATACCGATGACAAAGGGAACAACGTATGTTGTTATGCGGTCTGACCGATAAAGATCTTCATAGAATATGTGGGAGCCAATATGAGCATCCAGGTTCCGCTATTGGTTATTGACCGGAGACGTGTCTCGGTCATGTCTACATTGTTCTCGAACCCGTAGGGTCCGCACGCTTAAGGTTTCAATGACAGTTATATTATGAGTTTATGAGTTTTGATGTACCGAAGGAGTTTGGAGTCCCGGATGAGATCGGGGACATGACGAGGAGTCTCGAAATGGTCGAGACGTAAAGATCGATATATTGGACGACTATATTCGGACATCGGAAAGGTTCCGAGTGGTTCGGGTATTTTTCGGAGTACCAGGGAGTTACGGGAATACGGGAGAAGAAGTATATGGGCCTTATTGGGCTTTAGGGGAGAGGGAGAGGCAGGCCGCGCGCCCCCCAAGGCCTAGTCCGAATTGGACTAGGGGGAGGGGCTGCGCCCCCTCCTTCCTTCTCTTCCCTCTTCCCCTTCCTTGTCTCCTACTCCTACTACATGGAAGGACTCCTAGTTGGACTAGGAAAGGAGGAATCCTACTCCCGGTGGGAGTAGGACTCCCCTAGGGCGCGCCATAGAGAGGGCCGGCCCTCCCCTCCTCCACTCCTTTATATACGGGGGCAGGGGGCACCCCATAGACACACAAGTTGATCCACGTGATCATATTCTTAGCCGTGTGCGGTGCCCCCTTCCACCATAATCCTCGATAATATTGTAACAGTGCTTAGGCGAAGCCCTGCGACGGTAGTACATCAAGATCGTCACCACGCCGTCGTGCTGACGGAACTCTTCCCCGACACTTTGCTGGATCGGAGTCCGGGGATCGTCATCGAGCTGAACGTGTGCTAAAACTCGGAGGTGCCGTAGTTTCGGTGCTTGATCGGTCGGGCCGTGAAGACGTACGACTACATCAACCGCGTTGTGCTAACGCTTCCGCTGTCGGTCTACAAGGGTACGTAGATCACACTCTCCCCTCTCCTTGCTATGCATCACCATGATCTTGCATGTGCGTAGGAAATTTTTGAAATTACTACGTTCCCCAACAGGAGAAAGTATCACTCAAAATTGGGGAGGCCTAAGCACATGATGTACACATGCCCCAATCATGACCTCTCAAAATAAATCATCTTACAAACTTTTATGCTCGGCTTTCTCATGATGATCGAACCATGCTTGATTCTTCTTCAATTGGTTCCTTTATGAAGAAAACTATTGAATTCAAGTGGAATCTTCTAGAAAGAATTAAATGCAACTCTGAAGATTGGGAACTCGACAAAGGTAAAGAGTCAGGTATAATGCTTAAGTTTGATTGTGTTAAATCTTTTATGAATACCGATGCTTTTCATAAGTTTAGCACTAAATATGCACTTGACTCTGAGATAGTAACTTCCTTTTGTGAATCATTTGCTGCTTATGTTGATCTCCCTAAGCAGAAGTGGTTTAAATATCACCTCCCCCCTATTAAAGAAAAGATTGAGGAACCCATTGTAGTTAAAGATGAAACTATCATTTACAATTTTGATTCAGTTGTTCCTACTGCTTAAATTGAGAAACCACCTTTCCCTGTTAGGATAAAGGAACATGCTAAGGTTTCAACCGTGGTTAACAAAAGTAATATTAGAACACCTAGACCCTCTGAACAAATTAAAGTTGAACCTAATGTTGCTATGGTTAAAGATCTCGTGGTCGATAATGTTGATGGGCATGTTATTAGCTGTTCTTTCTTTGCACTCGTTAATGGAAATCCTCATAGATTTGAGAGACTCATTGATATCATGCTTAGGTGGAATAGATCTAAGTTTCAAAGAATCAACATCAAGAGAAATTCCATCCACGTTCCTAGCCAACTCATAAATCTTAGGCAATTTTTCTTCAAGCAAAGCATTGAAATTCTTTTGCGAAATCAGAAATTCTTTAACACTAGTCTCAAAATCAGAGGGCATCTTATTAAAATTCCCATAAGAGTTGTTGTAGGAATTACCATAATTATTAGAGGAATTACTAGGAAACGGCCTAGGATTAAAGTTTCCTCTATACGTGTTGTTACCAACATTGTTCCTACCAACAAAATTCACATCCATAGATTCATTATTATTCTCAATCAAAGTAGACAAAGGCATATCATTAGGATCAAGAGAAACACTCTTATTAGCAAACAATTTCCTAAGTTCATCCATCTTTCCACTCAAAACATTAATCTCTTCTATCGCATGAACCTTTTTACTAGTAGATCTTTCGGTGTGCCATTGAGAATAATTAACCATAATATTGTCTAGGAGTTTAGTAGCTTCTCCTAAAGTGATTTCCATAAAAGTGCCTCCCGTGGCTGAATCTAAAAGATTCCTAGAAGCAAAATTCAATCCAGCATAAAAAATTGTATGATCATCCATAAGTTTAATCCATGAGTAGGGCAATTACGTATCATTACTTTCATCCTCTCCCAAGATTGTGCAACATGCTCATGATCAAGTTGCCTAAAATTCATAATATCGTTTCTAAGAGAGATGATCTTAGCGGGAGGAAAATACTTAGAGATAAAAGCATCTTTGCACTTATTCCATGAATCAATACTATTTTTAGGCAAAGAGGAAAACCAAGTTTTAGCACAATCTCTAAGTGAAAACGAAAATAGCTTCAATTTAACAATATCATTATCCACATCTTTCTTCTTTTGCATATCACACAAATCAACAAAACTGTTTAGATGGGTAGCGGCATCTTCACTAGGAAGGCTAGAAAACGGATATTTCATAACAAGGTTCAGCATAGCAGTATTAATTTCACAAGATTCAGCATCGGTAAGAGGAGCAATCGGAGTGCTAATAAAATCATTATTGTTGGTATTGGAAAATTCACACAATTTAGTATTGTCTTGGGCCATCGTGACAAACAATCCAACACACAAGCACACAAGAAGCAAGCAAAAAGAGATGAACGGAAAAGAGGGCGAATAAAACGGCGAGGGTGAAGTGGGGGAGAGGAAAACGAGAGGCAAATGGAAAATAATGTAATGCGAGGGATAAGAGTTTGTGATGGGTACTTGGTATGTCTTGACTTGTGCATAGATCTCCTCGGCAAAAGCGCCAGAAATCCTTCTTGCTACCTCTTGAGCATGCATTGGTTTTCTCTTGAAGAGGAAAGGGTGATGCAGCAAAGTAGCGTAAGTATTTCCCTCAGTTTTGAGAACCAAGGTATCAATCCAGTAGGAGATTACACGCAAGTCCCTCGTACCTACACAAACAAACAAGAACCTCGCAACCAACGCGATAAAGGGGTTGTCAATCCCTTCATGGTCACTTACGAAAGTGAGATCTGATAGAGATAATAAGATAAATATTTTTGGTATTTTTGTTGTATAGATTGGAAAATAAAGATTGCAAAATAAACGGCGACAGAAATAGCTTGTTGACGGGAGAATAATATAATGGAGAATAGACCCGGGGGCCATAGGTTTCACTAGTGGCTTCTCTCAAGATATCAAATTCTATGATGGGTGAACAAATTACTGTCGAGCAATTGATTGAAAATTGCATAGTTATGAGAATATCTAGGCATGATCATGTATATAGGCATCACGTCCGCGACAAGTAGACCAAAACGATTCTGCATCTACTACTATTACTCCACACATCGACCGCTATCTAGCATGCATCTAGAGTATTAAGTTCATAAGAACAGAGTAACGCATTAGGCAAGATGACATGATGTAGAGGGATAAACTCAAGCAATATGATATAAACCCCATCTTTTTATCCTCGATGGCAACAATGCAATACGTGCCTTGCTGCCCCTGTTGTCACTGGGAAAGGACACCGCAAGATTGAACCCAAAGCTAAGCACTTCTCCCATTTCAAGAAAGATCAATCTAGTAGGCCAAACCAAACTGATAATTCGAAGAGACTTACAAAGATATTAGATCATGCATAAAAGAATTCAGAGAAGAATCAAATATTGTTCATAGATAATCTTGATCATAAACCCACAATTCATCAGATCTCGACAAACACACCGCAAAAAGAATTACATCAAATAGATCTCCAAGAGAATCGAGGAGAACTTTGTATTGAGATCCAAAGAGAGAGAAGAAGCCATCTAGCTAATAACTATGGACCCGAAGGTCTGTGGTAAACTACTCACACATTATCAGAGAGGCTATGGTGTTGATGTAGAAGCCCTCCGTGGTCGATTGCCCCTCCGGCGGAGCGCCGGAAAAGGCCCCAAGATGGGATCTCATGGGTACAGAAGGTTGCGGCGGTGGAAATAGGGTTTCATGGTGCTCCTGGATGTTTTCAGGGTATATGGGTATATAGGAGGAAGAAGTAGGTCGGTGGAGCTGCGAGGGGCCCACGAGGGTGGGGGGCGCGCCTGGCCCCCCTGCGCACGCCCTCCTGCCTCGTGGCCTCCTTGCTTCTTTCTTGACTTCCACTCCAAGTCTCCTAGATCACGTTTGTTCCAAAAATAACTCTCCCGAAGGTTTCATTCCGTTTGGATTCCGTTTGATATTCCTTTTCTGCGAAACACTAAAATAGGCAAAAAAACAGCAATTTGCACTGGGCCTTTGGTTAGTAGGTTAGTCCCAAAAATAATACAAAAATGTTTATTAAAGCCCATTAAACATCCAAAACAGATAATATAATAGCATGGAACAATCAAAAATTATAGATACGTTGGAGACGTATCACCTGCAGCCACAACTTCAATTACCCCTTCGGTTGCAACTCCACCAGCTCCTACAACCCCAACAGATGCATTTGTCGCGGGAGTCCTCTCCACGCCACCTCCCGAAGATCAAGCTTAGAGAGACGCATAACACTATGCATTTTCGAGCTTTTTGGTAACTTGTTGCCAAAGGGGGGGAAAGTGAATAGATCATAGGCTTCGAGAGAGAGAGAGAGAGAGCTTTGCTTCTTTTGCTGCTACTTGTTTGCTACTTATTTGTGTGCTTGCTTGGATGATACTCTATGTGTGTGTGAGATACTTGTATGTTCATGTGTTTGATCATATCATACGTTAATGCTTGTGCTTGGATGATGATATTATCTATCTCTCATGTATGATCATTCACATCTTGCCTTGGGATGAGTGCATATTTCATATTCTATCATTTTGAGCGCTCCACCAAGATGTATGTGGCATGGAAGAGTAACCCATGATTCTAATCGATTATGCATTTGAATTCAAAAACAAATTTTAAATAATGCACAAATTTAGGGAGAGCTCTTGCTTATCACATACTTCTCAAAGCGACGATGTATTTCATTCTTATAATCACTTGTCGAAGCTTTGATCTATATGTTGTCATCAATTACCAAAAAAGGGGAGATTGAAAGTGCAACTAATCCCTGGGTGGTTTTGGTAATTTTTAACAACATATAGCTCATTGAACTAATACTTTTTAAAGATAATCATTTCAGAAAGTTCAATGACTGGCATGGCATGGACTAGAGATGTGGACCCCTCAAAATACTAAGGACACATATTGGCTCAAGCTCAGGACTCTAAATTTTCATTTTAGTGATCCAAGATCACGTTGAGTCCATAGGAAAAGCCAATACTATTAAAAGGGGATGAGGTGTTGCTTAATGACTTGCTTGCTCAAAATGCTTAGTGATATGCTCCAAAATCCCTCAACCACTTTCTCATATCCACATATGTCCCAATCCAAAAGTCAAACTCGGCCCCACCGATTTGATCTATCCAGCGCCACCGAATTCATTTGACATAGCCATAGCCAAAAACCCTAATCAGTTTGGTCTCACCGATAGGGATCTCGGTCTCACCGAGACGGGATTGCAAACTCTCTGTTTCCCTTCGTAACGTTTAGGTCTAACCGAGATGGGCGATCGGTCCCACCGAGTTCACAATGCAAACTCTCTGTTTCCTTTTCGTAACATTTTGGTCTCACCGAAAATGAACGATCGGTCCCATCGAGTTTGCCTGACCAACTCTCTGTTTGCCTATTACAGAAATCGGTCTCACCGAGTTCATGTGATCGGTCTCACCGAGATTACGTTATGCCGTAACCCTAACACAATTGGTCCCACCGAGTTGACATGTCGGTCCCACCAAAAAGCCTAACGTTCACATTTTGAACTAAATTGGTCTGACCGAGTTTCAGTATTCGGTCCCACCGAGTTTGGTAAATTGTGTGTAATGGTTAGATTTTGTATGGAGGCTATATATACCCCTCCACCCATCCTCCATTTGTGGAGAGAGCAATCAGAACATGCCTACACTTCCAGCATTCATTTTCTGATGGAGAACCACCTACTCATGTGTTGAGACCAAAATATTCCAATCCAACCACAAGAATCTTGATCTCTAGCCTTCCCCCAAGTTGATTTCCACTCAAATCATATTTCCACCATATCCAAATCTGTGTGAGAGAGTTGAGTGTTGGGGAGACTATCATTTGAAGCACAAGAGAAAGGAGTTCATCATCAACACACCATCTATTAACTTTTGGAGAGTGGTGTCTCCTAGATTGGTTAGGAGTCACTTGGGAGCCTCCGTCAAGATTGTGGAGTTGAACCAAGGAGTTTGTAAGGGAAAGGAAATCGCCTACTTCGTGAAGATCTACCCAAGTGAGGCAAGTCCTTCGTGGGAGATGGCCATGGTGGGATAGACAAGGTTGCTTCTTCGTGGACCCTTCGTGGGTGGAGCCCTCCATGGACTCGCGCAGCCGTTACCCTTCATGGGTTGAAGTCTCCATCAACGTGGATGTACGATAGCACCACCTATCGGAACCACGCCAAAAATCTCCGTGTCTACATTGCGTTTTCTCCCTCCAAACTCCTCCCCTTTACCTTCATATGCAATTATTTACATTCCGTTGCTATACTCTCAGAATTGCATGTGTAGGTTGATTGCTTGACTTGTGATAATTTGCTAAAATCTGTCAAGACTTAAAATTGGGAAAATGCTAGATTTTTATTTGGTCAAGTAGTCTAATCACCCCACATCTAGACATACTTTTGATCCTACATAAGGATAAAATGATGGGGGTCTATCTATACATAGATAGATCTTGTCTACATCATATCATCGTTCTTATTCCATTACTCCGTTTCCCCATGAACTTAATACACTAAATGCATGCTGGATAGCGGTCGATGTGTGGAGTAATAGTAGTAGATGTAGGCAGGAGTCGGTCTACTAATCTTGGATGTGATGCCTATATAATGATCATTGTCTGGATATCATCATGATTATTTGAAGTTCTATCAATTTCCCAACAGTAATTTGTTTACCCACCGTTTGCTATTTTTCTCGAGAGAAGCCACTAGTGAAACCAACGGCCCCCGGGTCTTTTTCTCACATTATTTGCCTTTGCGATCTACTTTTCCTTTGCTTTTATTTTCAGATCTATTAAACCAAAAATACAAAAATACCTTGCTGCAATTTATTTTATTTGGCGTTCGATCTATCAATATTTACAATTCTCTCACATCCGTTTGCCAATTTATGGCGCCATTACCCGAAAGGGATTGACAACCCCTTTTACATGTCGGGTTGCGAGTATTTGTTATTTGTGTGCAGGTGTTGTTTACGTTGTATTGCTTGGTTATCCTACTGGTTCGAACCTTGGTTTCATATCCGAGGGAAATACCTACTGCTGCTATACTGCATCATCCCTTCTTCTTTGGTGAAATACCAACATAACTTCAAGCGACATCAGGAATCAAATTTCTCTTTGGTGGAAGTGTAGATCCAGGCCTTCTCAACCAATCCCTAGAAAATCAACAAGTTTTGATTGGCTAGGGAGAGAGATCGGGCGCAAATGAGCTTTGGAGCAACAATGGAGTTTGGGGGGGGGGGAAGAGGTGAGTCTTCTTGGGGAAGAAGACCCCCTTTTATAGTGGGGGGACAAATCCAACTATTTGCATCTCACAGCCCGCAGACGAGCGGTACTACCGCTCCAGGAGCGGTACTACCGTTCTATGAGTGGTACTACCACACATTACAGGATGTGCGGGAGAACGAAGAACAGGGGAAAAGCAGAGGGCCGGGCGGTGGTAGTCGTGGTAGTAGGGGTGGTACTACCGCCCAAACTACCGCTGCTACATCCGCCCATTTTATGGGGACAAATGAGAAGCACGGTGGTAGCTCGGAGGAACCTTCGTAGATCCCAACACGAAAAATCGAGGGTGCACCCAAGGGCGGTGGTCACAGGGGTACTACCGCTGCGGCCAGCGGTACTACCGCTTGTGGCTCTTCTCCCCTCCTTTGATGCAAACGGAGGACAACTCCAATGAAACGGAAGTGGTTGATGGGTGCTATATGAGTGTGTACGTGTTGATTCCACCCAAACCTTTTCGACGTAGACCCCCTCTTGATAGTACGATTTGCCCTACGACTAAAGTCCACTAGAAAAGAACCGCGAGAAAGAAAACTGTCTTCTGTTGAAACTCTGAGGGGCACGAATCATCTTGTGCCATACTGATATGTCTCCAACGTATCTATAATTTTTATTGTTCCATGCTATTATATTATCTGTTTTTGATGTTAATGGGCTTTATTTTATACTTTTATATTATTTTTGGGACTAACCTATTAACCCAATGCCCAGTGCAAATTGCTGTTTTTTTGCATATTTCAGTGTTTCGCAGAAAATGAATATCAAACAGAATCCAAACGGAATGAAACCTTCGGGAACGTGATTTTTGGAACAAACGTGATCCAGAGGACTTGGAGTGGACATCAAGAAACAGACAAGGAGTCCACGAGGCAGGGGGCGCGCCCTCCCCCTCGTGGGCCTCACGTGGTCAACCGACCTACTTTTTCCTCCTATATATACTCATATACCCTGAAACATCCAGGAGCACCACGAAACCCTATTTCCACCGCCGCAACCTTCTGTACCCAAGAGATCCCATCTTGGGGCCTTTTCTGGAGCTCCGCCGGAGGGGGCAACGATCACGAAGGGCCTTTACATCAACTCCATGGCCCCTCCGATGATGTGTGAGTAGTTTACTTCAGACCTTCGGGCCCATAGTTATTAGCTAGATGGCTTCTTATCTCTCTTTGAATCTCAATAGAAAGTTCTGCTCGATCTTCTTGGAGATCTATTAGATGTAACTCTTTTTGCGGTGTGTTTGTCGAGATCTGATGAATTGTGGGTTTATGATCAAGTCTATCTATGAACAATATTTGATTCTTCTCTGAAATCTTTTATGCATGATTGGTTATCTTTGCAAGTCTCTTCGAATCATCAGTTTAGTTTGGCCTACTAGATTGATCTTTCTTGCAATGGGAGAAGTGCTTAGCTTTGGGTTCAATCTTGCGGTGCTCGATCCCAGTGACAGAAAGGGAAACGACACATATTGTATTGTTGTCATCGAGGATAAAAAGATGGGGTTTATATCATATTGCTTGAGTTTATCCCTCTACATCATGTCATCTTACCTAATGAGTTACTCTGTTCTTATGAACTTAATACTCTAGATGCATGCTGGATAGCGGTTGATGTGTGGAGTAATAGTAGTAGACGCAGGCAGGAGTCGGTCTACTTGTCACGGACGTGATGCCTATATACATGATCATGCCTAGACATTCTCATAATTATTCGCTTTTCTATCAATTGCTTGACAGTAATTTGTTCACCCACCGTAATACTTATGCTATCTTGAGAGAAGCCACTAGTGAAACCTATGGCCCCCAGGTCTATTTTCCATCATATAAGTTTCCAATCTATTTTATTTTGCAATCTTTAATTTCAATCTATATCATAAAAATATCAAAAATATTTATCTTATTATTATTATCTCTATGAGATCTCACTCTCGTAAGTGACCGTGAAGGGTTTGACAACCACTTTATTGCGTTGGTTGTGAGGTTCTTATTTTTTTGTGTAGGTACGAGGGACTTGCGTGTGGACTCTTGAAGGAAATATGCCCTAGAGGCAATAAGAAAGTTATTATTTATTTCCTTATATCATGATAAATGTTTATTATTGTAATTGCATCTAGTGCCACCCCTAGTTGGTTTTGGAGTATTGACGACAAACCTGGTTGAGGGACTAATGTGCTTGTGGGAATTCCAGGATAACACAGGTAGAAGTCCCTCATTGATTCGGTTTTCCTACCAAAGATGACCCCTAAAAATGAATGAAGACATTGAAGTCAAAGGTGGTATGTGAATACATTCACATTGAAGACTATGGCAAGAGAAGACATCGCGTGAAGACTATGGATCGCGAAGACTTAGTTGTTTCGTCGTTCTTTTTCTACTTTGTTGAGTCATAGGAACCACCGTACTGTTAAGTGGGTCCAAGTGAACCAGTCAGAATGACTGAAGTGATGCTTAACCAAAATCCTATGTCTTCGAGCGAAGACAATGAGAGCAAATCTTATCCAGAGCTGGACAAGTCAGCTTTGCTTGTAGCTCAAGTAAAGTTGCCGTGTGTGTTTTAAATCTGACCATTGGAACACGTGTCAGTTCCTTAGTGACCTAGGGTCATTTCGGACAAATCAGGTCGGGTTGTCTAGTAGCTATAAATAGCCCACCCCCTACAACCATAAACGGTTGGCTGCTCAGAGTTAATGTACGGCTTTTGTCGTTTGAGAGCAACCCACCTCGAAGCCTTTGAGAGAGAATTCCTTGCGAGGACAAAGCCCTAAACGCCCAGAGCCAAAGAGTGTTAGGCATCACTGAAGTCTTCCTGTCTGTGTGATCTGAATACTTATTACACTTGAGGACTGTGTATCCTCCAGCCGGTTAGGTGTTGTGACGCCCGGGTAATTAAGCTACAGTGATCCTCTGCTAATGATGCCACGTCACCTTGATTATAGTTGCTAATCTCGAGTTAGTTCGAAACCGATTCAAATTCAAATTTAAAATATAGGCAAACAACAAAAGTTTTCAAACAATAAAACTAAAATGTTCGGGTTGTGTCAAATAATGCGTAGGTAATTGTGGTGAGGAATCCCCACTTTTATAAAATGCTTTAATACTCTAAAATGATTAAAACAGTAGTTAAAGCAATTAAATAAGTGCCTTTGATATTTTATAAAATCATAATCTATTTTACTTTGAGGTAAAACTTTTCAGGGTAGTGGGTTATTTTGAAACAATAAATTGGAGCTATTGACATATTTTACTAAACAAAGAATAGAGTGTAACTTAAATAGAACAGAAAAGAATAAAAAGAAAAGAAAACCAGAAGAACAAAAAGGAACAAAGACCCCCCCCCCCCCCCCGCTGGGCCTCGGCCCAGCTGGCCTCTGGGCCAACCAGGCCGGCCCAGCCGCGCCTACATACCCCCACCCCTGACCGAAACCCTAAACCGTTCCCCCCACTTCCCCTTTTCTCCCCCCACTCCCCCGATCCCCCGGATCTGGATCGGCAGCGCCCCGCCGCCTACGCCGCCGACGACCACCTCGCCGGACGCCCTCGTCGCCTCCTTCCCCTGCGTCGCCTCGTCTCCGTCCTCCTCTCCGACCCCCGTTGCCCGTGCCCTACAACCCTGCGGTGAGGCCCCGGCCTCCTCTCTCCCTCGCCCCGCGTACTCACCATGCGCCGTCCGCGCCGCCTCTACACCTGCGCCCCGCCGAGGCCATCAATCGCGCGCGCCCGTGCTTCGCCTCTCCGACGCTGGTGCCGCCCGCACATGGCCGAGCCCTGCCCGCTGCGTCTCCCCTGGCCGCTCGCCGTGCTCGCCGACAGCTGGTTGTGCCCGCCTGCGTCGTCGCCTCCTGGTTCGGCCGCGGCCACCCGCAGCCGCTACCGCACGCTGGCCTGCCGCTCGCCTCCTGCACCACCCGGCCACCGCTCGCCCCGGCCTCCCTCGACTCGCCGCAGACCACACGCCCGACGCCGGCGCCCAGAGCACACGCGCCCGTGCGTGTTCGGGCGGGCACCCACGCCCAAACCCGCTAGGCCTCCTCTGGGCCTATGACAGTGGGGCCCCACCCCTAGAACAAAAATGATTAAAAGAAGGAGTTTAAAATAAATAAATAAAATAATTAATTACTTAATTAAAGAATTAATTAACTTAATTAATATTGATTAGATTAACCTAATTAACTTAACCTAATTAATCTGTTAATTAAACCAATTAATTAGGTTAGTTAGTTGTCAGTCAATGACATGTGGGCCCCCTGTCCAGTTTGACCAGTCAAACTGTTGACTGGGTTGACCCAGTCCATGACAGGTGGGCCCTGTCTGACCCCACCTGCCAGCCACACATACATTCTGTTGGGTACAATTCTATGTACCCATAGCAATTTAAGATTTAATTTTCGAATTAAAACAATTTAGAAAATGATTTAAAACTTTTAAAATTAATATAAAATAAACCGTATCTCGGATGGAAAAACTTTGTACATGGAAGTTGCTCAGAACGACGAGACGAATCCGGATACGCAGCCCATTCGTCCGCCAGACATCCCTAACATAGCAAACACGCAAATTTCCCCCTCCGGTTCATTTGTCCGAAAACGCAAAACACCGTGGATACTTCCCCGGATGTTTCCCCCCTTCACCGGTATCACCTCATGCCGCGTTGGGGCACGCCTAGCATCACGCTTTGCTTTGTCATGCATCGTTATGCATCTGTTTGCATTGTATTCATTATTTCTTCCCCCTCTTCTTCCGCTAGACACCGAGACCGACGCCGCTGCTACCCAGAACGACTACGGAGTTGACGACCCCTCTCTCTTGCCAGATCAACCAGGCAAGCCCCCCCCCTTTGATCACCAGATACCGCCTACTCTTCTCTATACTGCTTGCATTAGAGTAGTGTAGCCTGTTACTGCTTTCCGTTAATCCTATCCTGATGCATAGCCTGCCCTTGCTACTACTGTTGTTACCATTACCTGCTATCCTACTGCTTAGTATAGGATGCTAGTGTTCCATCAGTGTCCCTACACTCTTGTCCGTCTGCCATGCTATACTACTGGGCCGTGATCACTTCGGGAGGTGATCACGGGCATATACTATATACTTTACACAGTTACATTACTTATTATACTGTTCGGAGATGGGGGCTGAAGGGGCAGGTGGCTCCATCCCGGTAGAGGTGGGCCTGGGTTCCCGACGGCCCCCGACTGTTACTTTGTGGCGGAGCGACAGGGCAGGTTGAGACCACCTAGGAGAGAGGTGGGCCTGGCCCTGGTCGGCGTTCGCAGATACTTAACACGTTTAACGAGATCTTGGTATTTGATCTGAGTCTAGCTACTGGCCTATACGCACTAACCATCTACGCGGGGACAGTTATGGGCACTCGACGTCGTGGTATCAGCCGAAGCCTTCGTGACGTCAGTGATTGAGTGGCGCGCGCCGGATTGGACCGTAAGCCTGCTCTTGTATTAAGGGGGCTAGTTCTGCTTCCGACCGCGTTCGCAACGTGCAGGTGTGCAAAGGGCGATGGGCCCAGACCCCTGCGCCATAGGATTTAGACCGGCGTGCTAACCTCTCTGTTGTGCCTAGGTAGGGCTGCGACGTGTTGATCTTACGAGGCCGGGCATGACCCAGGAAAGTGTGTCCGGCCAAATGGGATCGAGCGTGTTGGGTTATGTGGTGCACCCCTGCAGGGAAGTTAATCTATTCGAATAGCCGTGATCTTCGGTAACAGGACGACTTGGAGTTGTACCTTGACCTTATGACAACTAGAACTGGATACTTAATAAAACACACCCTTCCAAGTGCCAGATACAACCGGTGGTCGCTCTCTCACAGGGCGACGAGGGGAGGATCATCGGTTAGGGTTATGCTATGCGATGCTACTTGGAGGACTTCAGTCTACTCTCTTCTACATGCTGCAAGATGGAGGTGGCCAGAAGCGTAGTCTTCGACAGGATTAGCTATCCCCCTCTTATTCTGGCTTTCTGCAGTTCAGTCCATCGATATGGCCCTTTACACATTTACCCATGCATATGTAGTGTAGCTCCTTGCTTGCGAGTACTTTGGATGAGTACTCACGGTTGCTTTCTTCCTCTTTTCCCCCTATCCCTTCTACCCGGTTGTCGCAACCAGATGTTGGAGCCCAGGATCCAGACGCCATCGTCGACGATGACTCCTACTACACCGGAGGTGCCTACTACTACGTGCTGCCCGCTGACGACGACCAGGAGTAGTTAGGAGGATCCCAGGCAGGAGGCCTGTGCCTCTTTCGATCTGTATCCCAGTTTGTGCTAGCCTTCTTAAGGCAAACTTGTTTAACTTATGTCTGTTCTCAGATATTGTTGCTTCCGCTGACTCGTCTATGATCGAGCTCTTGTATTCGAGCCCTCGAGGCCCCTGGCTTGTAATATGATGCTTGTATGACTTATTTTATTTGTAGAGTTGTGTTGTGATATCTTCCCGTGAGTCCTTGATCTTGATCGTACACATTTGCGTGCATGATTAGTGTACGGTCAAATCGGGGGCGTCACAAGTTGGTATCAGAGCCGACTGCCTGTAGGAATCCCCCTTCCACACTCCTTGGCCGAAGTCGAGTCTCGACATTGCAAAACTTTTACTAACATGGCTGTGTGCCTTACGGGCCCACGTCGCCATCTGGGTGGTATTAGGATCTTTTACTCCTCGATCCTTACTCTGGGACTCTGAGCTCTCTTCTATTCGGGTTAAATGAATTTTGCTAAATCTAACATTAGGATCTCCCCAAGAACTTGTGTTCATCGCGTTTGCAATTCCCCTTCCACCGTCAACCCTTATGGATAACTACTTGCAGTTGTTATTCATACCATCATTCCCTGTTGATCTTGTTATTACAAGATACCTCGGAAATTCTCTCTATTGTTCCGAGAATACTTTGTGCCTACTACCTTGCATTCATTATCCACATACACACGCCTACGGATAATTTCTCGCATTTACCGAGTATCCGCCCATCCCTAGTTGTTTGTGTGTTTCACTAAGTTCTTAAAAATAATATTCGATCTTCCGAAAATCCTTAGCAGCTTATTGCTTTTGAAATTCTTGCTTGCTTGCATTATGGTTAATCCCATAAGTATAGTAATCCTATTGGCATCCCTTGTCACTATCATTCTTGAGTCCATTGATTCAATAAGTTGTGAATGTTCACAATCATCAGTCAAATCCTAGGATTATCCTTTTGGCTCAGACGTCATTTGGATATGAGCTGGTTCTTGACCAATCAATGCCTTGATCGGTTGTGCTTTTAAGTCTATTTAACTTATTCATTTTCGATTAGAACAATTGCTTCTGATCCCTTGATTTGGAAATCAAAAAAAATCTTTGCATTAAGCTTTGAATTAGTAAGTTGTTTCTATAATCTGATGCCTTGGCATTCCTTCTTCCTCTGATTGAGTTCCGATACTCACATCAGCCTCGTTGTTGATCGCCATACCCATTGCCGGGTTATTATCCAACAGTGTCCTTGACGACCTAAATTCTTGTGATTCTTTACCGGATACATAATGCCTTTGGTAAATTGTATCCTCTACTTTTGACAACCTTACTCTACTTTTGAGTTTGTGTTATTTACTCCCGAAGTTCATGGTATATGTTCTAAGAAGCCCCGATGGGTTGAACCTATGCCTTCCTTAATATGTGTGGACTCGAAAGTTTTCATGAGTCATACTCTTTTGGTATTTTACCAGATTAAATTTCAACACGACCACTTCATCGAACGCGAGAATTAAATGAAAGGTTATGCATTGGAGAAGTGGGAGTCGACCTTGAACTTTGTGTTCATGCCCATGGACACGATGTAGATCTTATCATTAAAGCTTCTCTTAAATTAATTATTCCTTTGGTATAAGTTCATCTTATATCTGGGATCTGGCCTTTTGCAATCGTGGTTCCGACCATGTTTCTCCTTGATTCCATTTCTCGTGCAAGTTTGAACACTTGTCTTATGCAGAGCAATACCCTAGTCCAACCTCTACTTTGATCTGTCGTCGAATATTACCCCCCTGGTATCTCGAGATTATCACGGAACTGCATAACTTCTTATGCGTTCTTCATCAAGTATTACATTCTCACTGATTCCAATTTTTTTTTCGGGCTCTGAGTTAATAAACACTCAAAGTCATCGATAACTGGATCGAGTTCACACCGCGATTAAACAACTCTTGGTAACCTTCATTACTTACGAATTTGAACTCGATCACATAAGTCCTAGCCTGCTCGGCTATATCATTATTGTGCCGATTTTAACTGTGCTACCTGGTCCTTAACCCCGGAGCACAACTTTCGACGATGAGCTAAGATTATGTCGATTTCCTCTTCTCATTCCACCTTGAACGACAAGCTTGAATTCGAGTTTGTGTCCTACTCATGGTCCC
This sequence comes from Triticum urartu, assembly GCF_056163025.1. Classification (NCBI taxonomy): domain Eukaryota; kingdom Viridiplantae; phylum Streptophyta; class Magnoliopsida; order Poales; family Poaceae; genus Triticum; species Triticum urartu. Next base: position 214,509,990 of record NC_141879.1, on the reverse strand, counting down.
AAGATCATTTCGCTTCATCATTCCTTTGACTTGATGTCATCGCCAGCCGATTAAATCTCCATGAAACCTCTCGACATAATTTGTCCTAATCATCATCAACATTCTGAGTTCCTCCATGATATCAATTGAATTCATGATGAGAAATACCATCCTTGCCCCTCGATGATTTGTGTTATCATCGGCAACATTCTTGCTTTCCCTTCAACACAAACTTGTTCATGTCTTGTGTTGTACCTTGAGATCCTTGCTATCCAACTTATGTTATGTTTTACCTTGGAGTATTGCTATCTTTTATGTCTAGGCTGTCATGGGAAATTCACCACCCTTACAAATTTTTGATACAAGTGATACTTATTAACATCACCATTCTTTTCTTGGTCCCCATGTGGTTTCTAACCGGAATACCGACAAATGGTCTGTGATGTGTAAATTCTACACTTCTAGCAACCCTATTGCTTTGAAGTTATTGGTCTATAGTTTCATTCTATGTCTATGGCTTATTGAATCATCATTCGAACATTGATTGTGCTACCTAGCCCATATTTCGGGTGCACATTTCAACAAATGTTTAACTATGTATGTTTTCCTCGAGCATACCTCATTATGTCATCTGATTTGACAAATATTATCTCCTTATTCACATAAGTGTGGAAATCCATATTTTAAAAATCTCAATGAATTTTCGCTAAGTTCATCAACCACCTCTTCATTCTCTCCTTGGTTTTAATGATGAACTCTTGTTATGGAACTCGCTTCCATAGTACATTTCCCGAGAATCTTACAATGTCGTCTCGTCAATTGTGTTGCACCTTTTCTTCTCACGCATCCTGAGTCTGAGGCATCCCGGCACCAATCAGATCTGAATCTCGGTCAGATATGATGGTTGGAACATATTCCAAGAGTTATTACATTGGTCCTTATATATCGGTAAGGTGAGGTCATGCCTATCACACCTGGTCGGAGGACTTGTTGTTATAGATTCCTTTTCAGCAAGGTTATCCATTCTTCCACGAGAAAATTGTAAGACTTATTCTACAAGTTGTTCTTGATGGATCCTTTGTGCATCCAAATTCTAACCCTTACTTGATGACCATGTCAATGCTATCTCCAAGCATGTATGTGGCACTCTGATCATCGATAAGAACATTTGAAGCGCCATGCTAAATTTACTTTATCAATTATTCAAACACCGTTGTTTGGGAAATGTCATGAACTTCCTCTCCCCTAACCTAAATGGTTTTGTACATTATATCCTATCATGGATATCATGCTCTACTTGTCTTTGGGAAGGATATACCCTGAAATATGTGTTTAATCACATTTTTCTTTCCATTGTTCTGATTAAGTCTGATAGACACTTTTCCCTTTCCATTGGTTTGTTCAAACCCTTTCTATGATCTATATGATATAAGCAGTAATAATTCACTACTTGTGCAAACATCTCGGTGTACAACTCTGTCAGTAAGACCCTGTTACTATTGTTGATGACATTCCGATAACCACCGATGGACGAGAACTGTGCCTATTGGTCCGCCTCGTTTCAACGAGCAGGAAAATGGTTCTCTTCGTCCCTCGCCCTTGGTACCGACGTTGTTACTGACATAACTGACAGGCTACCCTCTGACATGCCTTACTATCATGATCGTGCAAGATGTCACCGCCCTTCCTACTTTAACCCACATGGTGGGCCCATAACCCACAGTTCCACAGGATCAAAACCTGACTCTCCTGTAACCCCGCTTTCCAAGGTTATTCCTCGCGCTTGACTCCGTATGCATCCACACGTCACCTTCCTAGAAATGACCTATTCTAGTATCAGACGCAATATTTATTCGCGTTGCCCAGAAACCCCTTCATCTTCTGGCTAGGCATTGAACGATTGCCTGGCTGCTTAAAACTTCTTATTGTACCTTCGAACTTTACTCTCGATGTGTTTTATTTGTTTAACTCGAGGGGTACTCGTATGATCATTCATGGGTTAATCTCAGATTATTACCCTTATAGCATTCTGTCGTTGCCAATCTGCCCCGTTACCTATTCGTAAGAACGATAGAACCCCCGAAGAAAGGATGAAGACTTCATAATGATGACATGAAGCAGTGGAATGAGGACATCAATGTAATGGATTGACCTCCTCGAGAAGAGTAACCAAGACCAACAAGACCCGTTATAATTCCGTAACCTAATCCCTTCCCCGCACCTCCCCTCTTAAATCTCAGGACGAGATTTCTTGTAGTGGAGGAGAATTGTGACGCCCGGGTAATTAAGCTACAGTGATCCTCTGCTAATGATGCCACGTCACCTTGATTATAGTTGCTAATCTCGAGTTAGTTCGAAACTGATTCAAATTCAAATTTAAAATATAGGCAAACAACAAAAGTTTTCAAACAATAAAACTAAAATGTTCGGGTTGTGTCAAATAATGCGTAGGTAATTGTGGTGAGGAATCCCCACTTTTATAAAATGCTTTAATACTCTAAAATGATTAATACAGTAGTTAAAGCGATTAAATAAGTGCCTTTGATATTTTATAAAATCATAATCTATTTTACTTTGAGGTAAAACTTTTCAGGGTAGTGGGTTATTTTGAAACAATAAATTGGAGCTATTGACATATTTTACTAAACAAAGAATAGAGTGTAACTTAAATAGAACAGAAAAGAATAAAAAGAAAAGAAAACCAGAAGAACAAAAAGGAACAAAGACCCCCCCCCCCCGCTGGGCCTCGGCCCAGCTGGCCTCTGGGCCAACCAGGCCGGCCCAGCCGCGCCTACATACCCCCACCCCTGACCGAAACCCTAAACCGTTCCCCCCACTTCCCCCTTTCTCCCCCCACTCCCCCGATCCCCCGGATCTGGATCGGCAGCGCCCCGCCGCCTACGCCGCCGACGACCACCTCGCTGGACGCCCTCGTCGCCTCCTTCCCCCGCGTCGCCTCGTCTCCGTCCTCCTCTCCGACCCCCGTTGCCCGTGCCCTACAACCCTGCGGTGAGGCCCCAGCCTCCTCTCTCCCTCGCCCCGCGTACTCACCATGCGCCGTCCGCGCCGCCTCTACACCTGCGCCCCGCCGAGGCCATCAATCGCGCGCGTCCGTGCTTCGCCTCTCCGACGCTGGTGCCGCCCGCACATGGCCGAGCCCTGCCAGCTGCGTCTCCCCTGGCCGCTCGCCGTGCTCGCCGACAGCTGGCTGCGCCCGCCTGCGTCGCCGCCTCCTGGTTCGGCCGCGGCCACCCGCAGGCGCTACCGCACGCTGGCCAGCCGCTCGCCTCCTGCACCACCCGGCCACCACTCGCCCCGGCCTCCCTCGACTCGCCGCAGACCACACGCCCGACGCCGGCGCCCAGAGCACACGCGCCCGTGCGTGTTCGGGCGGGCACCCACGCCCAAACCCACTAGGCCTCCTCTGGGCCTATGACAGTGGGGCCCCACCCCTAGAACAAAAATGATTAAAAAGAAGGAGTTTAAAATAAATAAATAAAATAATTAATTACTTAATTAAAGAATTAATTAACTTAATTAATATTGATTAGATTAACCTAATTAACTTAACCTAATTAATCTGTTAATTAAACCAATTAATTAGGTTAGTTAGTTGTCAGTCAATGACATGTGGGCCCCCTGTCCAGTTTGACCAGTCAAACTGTTGACTGGGTTGACCCAGTCCATGACAGGTGGGCCCTGTTTGACCCTGTTGACCAGTCAGCAGTTGACTGGTCAAATGCTGACTGGACCACCCCTTGACCCCACCTGCCAGCCACACATACATTCTGTTGGGTACAATTCTGTGTACCCATAGCAATTTAAGATTTAATTTTCGAATTAAAACAATTTAGAAAATGATTTGAAACTTTTAAAATTAATATAAAATAAACCGTAGCTCGGATGGAAAAACTTTGTACATGGAAGTTGCTCAGAACGACGAGACGAATCCGGATACGCAGCCCATTCGTCCGCCAGACATCCCTAACATAGCAAACGCACAACTTTCCCCCTCCGGTTCATCTGTCCGAAAACGCAAAACATCGTGGATACTTCCCCGGATGTTTCCCCCCTTCACCGGTATCACCTCATGCCGCGTTGGGGCACGCCTAGCATCACGCTTTGCTTTGTCATGCATCGTTATGCATCTGTTTGCATTGTATTGATTGTTTCTTCCCCCTCTTCTTCCGCTAGACACCGAGACCGACGCCGCTGCTACCTAGAACGACTACGGAGTTGACGACCCCTCTCTCTTGCCAGAGCAACCAGGCAAGCCCCCCCCCCCTTTGATCACCAGATACCGCCTACTCTTCTCTATACTGCTTGCATTAGAGTAGTGTAGCCTGTTACTGCTTTCCGTTAATCCTATCCTGATGCATAGCCTGTCCTTGCTACTACTGTTGTTACCATTACCTGGTACCCTACTGCTTAGTATAGGATGCTAGTGTTCCATCAGTGTCCCTACACTCTTGTCCATCTGCCATGCTATACTACTGGGCCGTGATCACTTCGGGAGGTGATCACGGGCATATACTATATAATTTACAAAGTTACATTACTTATTATACTGTTCGGAGATGGGGGCTGAAGGGGCAGGTGGCTCCATCCCGGTAGAGGTGGGCCTGGGTTCCCGACGGCCCCCGACTGTTACTTTGTGGCGGAGCGACAGGGCAGGTTGAGACCACCTAGGAGAGAGGTGGGCCTGGCCCTGGTCGGCATTCGCAGATACTTAACACGTTTAACGAGATCTTGGTATTTGATCTGAGTCTGGCTACTGGCCTATACGCACTAACCATCTACGCGGGGACAGTTATGGGCACTCGACGTCGTGGTATCAGCCGAAGCCTTCCTGACGTCAGCGACTGAGTGGCGCGCGCCGGATTGGACCGTAAGCTTGCTCTTGTATTAAGGGGGCTAGTTCTGCTTCCGGCCGCGTTCGCAACATGCAGGTGTGCAAAGGGCGATGGGCCCAGACCCCTGCGCCATAGGATTTAGACCTGCGTGCTGACCTCTCTGTTGTGCCTAGGTAGGGCTGCGACGTGTTGATCTTATGAGGCCGTGCATGACCCAGGAAAGTGTGTCCGGCCAAATGGGATCGAGCGTGTTGGGTTATGTGGTGCACCCCTGCAGGGAAGTTAATCTATTCGAATAGCCGTGATCTTCGGTAACAGGACGACTTGGAGTTGTACCTTGACCTTATGACAACTAGAACTGGATACTTAATAAAACACACCCTTCCAAGTGCCAGATACAACCGGTGGTCGCTCTCTCACAGGGCAACGAGGGGAGGATCATCGGTTAGGGTTATGCTATGCGATGCTACTTGGAGGACTTCAGTCTACTCTCTTCTACATGCTACAAGATGGAGGTGGCCAGAAGCGTAGTCTTCGACAGGATTAGCTATCCCCCTCTTATTCTGGCTTTCTGCAGTTCAGTCCATTGATATGGCCCATTACACATTTACCCATGCATATGTAGTGTAGCTCCTTGCTTGCGAGTACTTTGGATGAGTACTCACGGTTGCTTTCTTCCTCTTTTCCCCCTATCCCTTCTACCCGGTTGTCGCAACCAGATGTTGGAGCCCAGGATCCAGACGCCATCGTCGACGACGACTCCTACTACACCGGAGGTGCCTACTACTACGTGCTGCCCGCTGACGACGACCAGGAGTAGTTAGGAGGATCCCAGGCAGGAGGCCTGTGCCTCTTTCGATCTGTATCCCAGTTTGTGCTAGCCTTCTTAAGGCAAACTTGTTTAACTTATGTCTGTTCTCAGATATTGTTGCTTCCGCTGACTCGTCTATGATCGAGCTCTTGTATTCGAGCCCTCGAGGCCCCTGGCTTGTAATATGATGCTTGTATGACTTATTTTATTTGTAGAGTTGTGTTGTGATATCTTCCCGTGAGTCCTTGATCTTGATCGTACACATTTGCGTGCATGATTAGTGTACGGTCAAATCGGGGGCGTGACAGGTGTCGCGTTCTGAGCATCCAAGAGTCATTGTGGATCGCCGGTGAACGAAGTCTGTGAAGGTTTGGAAGTCTACCTTGAAGACTTACCAGAGTGATTGGGCGAGGACTGGGTGTCCTTAGCTCAAGGGGAATAAGGTGAAGACGCGGTCTTCTGAGTTGAATCTCAGCCTCCCTAACCAGACGTACAGTTGTCACAGCAACTGGAACTGGTCCAACAAATCATTGTCTTCAACGAGCCACTGGTTCCATCCTTCCCTTCTCTTTACTTGCAGATTGGTCCTTGTGAAGTAATTGCTTGTTTGCATTATCTATTTGTCTTCACTGTGTGACTGTTGTTCTGATTAGCTTCATACTATCTTCCATCCTGATATATACTGCCTAGCTGCTATTAGTCTTTGTGCTTTCATTTCTCTGAATACTTGACTATGGATTGCTTAGTGTAGTCTACCTTCCGCTGCATGGTAATAGGTTTATCTCTATCGTTTGTCTTGGAAACTTCCAAGTTTTGAAGACTTTTGTAAAAATCACATATTCACCCCCCTCTAGTCGATCACTAGCACCTTCAATTATTCATGCTAGAATTGTATTAACCGGAAACTTAGTACATGTGTGAATACATAGACAAACAGAGTGTCACTAGTATGCCTCTACTTGACTAGCTCGTTGAATCAAAGATGGTTTAGTTTCCAAGCCATAGACATGAGTTGTCATTTGATTAACGGGATCACATAGAATGATGTGATTGACTTGACCCATTCCGTTAGCTTAGCACGATGATCGTTTAGTTTGTTGCTACTGCTTTCTTCATGACTTATACATGTCCCTCTGACTATGAGATTATGCAACTCCCGAATACCAGAGGAACGCTTTGTGTGCTACCAAACGTCACAACGTAACTGGGTGATTATAAAGGTGCTCTACAGGTGTCTCTGATGGTACTTGTTGAGTTGGCATAGATCGAGATTAGGATTTGTCACTCCGATTGTCGAAGAGGTATCTCTGGGCCCTCTCGGTAATGCACGTAACTATAAGCCTTGCAAGCAATGTGACTAATGAGTTAGTTGCGGGATGATGCATTACGGAACGAGTAAAGAGACTTGCCGGTAACGAGATTGAACTAGGTATTGAGATACCAACGATCGAATCTCGGGCAAGTAACATACCGATGACAAAGGGAACAACGTATACCGTTATGCGGTTTGACCGATAAAGATCTTCATAGAATATGTAGGAGCCAATATGAGAATCCAGGTTCCGCTATTGGTTATTGACCGGAGATGAGTCTCGGTCATGTCTACATAGTTCTCGAACCCGTAGGGTACGCACGCTTAACGTTCGGCGGCGATCGGTATTATGAGTTTATGTGTTTTGATGTGCCGAAGGTTGTTCGGAGTCCCGGATGAGATTAGGGACATGGCGAGGAGTCTCGAAATGTTCGATATGTAAAGATTGATATATTGGAAGGCTATATTCGGACATCGGAAAGGTTCTGAGTGGTTCGGGTATTTATCGGAGTACCGGAGAGTTACGGGAATTCGCCGGGGAGTATATGGGCCTTATTGGGCTTTAGGGGAAAGAGAGAGGGGAGGCTGTGCGCCCCCCCCCCCAAGGCCTAGTCCGAATTGGACTAGGGGGAGGGGCGGCGCCCCCTGCTACCTCTTGAGCACTGCGTTGGTTTTCCCTTAAAAAGGAAAGGGTGATGAAGTAAAGTAGCGTAAGTATTTCCCTCAGTTTTTGAGAACCAAGGTATCAATCCAGTAGGAGATCACGCTCGAGTCCCACGCACCTACATAAACAAATAATAATCTCGCAACCAACGTGATAAAGGGGTTGTCAATCCCTTCACGGTCACTTACGAGAGTGAGATCTGATAGATATGATAATATAATATTTTTGGTATTTTTATGATAAAGAGAAATAAAGATGCAAAGTAAAATAAACATCAATAGAAATAACTAAGTGTTGGAAGATTAATATGATGGAAGATAGACCCAGGGGCCATAGGTTTCACTAGTGGCTTCTCTCAAGAGCATAAGTATTACGGTGGGTAAACGAATTACTGTCAAGCAATTGATAGAATTGAGCATAGTTATGTGAATATCTAGGTATGATCATGTATATAGGCAACACGTCCGCGACAAGTTGACCGAAATGATTCTGCATCTACTACTATTACTCCACACATCGACCGCTATCCAGCATGCATCTAGAGTATTAAGTTCATAAGAACAGACTAATGCTTTAAGTAAGAAGACATGATGTAGAGGGATAAACTCATGCAATATGATATAAACCCCATCATTTTATCCTCGATGGCAACAATACAATACGTGTCGTTTCCCTTTCTCACTGGGATCGAGCACCGCAAGATTGAACCCAAAGCTAAGCACTTCTCCCATTGCAAGAAAGATCAATCTAGTAGGCCAAACCAAAATGATAATTCGAAGAGACTTGTAAAGATAAACCAATCATACATAAAAGAATTCAAAGGAGATTCAAATATTGTTCATAGATAAACTTGATCATAAACCCACAATTCATCGGATCTCGACAAACACACGCAAAAGAAGATTACATCGAATAGATCTCCAAGAAGATCAAGGAGAACTTTGTATTGAGATCCAAAGAGAGAGAAGAAGCCATCAAGCTAATAACTATTGTAACATCCCAAATTTTCAATTTGGAATGTTATACATAGGTCATTCATGCATATCATATTTTAATTGCATTTTGTTTTGTGATCCTCGAAATCCTAAGCAACTCAAGGACCCTCGGAGAGAGTTGGTGATTTTCCCTCGTTCTCATATTTGAGTTTTACCAAATATTGAAACAAGGATCACTTTGGGTTTTTAATTATTTTTCTCTCCGAAAATATTTCACATCAAAATATATGAGAGGAGATAATATGACTTCTCCAAAATAAATGAAATGTTGGAGGAAAAATATTAAAATCAATTCGAATTTTTATTTGGGGTTTTATCGCTATTTTATTTGAATTAGGAAAAATATGCATTTTTCAAAATTGCACTAGAGTCCTAAATAAATGTTCACCTTGTTTGGTAGATTTTTAGAGGATGGGGAAAATTTATTTCAGGATTTTCGGAGTCCGTTTAGTATTTCTTTTCTTCATTTTTCTGCGCGGAATTATCTTTTTAAAAAAAGTCAACCGACCTAGCCGGGCCGTGCCCGACTAGGACTCGCCCGACCGGCCTTTATAACCAGTGCCCCGACCCCCACCCCTCCCCCCGCCCCCCGCAGCCCACCAGCCCGTCCCGTCGCCGAAACCCTAACCCTAACCCGCCGTCGCCGCCAGTGCCACCGGACGCCGCCGCCGCCGGACTTCGCCACCGCCCGTGCCGCCCACCGCCCCACCGCCGAACGCCGTCGCCGCCGCCCCGCCGCCGATTTCTCCGCCCGCCGAAGTTGCTTGCCGCCGCCGTCCCGTCCCGAGGTAGCCGCCGCCGCCACCGGTTTTTGCCGAAAAACTGTACGGTTGTTTTTTTAGAACCCACGGTTATTTTTTTAGATCGTTTTTTTTTCAGTTTAGTTATTTAGCGAACGCCCGTTCGTACGTTAGTTTTAACGAACGGTTTTCACCCGTTAACCGCGGATAGCGAACGTTCGTTCGTTAGCCTGTTCGTCAGTTTTCTTTTTCCAGGGTTTTCCCGTGATTATTTTCGATCGTGATTTCTGCCCTGTTTTTCGTTTTAGTTTATCTTTTCGCTCGTTTATCAGAATCATGCGATTCAAGCACTTAGATCTTCGTCTCGAAGCCCTCTTTCTATTTAATCAACTTGAACAAGATTTTGGTACTGTAAAATTTGAATTTAGTCAAGAATAGTAATCGGATCTTGTTTCTTTCGCAGTTTGAGTTTCGTTGCTCCGTTTGGTTTGATTCTTTTTGCAAACCGGAGTTCTTCAGTTGAACTTTCTGGTTAGATCTTCTTATTCGAGATTTACCCATGCATCTTTGCTTCATTGCTTATGTATGCTATTGCTTGTTTGCGATAGAACACCCGAGTGCGAAGCGTGCTACTACGAGTCTTTAGGATTTGCAGATCGTCAGCAAGGCAAGTAACACTTTGATCATACCCCTTTATCACCCAGTTTTTATGCATTAGTTTCAACCTTCACACATTGCATGAGTAAGATCTCTTAACATGTGGGTCTGGGAAGTAGATAATAAGGTAGAACCCATTACCTGTTTTATTATCAAACCCTTGGGAGTTACTTCTACGTTATGCTTATATTGCCATGCTATGCCCGTAGACGTGGATTGGGTTTGAGTTTATCCACAACATATGTGAGTTGTTAATTAATGGTTCAACTTAAGGTGGCAACTTTAAGACACATCTGTGTGTATTGCTTGTGGGCACCTGGAGAATCCAGTGTTGTCCTAGGATATTCTGGAGTACCTATGTGATCATCCTACGGTCCGCCACCCACAATCAAAGGGATCATAAGACTATTCATGCTAGAAACTTCCGTGTGTAGCCACAAGCCATTATGGGCTCTGGCATAGTTGAGTAGGTTGCGTGAGCTCTTGAAGAGGTGGACTAGCAGATGTAGGGGATTGTAGGTGTACCGGTCCGCCCGGAGTAGAGAGCAAATGCTTCTGAAAGACTGTGTCGCGGTCATCCATTTCTCAAACACAATGCAGTGCGAGAAATACAACGGAGGAGATCGAGTCTTGTGGGGAAAAGTGCGCAAACCTCTATAGAGTGTATAAACTAATCATGGTTAGCCGTGTCCCCGGTTATGGACATCTTGAGTATCTGGCTCTTGGATTATCATATGGATCTCATCATTCTAAAATTAATTTGTTGGGTTGATAATTACTTCTAATTGGGATTGAGTTGGAGGAACCTTCTCAATATTGTTCAACTACCATGATAGTTAAATAAAATATATTCCTTTGTTGTAGGGAAAAATTGGCTTTTCGCAAAACATATTAACCATACAGGCTCCACCAGCCATATATGCATGTAGTGATAGTATTCATCTGTTCATTACTCTCCTGTGTTACATTGCCAGCATATTCTATACGCTGACCCATTTTCGGGCTGCAACGTATCATGTTGCAGACTTTTCAGACGAGGAATAAGGTGTGATAGGTCGTTTGTCATGCACACAGCTATGCCGTAGGAGTTGATGGACTCACTTTATCTTCCAAGCCTTCCGCTGTTATCGTATTAGATGGCCTTAAACCATATTTATCGTAATAAGTTCTCTCTTGAGACATTTGATGTAATAAGTGTGTGATTGCCACTCTGTTATAAATCCTTCGAGTACAGTGTGGGTCAGCATTACCGACCTAGGGATGACACTGAAGCACAGAGACTTGACCGTTTGAGGTCGGGTCGCTACAAGATGGTATCAGAGCACACGCTGAATGTAGGACACGACCACTAAGAAAAGCCATAGGCCACTCTTCTCTACTTATTTCTGACTCCTCTCCATTTTCTACTCTTTAGGATGGCGGATACGAGGAACAAGTTTGCACAACCGGATGAAGACACGCCTTTTGGACGACACTTGAAGGAAGTCACTAAGTACCTGAACATTGGAATACCAAGCTTCACCGGGACCTATACTGCCACTTTACCAGAAGAGGAGCGATGGATGATTCGAGTTCAAGTTCCAGGAAGGACGTTCACGCCAGTCACTAAACCCATAGAGTTTTCCTTTGATGCATCCACCCGGAGTCTAGGCAAGAGTATGGCAGCCCACATTGCTATAGGACGTATTGGAGAAGTCTACAAACAGGAGCTGAAGGACACTATCTACCAGATATGTGGGCGCCGGGATGAGCAATGGGAGATGATCAACACCAGGAAAGACCGGTCCATTGCAGCATTCATCCAGGAATTAAACCACCACATTCGCCACCAGGAGAACCAGATGTGTGCAAGCATGATAGATTTGAAGAAGGCGATGATCAGGACCATGGAGCTAGAAGAAGAGCTTAAGGCTACACGCGATGAATATAAGGAGGAAATGATGATACTTGTGGAGAAGAATGACGACATGACAAGGAAGCTAGGAGTTTTTATGGGAGACCTCGCGCCAGGAGGAGAAGACAATGCACCTAAGGAGATTCGTTCTGAAGACTACATCATCATAGACGACACTGACTCCGACCCGGATAGTAGTGATGATGACTATGAAGACAAAGCTGGAGCGGATATCATGGAGTCTTCCACCGATCAAAATTTCTAGTAGACCACCAATACTATTACTAGTACCCCGTGTAAATATTAGTAGTCCGAGCACTGTAACGATAGTTAGACCAATTGTATGCCCTTGCTTGATTGATTGAGTGATATGATATGATTGTGTTTGTCTCATGTGCATATGGGTAGTGCTTTCTCATTAGACCTCATTCTATTCTAATCTCTTCCCTCTAAACCCATCAGATGCCTCTGAGACGTGACCCCAGTTTTGCTTTCCCACCAGAGCTCACTCAGTTGATCCAGCAGCAGAATGCCTTGATGCAGTTGTTAGTTCAGAACCAAGGCAACAACAACAACAAAAACAACCCACCGCCACCACCACCAGTTGACAACTTAGCTCATTTTCTGAGGCTGCAGCTACTGGTGTTTTCTAGTAGCATCGAGCCAATAGATGCTGATGATTGGCTGCGTAGGATTGGAAGGGAGTTGACCACCTCAGGTTGCATAGATGCTGAGAAGGTGCATTTTATCGCACACCAATTGGATGGACCAGCAGCCGCATGGTGGGAGAATTACATAGCCAATGTCACCTGGGAGCAGTTTCAGCAAGCATTCCGCATAGCCCACGTATCCACTGGAGCTATGAGCATGAAGAAGCGTGAGTTTCGCAACTTACGCCAAGGGAACCGTACTGTAGGCCAGTACGTGGAGGAGTTTAGTAAGTTATCCCGCTATGCTCCAGATGATGTGGCCACAGATGCCGCGAAGCAGGAGAAGTTTATGGAAGGGCTGAATGATGAGATGAGTATGCAGTTAATGGTGGCAACATTTAACAACTACCAGGAGTTGGTAGATAAAGCTCTCATGATCGAAGGGAAGCAGCAGCAGATAGAGAGCCGCAAGAGGAAATATGAACAAGGGAAGTACAATTCAGGAGCTCAGCAGAAGCCTCGCTTTACCCTGAACTTGGGAGGGCTTACCCATAACCATGGAGGCCACACTCACAATGGAGGAAGTACCCATAATCATACTGTCCCAAGGAATGGGAATGGGAATGGAGCAAGCAGCAATCAGAACCGTTCCAATCCAGCCACACCCACCAAGAGGGACCTAAGCCACGTTACTTGTTTCAAGTGCGGGAAAACTGGACATTATGCCATGGAGTGCCCTGAAGCGAAGAACGGAAATGGTAATGGGAGCTCTGGGAAGAAGCCCAATCCATTTAACAAAGGACAAGTGAACCACGTGAACGTGGAGGAGGTTGAAGAGCAACCGGGTGCAGTTATCAGTAAGTTTTTAGTTAAGTCATTTACTGCAATCGTTCTTTTTGATACTGGTGCATCGCATTCATACATATCAAGGGGATTTGTGGATAAGTATAAGTTGCCCACTAGAGTTCTTAAGACACATATGCTAGTAACCTCACCCGGATTCGAGTATATGGCAAGCAGTGGATGTTTTCAGTTGCCATTAACCATATGTAGTCATGTTTTCCCCACTGACTTGATAATTCTGGAGTCGCAAGGATTGGATGTGATACTAGGAATGGATTGGCTGTTGATGTATGGAGGAAACATCGATTGCGCCAGTAAGTCAATTCTGCTTACTACCCCAGAGGGAAAAAGGATCAAGTATGTATCCAGGCATGCGCCAAGGAGAACCCAAGTACATTCTCTCACGGGAGTTGTTCAGGAGGAAGTGCCTGTTGTGAAGGATTACCTAGATGTATTTCCAGAGGAGTTACCAGGCATGCCGCTAGATCGTGACATAGAGTTTTTGATAGAGCTGTTGCCAGGCACCGGGCCAATATCAAAGAGACCATACCGGATGCCCGCGAATGATCTGGAGGAGATCAAGAAACATATTAAGGAGTTATTGGAGAAAGGTTACATCTGACGGAGTTCATCACCATGGGCAGCCCCAGTGCTATTGGTTGAGAAGAAGGATAAATCTCTAAGGATGGTTGTTGATTATCGGGCGTTGAATGAAGTGACAATCAAGAACAAGTACCCACTGCTGATGATCAATGATCTGTTTGACCAGCTACAAGGAGCATTTGCGCTTAGTTCTTGAGAAACTTATGGAGCACCAGTTGTATGCCAAGTTCAGCAAATGTGAGTTTTGGTTGAAGGAAGTTGGATTTCTTGGACATGTTATATCAGGGGAAGGTATGGCAGTAGACCCCACCAAAGTTCAGTCAGTCACTGAGTGGTTGGCACCCACCTCAGTTGGAGAGATCCGCAGTTTCCTTGGACTTGTGGGATACTATCGGAGATTCATTGAAAATTTCTCTAAGATTGCGAATCCTATGACGACATTGTTGAAGAAGAACACCAAGTTTCCAGGAGTTTAAGAAACGTTTGACTACAGTCCCAGTGTTGATCCTGCCGGATATACGCAAGGATTTCCAAGTGCATTGCGACGCCTCTCTCCTAGGACTTGGAGGAGTACTTATGCAAGACGGAAGAGTTGTTTCATATGCCTCACGACAACTTCGACTTCATGAGTTGAATTATGCCACACATGACTTAGAGTTGGCAACCGTTGTACATGCACTCAAGACCTGGAGACACTTTCTTATTGGAAACCATTGTGATGTGTACACGGATCATAATAGTTTGCAGTACATCTTTACACAGAAGGAGTTGAACCTCAGGCAAAGGAGATAGTTGGAGCTTATAAAGGATTATGATATGAAGTTGCACTATCATCCGGGAAAGGCCAATGTCGTAGCAGACGCTTTGAGCCGAAAGAGTTATGCCAATACCTTAGTAACAGGAGGATTGCCAAAGGAGTTAGCAGAAGATTTCAGGGAGCTACGTTTATAGATTGTTGAGGGAGTCCTGGACTAAGGGGTCCTCGGGCGTCCGACCTGTTATCCATGGGTCGGACTGATGGGCTGTGAAGACATGAAGGCCGAAGACTATACCTAAGTCCGGATTGGACTCTCCTTGGCGTGGAAGGCAAGCTTGGCGACCGACTATGAAGATTCCTTCTTATGTAACCGACTCTATGTAAACCATAGACCCCCCCAGTGTCTATATAAACCGGAGGGAATAGTCCGGAAAGGACACGTTCATTACCATAGTTGTCGGGGATATACCCCGTGGCGTAAACCGGCCGGAAGTATAAACCGGCCGGACTGGATGACTCACTGGTAACCCGCCCGAAGCTTGGCGGTTCACCGGCTACCCGCCCGGTCTTGGCGGTTCATTAGTAACCCGGCGGGCGGGTCAGATGGATGACGAGGCCCATGGCCCAGAAGGCCGGTTCATACTATGGTGGGCCGGTTTAAGAGGAAAGGCATGAGGAATATTTACCTTATAAGGAGTTAAGACCAAGACTTGTATCCGGTTTGTATTAGAGATAGACCAGTCCTAATCCTAATAAGACTCCACATGTAACCCGCCCCTTCAACATATATAAGGAGGGGTAGGGCTCCCCAAAGAGAGACAAGCGACAAGCAAGAGAAACAATCTTAGGGCTAGACACAAAGAGGAGAGTCGGTTTACGGCGACTCCCTCGTGATGATAATGAGACCTAGCCACAAACAGCATGTAGGGCTATTCCGGATGATGTTTCCCGGGGCGCGAAGCTGTCTAAATCCTTGTCTTGTGTGTTGATCCGCCCTGCGTCTCTCGTCCCACTCAACCCCTCTTAAGCTACCACATAGATGCGTTGGCCTCGCGACTAAGTCCTAACACTAAGGACATCTGCCGTGACAAATCCACGACAGTTGGCGCCTACCGTGGGGCCTGCGCACGGTGGTGTTGAGTTCTTGAAGGGATTTTTCACAGGGATCAAAAAGTTCGCAATTTTCCGGTTCGACGAGAGCTGACGTGGAAAATTCACATAAACAATAAATTCATCAGTCAAGATTGACGATGTGTTCTGCAGGCGGCGGATAATCCGCCGAGTCCGAGACAGAGACATAATTTTTTATGGGCCACAGGCTGATGAGATCGGCCGCCAGTACTGCCGTTCCACACCACACGAGAGTCGCATATCGCCGAGGCCGACAGGAATTGTGTTCCAGCTGTCGTACACCGCGTCAGATCAATCTACATCAACACGTGCGTGTGGGCAAGGGTTAAGCCCCAAGGGGTCCGGAGAAGTACTATTTCCAATGGATAATTATGCTACTATTCTCATAAAGGCAATACTGCTATAGTACTACTCTGCTGCTGTTCGTAACTCAGATTTTGGAAGGGGTGTTCTGTACAGCAAGACCACGACCTGGATTCTGCTCCGTTGCCGAGTCGCCCGCGGCGTGCAAGGTGCCGTCAAGCTGGCCAAGACCCAGGGAAGGGCGCGGACTCCGCCATCACCTTGCGCCAAGCCCGCTGTGTGACCCGCCATCTCCAAGACGCTGCTCCGCGATGCCGTCGCCGCCACCCGCCTCTGACACAGTTGGGCTCTGCGACCCCACGCCTGCACTGCGCTTCAACCTGCCGTCACGAGTTGACCCGGCCTATCATCGCCGCCGCAGTACCGAGCTGCTGCTGTAATAAAGGTACGCACGCCTCTTGCCATTCCGTCGTGGTAGGCCACCTCCGTTTCTACGGCAAACTGCCTCAAGCTGGCTCATCTACATTCACGGCCGCCGCCGGGTCAAATCGCTGCGCCTCCAATTGTCGCACGGCCACGGCCCCTACTGCGCCTCTGACCCGCCGTCGAGCCGTCCACCTTGGGCCGCCCCGGGCGAGTCGCCGTGTCCGTTTCTGATGGACCTCGTTGAGCCGCCGCGACCGCGCCCGTGCCAACACCGCCGCTTCGTCTTCTGCTACGAGTCACACTCTGTCGCGCCGGGCCGGTTTCCGCCGTTTCAAGCCGTCGTCGTCAGAAGTCGCGCCGTCTGTGCGCCTCTGCTGCGCCTTGCTGCTGCCTTTGCCGCGTAACTACAGTCTCCTTTGATCTGCGATAAAAAAACCTGCTGCTTGTGATCGCACAGTCCATTAAATCTCCACAAGTGCTCTGACGAAATATCCAGGTGCTGTCGTCGTTCTGTGTGTACTGGTACTCCCATCAAGCAAAGACAGTCCAAGATCAGCATAATATTGGCTGAGGCCAGATACACAACAAGCTTCGACGATAGCCAGATTAGCCAAAGCATGATGATGTATCATTAATTCGTGAGAGGAATCAAACTGTTCAAGTGCACAAATTCCTATGCCAACTATTACATCAAAGTTGGTCTACCAAGAAGGTATTATGACATGACAAGTCTGGCGATGTGTGCAGTATGATCATCAGTCGTCCAAGCAAATCAGGTGACATCCATCTAAGTTTGTTTGTTTAGCATATATTGTTTTTTGTCAAAGAGCAATTTATCTTTACCGTCGTCTGCAATGTTTTTATGCAGGATAATTATTTTTGACAAGGGTATTGTTATACCGCGGACATAGAGCGCGTGCCAGCATAATTTTGCACTGGTGTTCCTCCGGGCCATGCTGCTCGACGGATACATGTGCAAATCACCGCCCCGCTGTTCAGTTTACATCCGTGCGTGCATGCGGCCGACTCGTTGTCCGCGCCGGCTTACAAACGTCACGACCGGTTCACCCGTCTGCACCGGCTTACCATACTGCGGCCGGTTAACCCGTGATTGATTTCAGCTTCATCCGGTGATCATTAAGTCCGTGACGGATAATTTTCGGCCTAACATATCAGGTGAAATCCATCTAAATCTAGTTTGGACACATATTGTTTTTGTCAAAGAACAATTACGTTGGTTTGTATCTTTCTTATATACAGGACCATTATTCATTACAAATGTGGTTTATACTACGGATTTGGAGCACGGGTTGATAATATCCCGCGTGGTGATAAACCGGATCATGTCACATGATGAATGGACGCACACAAGCTGCTGCCCTGGCGGTCCGGTCCGCATCGGCTTGCTGGGATCATGTCTGCTCGTTATCAATGGACGTGCGTAAATCGCCGCCCCCGAGGCCTGGTCTACATCAACATATCGGGCTGCACCTGTCTGCATGAGCTGTTTATTGAGTATGAGCAAGTCACAGCTTGGGTAGCCCGGTTTTCTTTCAAATTGGAGGCAAATTATCATCAACTGTCGTCTGCACTGGATGGCTCAATGGGCAGGCACACAAGTCGCCGCCACTACAGTTTGGTTAACTTCAAATCGCCAGTTGGAAGGAACCATTGGCCGAGTTGCTGACACAGCTCATACAGGATCATTTATAACCCGCCGCAGTCACCTCAACCTTCTGTGGATTCACATCGTGCTATCAACACCAATGATACACAAGTTATGCCGGTTTATATCACGGTCAAATATGGAGAATCTCAAGCCAACTCCTCGAGTCACCTTGAGACTTGGGGGCTACAGTGATATGACTTAGCAAACATTGCCGGTTTTTCAGTGAAGTCAAGAACCCCAATATGTTGGAGGGAAAGATAACCCGGTCCCGGATTCACGTCGTGCTGTCAGAAGATTTCCGGCTTAGAAAGTATATGACAGTTACAAGATCCCGGCTCAATGAAGAAGTTTCGGGTCATCAGAAAAGGATTCCGGTTTACAATCCGGTTCAAGGGAAATCTGTTCTCCGACAAAGCTCTGAAGCTCTCAAATCCGGTTTAAGAATTTCCGGTTCAAAAAGGAATTAACTTCTCGCAAGTTTGAGTTTAAAGGCCGTTAGAAAATTTCCGGCTAAAAATGAAGATTCCGGTTTAAAATCCGGTTCAAGGGAAAGCTGTCTCCCACAAAGCTTTGAAGCTCTCAATATCCGGTTCAAAATCTCGGTTCAAGAAGAATTTATATCTTGCAAAAAGTTAAAAATTGCCGAAGAGGACCTGCTGCCATGATGCGCGGTTCAAACATGTGTATCCCGCCTTATTGGCCTGACATATTATTGATCACATGGGGGCTTCTGCTTCATAAAGCGGGGTCTCTGTTCTTTTCACATCATGCGTGGTTACACGGAGTTGTTCTGTCTTAAAGCGGCCTCCGGTTTACCCCTTGAAAATTTTATAAACATCACTTGGGGGCTTGGTCGTGTCCGAACCAATGCAACACCTTTTGATAGGCGAAAGCCACCAGATCACTTGGGGACATGGTCAAGTCTGAACCAGTCACGCCTCTTGATCGGCCTAAGGCCATAGAATCACTTGGGGGCTTGGTCGAACCCGAACCATTGCCACGCCTCTTGATCAGCATAATGCCACGGTTTCATTTGGGGACCTGGCTGACTTGAACCATAGCTACACCATTGGGGAGCTTGGTCGTGTCCGACCATGGTAACACCATCTGATCGGCTCAATAAGCCTCTTTTTGCAAATGGTTTTATCTTTGCCTTTGCTTCAACATTTTCCTTGATAACTGTTTCTTTTATTTTTGTTGCGTTTTAAACCGACAAAGTTTTAAACCAGTTCAAACTGTCAAATTGGCGGAACACGGTCAAATCTTAATCCGGAGACTATCTGCCCGGTTTGATTTTCTGTTACCATCCTATTATGGAGTAAACCGGTGTTTATCAACCCGGCTCGGCTTTCAACTACAAGTTGTCAGTACACGATCAAATTATAATCCGGAGACTATCAGCCCGGTCTGGTTTGACTACGAGTCACGAGTATTATATATGGTTAAACAGGTGTTTATCACAACCCGGTACGGTTTTATCATAAACCGATACAATATGAAAGGAGTTATCATTACTCAAGATTGGGGTTATCACTCTTACTACAAAAAGTTGGTAAACCAACGATGTGATTCAATGTCACAGGTATGATGTATTTCATATTTGATTATTCTTAAGTGCAGCCTCGGTTATAAACCCAGGTTATATGTCGGGCATTATGACCCGTCCGGCGGTAAACCGCCAGGACACTTTAAACTTGTTGTATGCAGAAACAGGTTGAATAAAGTATGACGATAAATTATCCGGTGTTTATTAAACCGGCCCGGCTTTCGACTATATGTCGCCAGTATGATGATAAATTATCCAGTGTTTATTAAACCGGCCTGGCTTTAAGACGATAAGTTGCCAGTATATGATGAGAAATTATCCGGTGTTTATTAAACCGGCCTGGCTTTCGACTATAAGTCGCCAGTATATATTTGGATTGCGCTATTGGAATCATGCTCTTATAAATCATCGGGTTATATTATTCAAATAGCCGAACTTGGCTGAATTTCCATTATGATGTTGAATGAATAAGGTTTTCATACCGGATTATGTTATTTTGAATAGCCAACATGGCTGGATTTTATTATGGTTATTAATAACTGGTATTATTGAGGTTTTCAAAGTCGCTTTAGTGCAATGGCTATTATATTATCAATGGATATGGTTTATTTTACAATTGAAGGAATAGTCCCAAGTCGCTGCAGGCTCACGACCCGGCACTTGGGGGCTACATTATTCAACTGAAGGTTATATCAAATATGCAAGTCTCATGTCGCTGCAAGCATGCACCATGACACTTGGGGGCTAATGCAAAGTCATTTTTATTAGTCTTATTGAAGACCTGACTCATCACATCATAATGAGCCATCCCTTGGGGGCTACCAATTGCTCCTGTCAACAATTCAAGTCCCTGCTCATTATTTGCATTAATGACCCGGCCCTTGGGGGCTACACTAGTTGAAATTTTTATGAGCATCAGGAAATTATAAGTCCCAGGTTGCTGCAAGCATGACAACCCGGCACTTGGGGGCTACATATATGGACTATTCAGTTTATATGATTGAGATGAACAAAACAGATTTCTTCAAGGTTGCAACACTGATTGGAGCAAGTCTTAAGTTATCACTATATTCTCTTCTTAAGACTTGGGGGCTACAGGTATTATGCATGTAAAGGAGGAACATCTTCAAAATTTTCAATTTTGAGCAGATCAGGAAGATCAATTTTGTGACCTGGCGTTGGTAACAATCATAACCCGGTGTCTATAAACGGTCATGACCCGGGATCATCAGTTCTTATAACCCGGCAATTTTGGCAATGATAAACCGGCAAGTTCTATATTTTCAAACCGGCTGATATTAGTTGAATATTTGAAGACCAATATTTTTGTCAAATCAAGAGCATTGAAGGCCGATTCAAATGGATTCTTTATTCTCAATATCTTCTGCAAGCAAATTGAGTATGAAGCTGGCTTATTAAACCGGATTTTCTAGAAGAAGGAAATGACAAGGATGATCAGGTGCCAATTTACAAGAATTTTTAACCCGGAGCATAACCTGTCAAATTTGCTCTTGAGTTTATGTTGCAGATCAGTTTAACATGGATAAATCCAAATTAAACTGGGGGCTAATGTCGGGGATATACCCCGTGACGTAAACCGGCCGAAAGTATAAACTGGCCGGACTGGATGACCCACTGGTAACCCGCCCGGAGCTTGGCGGTTCACCGGCTACCCGCCCGGTCTTGGCGGTTCATTAGTAACCCGGTGGGCGGGTCAGATGGATGACGAGGCCCATGGCCCAGAAGGCCGGTTCATACTATGGTGGGCCGGTTTAAGAGGAAAGGCATGAGGAATATTTACCTTACAAGGAGTTAAGACCAGGACTTGTATCTGGTTTGTATTAGAGATAGACTAGTCCTAATCCTAATAGGACTCCACATGTAACCCTCCCCTTCAACATATATAAGGAGGGGCAGGGCTCCCTAAAGAGGGATAAGCGACAAGCAAGAGAAACAATCTTAGGGCTAGACACAAAGAGGAGAGCCGGTTTACGGCGACTCCCTCGTGATGATAATGAGACCTAGCCACAAACAGCATGTAGGGCTATTCCGGATGATGTTTCCCGGGGCCCGAAGCTGTCTAAATCCTTGTCTTGTGTGTTGATACGCCCTGCGTCTCTCGTCCCACTCAACCCCTCTCAAGCTACCACATAGATGCGTTGGCCTCGCGACTAAGTCTTGACACTAAGGACATCTGCCGTGACAAATCCACGACAATAGTCATATAGGCTAGGCTTTTAGGGTTTAGCCATCACGATCTCGTGGTAGATGAACTCTTGTAATACCCGTATTCATCAATATCAATCAAGCAGGACGTAGGGTATTACCTCCATAGAGAGGGCCCAAACCTGGGTAAACATTATGTCCCCTGTCTTCTGTTACCATCGATCTTAGACGCACAGTTCGGGACCCCCTACCCGAGATCCGCCGGTTTTGACACCGACGTTGGTGCTTTCATTGAGAGTTCCACTGTGCCGTCCACGAAAGGTTCGATGGCTCCTTCAATCATCTACAGTGACGCTGTCCAAGGAGAAACCTTGCTCCCCGGACAGATTTTCGTGTTCGGCGGCTTCATACTGCAGGCCAACTCGCTTGGCCATCTGGAGCAAATCAATAGCTACGCCCCTGGCCACCAGGTCAGGTTTGGAAGCCTGAACTACGTCGCGGATATCCGTGGAGACTTGATCTCCAATGGATTTGAGACCGCAGCGATCGCTCCCCCTCGCTCCGATGAACATGACCTACATCTGTCACCGGATCACATCCAGCGGATGGTCCCTGCTGCTGCAACGGCCTTGGAACCGGAGCAAATCGTGCCATCTGAAGCCACAAAGTCCCCGGCGTTGGAGCCGAACACGGACTCGGCACCCTGCAATATCTATGTCAATGGAACTCTGGACTCGTTTCCACCTATGAGTTCCAAATCGGGTACGCCTGCGGACACCGAGCTGGATCGGTTATCGATTTTCGAATTTAGCTCCGCAGACATCTTCCAGCATTCACCCTTGGGTGATGTACTAAACTCTTTAAAGAACCTATCCTTAGAGAAGGACTCACAACCGAACTATGTTCGGTTCAAGCCAGAGGCTAATGATGGGAAATTCTGTTTCCCGCCCGCCACCCACTTCATAGCCACTGTTGATGATTTAACCGACGTGCTCGATTACGGCTCCGAAGACATCGATGGTATGGACGACGATGTCGACCAGGAGCAAGCCCAAACCCCGCCATTTACTGGACGTTGGACGACCACCTCTTCGTACGATGTGTACACGGTCGACACACCTAAAAAAGTTAGCGACGATGACAAAGGAGATCCAGTTGCGAATAAACCTCCTGAGACACAGTCCAAGCGTCGGCACCCTAAACGCCGCTCTAAGCCTCGTTGCTCAAATGACGGGAATACTGGCACCGGAGAGAATAGCACTCCGGGCGACGCCGAAATAACAAAGACCCTGTCAGGGTTGCATCCGAACAGGAGGAACAAGACAACGGGCAAGATAACCCTGATAATCAGACCATGCCCAATGACCCAGACGATGACAGTTATCGTCCAGTCTCCGAGGATGATGAGAGCCTCGGCAATGAGGACTTCATCGTACCTGAGGGACCGCTCAAGTAGGAGCGCTTCAATCGTCAGCTAATAGCCACCGCAAGAAGCCTGAAGAAGAAGCAGCAGCAGCTTCAGGCCGATCAAGACCTGCTCATTGACAGGTGTACTGATGTCCTGGCAGCTGAAGAATACGGCCTCAAGCGCCCAGCCAAGAGTTACCCAAAGCGTAGACTGCTACCTCAGTTCAATGAGGAGGCACTAAATCCCATACCTCCCTCACGCAATGCGGACCGACCACCACGTGGTTGAGATAGTGCGGCGGACCGACCACCCCGCGGTCGGGATAAAGCGGCAACTCAGGCCAAACAATAGCTCGCCCCACCACCTTGCAAAAACAGGGACAGAACAGCTCGGGACCTTACATACGACCTTCGGCGGGAGCTGGACAGCAGAGCAGAACACGCCAGATCAATCTACGGATCGCGAGGACGCTTCCCAACTCGGGATGACGGCTACCTATTTGGGCGCGACAAACCTAGTCACACCCGGGCTGATAACCGCAGATGCACTCCATCAGAGGTGCGTTGTGATGCGGCCTGATATAGAGGCGCCGCACACCCTCTGCGCTTCACAGACGAGGTGCTGGATCATGAATTCCCCGACGGATTCAAGCCCGTCAATATTGAATCATACGACGGAACAACTGACCCCGCAGTATGGATTGAGGACTTTATTCTCCACATCCACATGGCCCGGGGAGACGACCTCCACGCCATCAAATACCTCCCACTAACTCAAAGGGCCAGCTAGACACTGGCTGAATAGTCTACCAGAGAATTCCATCGGCAGCTGGGAGGATCTAGAAGAAGCCTTTCTTGACAACTTCCAAGGTACATATGTCCAGCCACCCGATGCCGATGATTTAAGCCACATAGTTCAACAACCTAGTGAATCAGCCAGAAAATTCTGGACTAGGTTCCTAACCAAAAAGAACCAGATCGTTGACTGTCCGGATGTCGAAGCCCTAGCGGCCTTCAAACACATCATCCGTGACGAATGGCTAGCACACCACCTCGACCAAGAGACACCGAGGTCCATCGCAGGCCTTACGGCACTCATGACCCGCTTTTGCGCGGGAGAGGACAACTGGCTGGCTCGTAGCAAAAACACAGCCTGCGAGACAGGCCCCTCCGAGGCCAACAACAGCTCCGGAAGGATCTGGCACAACAGACACAAATGCCTAAGCAATGGCGACAACACTGATGACACCACCGTTAACGCCAGATTCCGGATAGCGAAAGAAGCCCTACAAACAAAACAGCGAGGGTCCATCCAGCCTGGATCACATACTCGATCGTCCATGCCAAATACATGGTACCGCAGACAAACAAGCCAATCACACCAACAGAGACTATTGGGTTTTCAAACAGGCTGGCAAGTTAAATGCCGAAAACAAAGAGAAGGGATCACAAAGTGAGGACGAGGACAAAGAGCCCCGGCAGTCGAACACCGGAGGGCAGAAGAAATTCCCCCCTCAAGTCAAAACGGTGAACATGATATACGCTACACACATCCCCAAAAGGGAGCGTAAGAGAGCACTTAGGGAAGTCTACGCGGTAGAGCCAGTCGCCCCAAAATTCAATCCGTGGTTATCATTCCCGATCACCTTCGATCGTCGAGATCATCCAACTAGTATCCAGCATGGCGGCTCAGCCGCACTGGTCCTCGACCCAATCATCGACGGATTTCACCTAACACGAGTCCTAATGGACGGCAGTAGAAGCCTCAACCTGCTCTATCAGGATACAATGGGGAAGATGGGCATTAATCCCTCGTGAATCAAACCCACAAAGGCTACCTTTAAAGGAGTCATACCAGGCGTTGAGGCCCGCTGCACAGGCTCAATCACGCTGGAGGCGGTATTAGGTTCCCCGGACAACTTCCGAAGTGAAGAGTTAATCTTCGATATCGTCCCCTTCCGCAGTGGCTACCACACATTACTCGAACGAACCGCATTTTCTAGATTCAACGCGGTACCACACTATGCCTATCTCAAGCTGAAGATGCCCGGTCCGCGCGGCGTCATAACAGTCAACGGAAACACAAAACGCTCCCTCCAGACAGAGGAGCACACCGCCGCCCTAGCAGCAGAGGTACAAAGCGGCCTTCTCAAGCAGCAGCATAATCTGGTTGTCGAGCCCCTGGACATCATTAAGAGGGTCCGGACCACACTACAACAGGACAACGCGGCTCGTCAAGAGCTCGATTAGCAATTCGACCTCCGTCCCAATCCTGATGAGGTAGTGGCATTCATACCACACGTCCATAACTACGCACTGAAAATTCCATGGGCATCGACGGAGGCACAAGCTATCCCGCATCCACGGTTCGGCCAAACTGATCCCGGACACACATATAACTTTACCATCTATTTTTCCTTGTTTCAGGTTTCTCCTATGGGGGTCTCCTTCGACGGCCTGATTAACGACCCCGTCAAAGGACAAACACACCGGATTGACATGGAGCACAGGCGTACATGGGAAGCCCTAGAGGCTAACCATTTTCAAGACCCACGCGCAATCCACCTTCAGGTATGGCATGTCAAATAGTCGGTTGCTTTTTGCATTATCTTGTACCAATGTGCTTGGACGCATAAACCCAACTATAATGGAAACAGTTCATGAACCAAGTTCAAGGGCTCTGGACCCTATCTCTGTTTTCCCTCTGTTTTCCTTTATATTTCTTATTTCCTAGCAGTCGTACACTCTGATACGTGTCATATTTGCCAGGGGCTCCCCATCGCCCCATGATACGGCAACAAAGCCCGAACAATCCCTAAAGATAAGTTCGGCACCCCAAATTTAGCATTATATGCATTGGCTCCGAATCATCTCTTTGGTCAATAGTTGGGTTGCCCGGCTCCTGTGCTTGCTACCCTATGTTCCGCTAAATCGGTTAGGGTAGTAAAGGGAGAACTACTGCGATTATGCCCTAACCTTGACCAGATGAGCACCTCAGTAGAGAAAGCCGAAAACTGACTGTCATGATATGGCGAGAGCCGGTCAGCTGTTCGAGGGTCACAAATCGTTGGAGATTTTTTACGCATTATGCAAAAGATCGGCACTTCCCGATCAGATGCTGACAACCCCTGGTTCGAACCAGGGGCTGCACCTATGCTTTATTATAAAACTCCTATGGCTAAGTGAGGGCGTTCAAGCCGTACAGTCTGATTGCCTTGTTCGTTGTGCTAAACAACTCCTTTAAGGACCATACAATTGGATCAAGATTGTTTAGATTCCATCCCGAACACCTCTGTACTACTTACGTGAGGGCAGAAGCCGACGATTGGCCAACCCTCAGATTACATACAAAATGGCCGCATAGGAGGAAACAATTCAAAGCATAACAATATTACATTAAAAACAGGCTTTGTTCCAGTAATACAAGGCAAAGGCAACACGCATACATTTACTCAAATACAATATCCTGCGAACATTGTGCCGCCGCAAGATGAGGACCCTCCAAGACATCCGCAAAATACCATTCGGGTGTGCGGTGTTCCTTGCCCTCCGGTGGCCCTCTGGTCACCTCGACGACATCCAGCTTCGCCCACCACATCTTGCAACGGGCGAAGGCCATGTGCGCACCTTCAATGCAGGCCGAGCGCTTGACGACGTCCAGCCGAGGACAGGCGCTCACCATTCACCCCACGAGTCCGAAGTAGCTGCTTGGCATAGCTTCGGCTGGCCATAGCCGGATTATGAAATCCTTCATGGCTAGTTCGGCCACCCTATGCAGCTCCACCAGCTGTTTCAGCTGATCGGTGAAGGACACGGGATGCTCTGGCACCGCATATTGCGACCAGAATAGCTTCTCCGTAAAACCCCCTCCTTCGGCTCGGTAGAACTCTGCGGCGTCTGATACACTGCGTGGCAAATCCGCAAATGCTCCTGGGGAACTCCGAACCTGGGTTAGTAAAAGGTACTGCTTCACTGCATACTTGCTTTGCATCTTAAATGCCTTACCCGTCGTGATCTTCTTGGCCTCCTGGACCTCCTGGAGGGCAGCCTGGGCCTCATTCCGTGCGGTCTCCGTGCTTTGACGATCCTTGGCGACTTTGGTCCCTTGAACCAATGCATCATGCTCCAAGGCTTCGCATTTCTTGACCGCATCCTGCGGCACCTGCTGGATTTCTTTGACCCAGGCCTTGGACTTCTTACGAGCGGCCTGCTGCTGGACAACCTTCTCCTCGGCCTCGCCCAGGGCCTTCTTCAGGGCCTCGACCTCGATCGCGGCTCCTACACATATTACAACACATCGGTCAATATACAGTACCTGTCCTTTCTAAACAAACAGCAAGTAGTCACTCACCTTGCTTCTCTTGGAGCCGAACCTTGACCTCACCGAGCTTGTTCTCGGTCCGCTCCAGCCTCTGCCTCAGCTCAGAGACTTTGGCAGCATGGGAGGCCGTGGCGAACAGTGACGCCTGTTCATTCATACGTACTACGTTAGTCTCCTACAATAGAAGAATTGATCCCCTATCCAGTTATTCCTGCCGAACACCGGACAGCGTCTCAGGGGCTACTGGCTACACGGGGTTTTTCTCTTTCTTACCTCGAAACCTGCCAATAGGCTGCTGCAGGCTTCGTTCAGTCCACCCTTGGCGGACTGAATCTTCTCGATCACCGCACCCATAAGGACACGGTGCTCGTCCACGATACAGGCGCTCCGAAGTGCCTCCATCAGGTTATCCAGCGCCCCTGGACGGACAAGGGCCACCGGTGGGAGCGGCGCATCCCCCTCCTTTAAAGGGGGCCGCTCGCCCGACTCCGGAGCCATATGGGCCTCCGGAATCGTATTCGGCCGAGGGCCGAACTGGATACGGCCCTCTACGCCAATCTCCATGGGGATTGGTGTTGGGGAACATAGTAATTTCAAAAAAAATCCTACGCACACGCAAGATCATGGTGATGCATAGCAACGAGAGGGGAGAGTATGTCTACGTACCCTCATAGACCGAAAGCGGAAGCGTTTATCAACGCGGTTGATGTATTCGTACACCTTCACGATCCGTCCCGATCAAGTATCGAACATACGTCACCTCCGTGTTTAGCACACATTCAACTCGATGACGTCCTCGCCTTCTTGATCCAGCAAGACGGGCGAAGTAGTAGATGAGTTCTGGCAGCACGACGGCGTGGTGACGGTGTTGGTGAAGAACAATCTCCGCAGGGCTTCGCCAAAGCACTATGGAAACTGTGACGGAGGATAAACTAGATGGGATGGGGTTGCTGGCACACGGCTTGGTGTTTCTTGATGTGTCTTGGGTGCTAGCCCTACCCCTCTATTTATATGTTGAGCCTTGGGGTCAAAACTTGGAGTAAAAGCCTCCACAAAGTTGGTTTCACCCGAAAGGCAAGAGTCCTTCTCGGACTCAAGGGCCAGACGCCAGGGTTCCCGGCGTCTGGACCCAGACGCCAGGGACCCTGGCGTCTGGCCCCTGGACTCTGCAAAACTTCCTTTTGCGCTTTCCAAAAACCTTGTGGGCTTTCCCCTTTGGCCCAAATAAAGTGTTCTCGTACCCAAACATTTCGGGAAACATCCGGAACCCCTTCCGGTGAATTACGGAACCCTTCCGGAGACCAAACACTAGTATCCCATATATCAAACTTTATCTTCGGACCATTCCGGAGTTTCTCGTCATGTCCGTGATCTTATCCGGAACTCCGAACAACATTCGGTTACCAACATACATAACTCATAAATACTATATCGTCAACGAACGTTAAGCATGCGGACCCTACGGGTTCGAGAACTATGTAGACATGATCGAGACACTTCTCTGGTCAATAACCAATAGCGGAACCTTGATGCCCATATTGGCTCCTACATATTCTACGAAGATCTTTATCGGTCGAACCGCATAACAACATATGTTGTTCCCTTTGTCATCGGCATGTTACTTGCCCGAGATTCGATCATCGGTATCTCAATACCTATTTCAATCTCGTTACCGGCAAGTCTCTTTACTCGTTCCGTAATACATCATCCTGCAACTAACTCATTAGTTACAATGCTTGCAAGGCTTATAGTGATGTGCATTACTGAGTGGGCCCAGAGATACCTCTCCGACAATCGGAGTGACAAATCCTAATCTCGAAATACGCCAATTCAACAAGTACCTTCGGAGACACCTATAGAGCACCTTTATAATCACACAGTTACGTTGTGACGTTTAGTAGCACACAAAGTGTTCCTCTGGTAAACGGGAGTTGCATAATCTCATAGTCATAGGAACATGTATAAGTCATGAAGAAAGCAATAGCAACATACTAAATGATCAAATGCTAAGCTAACGGAATGGGTAAAGTCAATCACATCATTCTCCTAATGATGTGATCCCATTAATCAAATGCCAACTCATGTCTATGGCTAGGAAACTTAACCATCTTTGATTCAACGAGCTAGTCAAGTAGAGGCATACTAGTGACACTTTGTTTGTCTATGTATTCACACATGTATATGTTTCTGGTTAATACAATTCTAGCATGAATAATAAACATTTATCATGAAATAAGGAAATAAATAGTAACTTTATTATTGCCTCTAGGGCATATTTCCTTCAATTGGTTCCCCCATGTGTCCGGCGGTGGAGGTCTCGCCCTGTAGCGCCTCCCGAACAGCGTCCTGGGCTCCTCCCCGTTTTGGAGCGGTCCTCCGAGATAACACCTCGGTGTCGTCCCTGGCACCGGGAGAATAAGCAGGCGGTGGCGACATGCTCGCCATCTCCGATGGAGCCAGCGAACCTCCCGATGAGGATCGCTGGGTAAAGTCACGAGCCGGACTACAATAGCACAATTAACTATGTCATAATAATAAAGAGAAAGGGTCAGATGTGCGCATGAGAGAGCCGTGTCACTTACGATGCGGCCGGGGGCTTAGCGCGGGGGCGTCTCTCTGGACTGCTGTCAACGTCCCACGCGGTGTTGACCTCTGGGACGCTTTTCCCCTTCTTGGGCGTGTCCGCCTCCAGATGCGCCGAATCCGCCCTCTCCTTCTTCCTCTCCTCAGGGGGAGGGTTGTTTTCCTCCTCCTCCTCCTCTTCCTCGCCGTTGTCCTCAGGGACAGACGAATGGGCTTCATCGTCTTCGGATGCCACGTCCGAAGTGCCCTTGCGATGGGGGCCACCCTTGGCCCCCTTGGCCTTCTTCTTGGCCTTCTTCTCCGGCGCCTTATAAGGCGCCGACACCAACATCTCCGCTAGACGCGGGATAACCGGTTCTTCAAGTAGCGGAGCCAGACACTGGATCCGCTTCGCCCTCTCCATCCAGTCCTGGAAATGTAATAATAAGCTCAGGCATCATCCTTGAAATTATTAAATTGGGGATGCATCAAAAAATAGCATACCTCACTGGTGAGGTGTCTACAATCGTGACTACGGTCTGAATCTGTGGCCAGTGGCTTCTCGTTGCCCTTAAAGAGCAACTTCCATGCGCCTTCGTGAGTAGTCTCGAAGAGCCTCACCAGAGTCTGATCCTTCTTTGGGTTGAACTCCCACAGAGGATGGCTTCGGCGCTGGCACGGAAGGATCCGGCAAACCAACATCACCTGGATCACATCAACGAGCTTGACTTTCTTGGTGGACATGCTCTGGATGCGCGTCTGCAGCGCTATCACCTCGTCAGGGGAACCCCAGTCCGGACTCTTCTCGACCCAGGAGGTGAGTCGTGTGGGGGGGCGGGAGCGGAATTCGACAGCTGCAGCCCAGGTGGTGCCGCGAGGTTCTATGATGTAGAACCATTGCCTCTGCCACTCCTTCACTGTGTCCACAAAAGTGCCTTTGGGCCAGGATACGTTGGACAGCTTGCTCACGGTGGCTCCTCGGCACTCTGCGTGCTGGCCGTCCACTACCTTCGGCTTCATGTTGAAGACTTTGAGCCACAGCCGGAAGTGGGGATGGATGTGGAGGAAGGCCTCACACAAGACGATGAATGCCGAGATGTTGAGAAAGGAATTCGGGGACAGATCATGGAAATCTATCCCGTAATAATACATCAGCCCACGGACGAAAGGGTTGGGTGGAAACCCTAGCTCGCGGATGAAATGGGGAAGGAACACCACCCTCTCGGTGGGCTTCGGCGTGGGTATGACTTGTCCCTCGGCCGACATGCAGTGAGCGATCTCCTTCGCCAAGTATCTGGCCGCCCAAAGCTCCGTAATGTTCTCCTCCTTGACGAAGGAAACCATCCACTTGCCCTGACCTCTAGATCCGGACATGGTTGCTTGGGTGGGAAAGAGATGAGAACTTGGGTGCTAGATCTCGAGATTGGAAGGACAGAGAGAGGGCGTGAGGGAGGAAGAGGGAATCCTTATCCCCTTATAAAGGCAACGAATATTGAACGCCTCCTCACTTGCCTTAAGATTCGCCTATTCCCAAGGGTTGTATAAATGGCACGGTTGGGTTACCCACGCCCGTATTGATGAGAATCCCGTAATAAAGGGGCACGATCTCTGCTTTGACAAGACGTGCCAATGGCAACTGCGTCTCAAAACATGGAGCGGTAGACGAAAAACGGTCCAAAATTATGACCGGACAGGCGTGATGTCATATTGTAAAAGCTGTCAGCGGATTAGACTCGTGCAAAAATATATATTCTCTCTACGGTTTGGTATGGTGTGTGTGACAGGTCTGGATACTATCATCGCATCCGAAGACTATTTTGAAGTTCGGATAAAAGGGAACCCGCCTTGTAATGCTGAAGACAATCTGTGCGCCGAACTCCTCGTCATTTAAGCCAGGTTCAGGGGCTACTGAGGGAGTCCTGGACTAAGGGGTCCTCGGGCGTCCGGCCTGTTATCCATGGGCCGGACTGATGGGCTGTGAAGACATGAATGCCGAAGACTATATCTGAGTCCGGATTGGACTCTCCTTGGCGTGGAAGGCAAGCTTGGCGACCGACTATGAAGATTCCTTCTTATGTAACCTACTCTATGTAAACCCTAGATCCCCCCGGTGTCTATATAAACTAGAGGGGATAGTCCGGAAAGGACACGTTCATTACCATAGTCATACAGGCTAGGCTTTTAGGGTTTAGCCATCACAATCTCATGGTAGATCAACTTTTGTAATACCCATATTCATCAATATCAATCAAGCAAGACGTAGGGTATTACCTCCATAGAGAGGGCCCGAACCTGGGTAAACATTGCGTCCCCTGTCTCCTGTTACCATCGATCCTAGACGCACAGTTCGGGACCCCCTACCCGAGATCCGCCGGTTTTGACACCGACAATTGTTCCCAAAGGTTTTGTTACAACCATGGAAGTTCATTCGACCTTGTTGGGAAAGATTCGAGAAGCCCAGAAGGATGACAGAGAAATTGTCGAGATAAAGGAGAAGATGAGTGAAGGCAAAGCCAAAGGTTTTCGTGAGGATGAGCACGGCACCTTGTGGTTTGAAGATAGTATTTTTGTGCCCAATAATGCCGAGATCAGGAAGTTGATATTACAGGAAGCTCACTACTGACCATACCTCGATACACACCGGAAACACCAAGATGTATTTGGATTTGAAGGAGCGTTTCTGGTGGACTGGAATGAAGAAGGATATTGCCGAG
Source organism: Triticum urartu (assembly GCF_056163025.1). Classification (NCBI taxonomy): domain Eukaryota; kingdom Viridiplantae; phylum Streptophyta; class Magnoliopsida; order Poales; family Poaceae; genus Triticum; species Triticum urartu. The sequence continues at coordinate 214,476,987 of NC_141879.1, read as the reverse complement.
TATGTGACTGTATGTGATGTATGTCAGAGAGTGAAGGCAGAACATCAGAAGCCAGCAGGATTACTACAGCCTATGCCGATACCCGAATGGAAGTGGGATAAACTTGGCATGGATTTTAACACCGGATTACCCAGGACCCGATCGGGATATGATTCTATCTGGGTAGTAGTGGACCGCTTGACCAAAGTAACTCACTTTATCCCAGTGAAAACCACATATACAAGTGCAAAGTTGGCCAAGATATATATGACCAGGGTCGTATGTCTGCATGGAGTTCCGAGGACCATCGTATCAGACAGAGGAACATAGTTTACTTCAAAGTTTTGGCATCAACTGCACCAGACTTTGGGAACCAGGTTAGAGTTTAGTACAACTTTTCACCCGCACACAGATGGACAGACTGAGAGAGTCAATCAGATTCTGGAGGACATGTTGAGAGCTTGTGCCCTAGACTACGGGTCTAGTTGGGATGATAATTTACCCTACGCGGAATTCTCGTACAACAGTAGCTACCAGGCCAGTTTGAAGATGGCACCTTTCGAAGCACTGTATGGAAGAAGATGTCGAACCTCGTTGATGTGGGATGAAGTTGGAGACCGCCAGTTGTTTGGACCAGATTTGATTAAGGAGTCCGAGGAGAAGGTCAAGTTGATTCGAGATAGACTGAAGGTAGCTCAGTCCAGACAAAAGAGTTATGCGGACTCGAAACGCAATGAGGTAGTCTATGAAATCGGAGATAGAGCATATCTGCGAGTGTCACATCTGCGAGGAGTTAAGCGTTTTGGAGTTAAGGGAAAGTTAGCCCCGAGATTTTTAGGACCGTACCGTGTTCTACAGCGTATGGGAGAGGTTGCCTACAAGTTGGAGTTACCTCAAGGACTGTCAGGAGCTCATGATGTGTTTCACGTTTCCCAGTTGAAGAAGTGCCATGCTGAGATGGCTGATATTCCTCTGAGAGATACAGTGCCCCTGGAAGCAACACGGTTGGACAGTGATTTGACGTACGAGGAGAAACCAGTCAAGATTCTCGAGTTTGCCAGTCGAGTTACCCGCAGCAAGGTTATCAAGTTTTGCAAAGTTCAGTGGAGCCACCATACCGAGGACGAAGCCACCTAGGAAAGAGAGGATGATCTACGCAAGGACCACCCACACCTATTTTCTAGCCAACTTGAATCTCGAGGGCGAGATTCATCTTAAGGGGGTAGGTTTGTAACATCCCAAATTTTCAATTTGGGATGTTATACATAGGTCATTCATGCATATCATATTTTAATTGCATTTCGTTTTGTGATCCTCGAAATCCTAAGCAACTCAAGGACCCTCGGAGAGAGTTGGGGATTTTCCCTCATTCTCATATTTGAGTTTTATCAAATATTGAAACAAGGATCACTTTGAGTTTTTAATTATTTTTCTCTCTGAAAATATTTCACATCAAAATATATGAGAGGAGATAATATGACTTCTCCAAAATAAATGAAATGTTGGAGGAAAAATATTAAAATCAATTCATATTTTTATTTGGGGTTTTATCGCTATTTTATTTGAATTAGGAAAATATGTGTTTTTAAAAATTGTATTAGAGTCCTAAATAAATGTTCACCTTGTCCGGTAGATGTTTAGAGGACGGGGAAAATTTATTTCAGGATTTTTGGAGTCCGTTTAGTTTTTTTTTCTTTGTTTTTCTGCGCGGATTTTTTTTTAAAGTCAACCGACCTAGCCGGGCCATGCCCGACTAGGACTCGCCCGGCCGGCCTTTATAACCAGAGCCCCAACCCCCCCCCCCCCCCCCCCGCACAGCCCACCAGCCCGGCCCGCTGCTGAAACCCTAACCCTAACCTGCCGCCGAATGCCATCGCCGCCGATTCTGCCGCCCGCCGGAGTTGCTCGCCGCTGTCGTCCCGTCCCGAGGTAGCCGCCGCCGCCGCCGGTTTTTGTCGAAAAACCATACGGTTGTATTTTTTTAGAACCCGCGGTTATTTTTTTAGATCGGTTTTTTTTCAGTTTAGTTATTTAGCGAACGCGCATTCGTACGTCCGTTTTAACAAACGGTTTTCACCCGTTAACTGCAGACAGCTAACGTTCGTTCGTTAGCCTGTTCGTCAGTTTTCTTTTTCCAGGGTTTTCCCGCGATTATTTTCGATCGCGATTTCTGCCCTGTTTTTGTTTTAGTTTATCTTTTCACTCGTTTATCGGAATCAGGTGATTCAAGCGCCTAGATCTTCGTCTCGAAGCCCTCTTTCTGTTTAATCAACTTGAACAAGATATTGGTACTGTAAAATTTGACTTTAGTCCAGAATAGTAATCGGATCTTGTTTCTTTCGCAGTTTGAGTTTTGTTGCTCCATTTGGTTTGATTCTTTTTGCAAACCGGAGTTCTTTAGTTGAACTTTCCGATTAGATCTTCTTCTTTGAGATTTACCCGTGCATCTTTGCTTGATTGCTTATGTATGCTATTGTTTGTTTGTGACAGAACACCCGGAGTGCGAAGCGTGCTACTACGAGTCTTTAGGATTTGCAGATCGTCAGCAAGGCAAGTAACACTTTGATCATACCCCTTTATCACCTAGTTTTTATGCATTAGTTTCAACCTTCACACATTGCATGAGTAGGATCTCTTAACATGTGGGTCTGGGAAGTAGATAATGAGGTAGAACCCATTACCTGTTTTATTATCAAACCCTTGGGAGTTACTTCTATGTTATGCTTATATTGCCATGCTATGCCCGTAGACGTGGATTGGGTTTGAGTGTATCCATAGCAGATGTAGTTGTTAATTAATGGTTCAACTTAAGGTGGCAACTTTAAGACACATCTGGGTGGATTGCTTGTGGGCACCTGGAGAATCTAGTGTTGTCCTATGATATCCCAGAGTACCCATGTGATCATCCTACGGTCCGCCACCCAGGCTCAAAGGGATCATAAGACTATTCATGCTAGAAACTTCCGTGTGCAGCCACAAGCCATTATGGGCTCTGGCATAGTTGAGTAGGTTGCATGAGCTCTTGAAGAGGTGGACTAGCAGATGTAGGGGATTGTAGGTGTACCGATCCGCCCAGAGTAGAGAGCAAATGCTTCTGACAGACTGTGTCTTGGTCATCCGTTTCTCAAACACAATGCAGTGCGAGAAATACAACGGAGGAAATCGAGTCTTGTGGGGAAAAGTGCACAAACCTCTACAGAGTGTATAAACTAATCATGGTTAGCCGTGTCCCCGGTTATGGACATCTTGAGCATCTGGCTCTTGGATTATCATATGGATCTCATCACTCTAAAATTAATTTGTTGGGTTGATAATTACTTTTATTGGGATTGAGTTGGAGGAACCTTCTCAATATTGTTCAACTACCATGATAGTTAAATAAAATACATTCCTTTGTTGTAGGGAAAAATTGGCTTTTCGCAAAACACATTAACCATACAGCCTCCACCAACCATATATGCATGTAGTGATAGTATTTATCTGTTCATTACTCTCCTGTGTTACATTGCCAGCATATTCTATGTGCTGACCCGTTTTCGGGCTGCAATGTATCATGTTGTAGACTTTTCTAACGAGGAGTAAGGTGCGATAGGTCGTTCGTCATGCACTCAGCTATGCCGTTGGAGTTGATGGACTCACTTTATCTTCCAATCCTTCCGTTGTTATTGTATTAGATGGCCTTAAGCCATATTTATTGTAATAAGTTCTCTCTTGAGACATTCGATGTAATAAGTGTGTGATAGCCACTCTGTTATAAATCCTTCGAGTACTGTGTGTGTCAGCATTACCGATCCAGGAATGACACTGAAGCATAGATACTTGACCGTTTGAGGTCGGGTCGCTACAACTATGGACCCGTAGGTCTGAAGTAAACTACTCACACATCACCGGAGAGGCCATGGAGTTGATGTAGAGGCCCTCCGTGATCAATGCCCCCTCCAGCGGAGCTTCGGAAAAGGCCCCAAGATGGGATCTCTCGGGTACATAAGGTTGCGGCGGTGGAATTAGGTTTTCGTGGTGCTCCTGGATGTTTAGGAGGAAGAAGTAGGTCGGTGGAGCAACGAGGGGCCCATGAGGGTGGAGGGCGCGCCCGGGGGTAGGCGCGCCCCTGCCTCGTGGCCTCCCCGATTGTTTCTTGACGCCCACTCCAAGTCTCCTGGATAATGTTTGTTGAGAAAATCACGTTCCCGAAGGTTTCATTCCGTTTGGACTCCGTTTGATATTCCTTTTGGGTTGGGCCTCCGGTTAGTAGGTTAGTCCCAAAAATGATGTAAAAGTGTAAAATAAAGCCCATTGACATCTAAAATAGATAATATAATAGCATGGAGCAATTAAAAATTATAGATATGTTGGAGACGTATCAAGCATCCCCAAGCTTAATTCCTGCTCATCCTCGAGTAGGTAAATGATAAAAGAATAATTTTTGATGTGGAATGCTTTCTAACATATTTCTCAATGTAATTTTTCTTTATTGTGGCATGAATTTTCAGCTCCGAAAGATTCAAGATAAAAGTTTAATATTGACATAAAAATAATAATAGTTCAAGTATACTAACTAAGCAATCATGTCTTCTCAAAATAACATGGCCAAAGAAAGTTATCCCTACAAAATCATATAGTATGGCTATGCTTTGTCTTCACCACACAAAATATTTAAATCATGCACAACCCCGATGACAAGCAAAGCAATTGTTTCATACTTTTGATGTTCTCAAACTTTTTCAATCTTCACGCAATATATGAGCGTGAGCCATGGATATAGCACTTTATGTGGAATAGGATGGTGGTTGTGGAGAAGACAAAAAAGGGAGAAGATAGTCTCACATCAACTAGGCGTATCAACGGGCTATGGAGATGACCATCAATAGATATCGGTGTGAGTGAGTAGGGATTGCCATGCAACAGATGCACTAGAGCTATAAGTATATGAAAGCTCAACAAAAGAAACTAAGTGGGTGTGCATCCAACTCGCTTGCTCATGAAGACCTAGGGCATTTTGAGGAAGCCCATCATTGGAATATACAAGCCAAGTTCTATAATGAAAAATTCCCACTAGTATATGAAAGTGATATCATAGGAGACTCCCTATCATGAAGATCATGGTGCTACTTTGAAGAACAAGTGTGGAAAAAGGATAGTAGCATTGTCCCTTCTCTCTTTTTCTCTCTTTTTTTGGGCCTTCTTTCTTTTTTTTGGCCTCTTTTCTCCTTTTTTTATTTTTCGTCTGGAGTCTCATCCCGACTTGTGGGGGAATCATAGTATCCATCATCCTTTCCTCACTTGGGACAATGCTCTAATAATGATGATCATCACACTTTATTTACTTACAACTCAAGAATTACAACTCAATACTTAGAACAAAATATGACTCTATGTGAATGCCTCCGGCGGTGTACCGGGATGTGCAATGATGCATGAGTGACATGTATGAAGAATTATGAACGGTGGCTTTGCCACAAATATGATGTCAACTACATGATCATGCAAGCAATATGACAATGATGAAGCGTGTCATAATAACAGAACGGTGGAAAATTGCATGGCTATATATCTCGGAATGGCTATGGAAATACCATAATAGGTAGGTATGGTGGCTGTTTTGAGGAAGGTATATGGTGGGTTTAAGGTACCGATGAAAGTTGCGCGATACTAGAGAGGCTAGCAATGGTGGAAGGGTGAGAGTGCGTATAATCCATGGACTCAACATTAGTCATAAAGAACTCACATACTTATTGCAAAAATCTATTAGTTATCGGAACAAAGTATTACACGCATGCTCCTAGGGGGATAGATTGGTAGGAAAAGACCATCGCTCGTCCCCGACCGCCACTCATAAGGAAGACAATCATTAAATAAATCATGCTCCGACTTCATCACATAACGGTTCACCATACGTGCATGCTACGGGAATCACAAACTTCAACACAAGTATTTCTCAAATTTACAACTACTCAACTAGCATGACTCTAATATCACCATCTCCATATCTCAAAACAACTATCAAGTATCAAAGTTCTCATAGTATTCAATGCACTTCTATGAAAGTTTCTATATTATTCCTAAAAGAAAATCTCCATGTTGTTCTAAAGGACTCTCAAAATAATATAAGTGAATCATGAGAGATCAATTATTTCTATAAAACAAATCCACCGCCGTGCTCTAAAATATATAAGTGAAGAACTAGAGCAAAAACTATATAGCTCAAAAGATATAAGTGAAGCACATAGAGTATTCTAATAAATTTCAAATCATGTGAGTCTCTCTCAAAAGGTGTGTACAGCAAGGATGATTGTGGTAAACTAAAAAGCAAAGACTCAAATCATACAAGACACTCCAAGCAAAACACATATCATGTGGTGAATAAAAATATAGCTCCAAGTAAAGTTACCGATGAACAAAGACAAAAGAGGGGATTCCTTCCGGGGCAACCCCAAGCTTAGGCTTTTTGGTGTCCTTGAATTTTACCTTGGGGTGCCATGGGAATCCCCAAGCTTAGGCTCTTGCCACTCCTTGTTCCATAATCCATCAAATATTTATCCAAAACTTGAAAACTTCACAACACAAAACTCAAAATAGAAAATCTCGTGAGCTCCGTTAGCGAAAGAAAACAAAACACCACTTCAAGGTACTGTGATGAACTCATTCTTGATTTATATTGGTATTAAACCTACTGTATTACAACTTCTCTATGGTTTATAAACTCTTTTACTAGCCATAGATTCATCAAAATAAGCAAACAACACACGAAAAACAGAATCTGTCAAAAACAGAACAGTCTGTAGTAATCTGTAGCTAACGCAAACTTCTGGAACCCAAAAAATTCTAAAATAAATTTCTGGACGTGAGGAATTTATCTATTAATCATCTACAAAAAGAATTAACTAAATATCACTCTTCAAATAAAAATGGCAGCAATTCTCGTGAGCGCTAAAGTTTCTGTTTTTTACAGCAAGATCAAAAAGACTTCCCCCAAGTCTTTCCAACGGTTCTACTTGGCACAAACACTAATTAAACACAAAAAACACAACCAAAACAGATTATAGATAAATTATTTATTACTAAACAGGATCAAAAAGCAAGGAATAAAAATAAAATTGGGTTGCATCCCAACAAGCGCTATCGTTTAACGCCCCTAGCTAGGCATACAAGCAAGGATAGATCTAGGTATTGCCATAATAATAGGATAGATCACGAAAACTCATTTCATATTCTCTATGTTCAGCAGCAAGTTTTTTTTGAGACAAGCAAAAGTAATCAAAAGGGCTAAATTTAATGGGACAGAAGTCCCCAAGATCAATTTTGGGAGGTATAGGTTCCTCCTTTGGCCCTTCCTATTGCACAACCAATTCATCATTATAAGCATTCTTTGACAAAACTTCGTAAGCCTATACTCGAGAGAATATCCTAGATCATTATTTCGAATAGAAAAATTATTATTAAGTTCAGAAATTCTATCAACTAGAACATTGGTAGGAACCTTTTTTCTAAGGTTCTCATTAAAAGCAACAAAGTCTAGAGTTTGAAAGCGCATTATTTCCTCTTGATCAAAGAGGATTGCCTCTATGGGAGGATGGGCAGCCTCCACCCTGTAGTGCGCAAAGATTTCTTTGGCCTCTTTTATTATAAATCTGAACTCATGAGCCAAAAAGATAGTAGCGGCACGCTTAACAGAAGAATGCTCAATATTAGAAAATTCTAGGAAAATCCTTTGTATGCAAGGATGCATGTGCATAAATTGCCTTTCAAGTTCAACTACAAGCATGGCGATAGCGTCTGCAAGACTACTAGTACTATGAAGAATAGAACTGCCCATAGAAGGCAAAGCACCGGCACATGTAAAGAAATCTTGGATAACTCCTTTTCCAATAATATTACCACTACCGATTTGGAATTTTTTTGTATGTAAGATAGGGGGTTCTTCAGCAGGAGCATCAAAATTTTCCATGTTATTATTATTGTCCATATAGACAATAATTTCCCCAATTTCAGACATAACGGCAGAAAGTGCGAGGAGCAAAAGAAAGAGGGAGGCGAACAAAAAGAGAGGGCAAATAAAACGGCAAGGGTGAAGTGGGGGAGAGGAAAATGAGAGGCAAATGGCAAATAATGTAATGCGAGGGATAAGAGTTTGTGATGGGTACTTGGTATGTCTTGACTTGTGCATAGACTCCCCGGCAACGGTGCCAGAAATGGCTCGTTGTTGGGAGTCAAATCTTGACTTGACTTGGTGCGAATCTCCCCGGTAACGGCGCCAGAAATGGCTCGTTGTCGGGAGTCAAATCTTGACTTGACTTGGCGCGAATCTCCCCGGCAACGGTGCTAGAAATCCTTCTTGCTACCTCTTGAGCACTGCGTTGGGTTTCCCTTGAAGAGGAAAGGGTGATGCAGTAAAGTAGCGTAAGTATTTCCCTCAGTTTTTGAGAACCAAGGTATCAATCCAGTAGGAGATCACGCTCGAGTCCCACGCACCTACACAAACAAATAAGAACCTCGCAACCAACGCGATAAAGGGGTTGTCAATCCCTTCACGGTCACTTACGAGAGTGAGATCTGATAGATATGATAAGATAATATTTTTGATATTTTTATGATAAAGAGAAATAAAGATGCAAAGTAAAATAAACAACGATAGAAATAACTAAGTGTTGGAAGATTAATATGATGGAAGATAGACCCGGGGGCCATAGGTTTCACTAGAGGCTTCTCTCAAGAGCATAAGTATTACGGTGGGTAAACGAATTACTGTCGAGCAATTGATAGAATTGAGCATAGTTATGAGAATATCTAGGTATGATCATGTATATAGGCATCACGTCCGCGACAAGTAGACCAAAACAATTCTGCATCTACTACTATTACTCCACACATCGACCGCTATCCAGCATGCATCTAGAGTATTAAGTTCATAAGAACAGAGTAATGCTTTAAGTAAGATGACATGATGTAGAGGGATAAACTCATGCAATATGATATAAACCCCATATTTTTATACTCGGTGGCAACAATACAATACGTGTTGTTTCCCTTTCTGTCACTGGGATCGAGCACCGCAAGATTGAACCCAAAGCTAAGCACTTCTCCCATTGCAAGAAAGATCAATCTAGTAGGCCAAACCAAACTGATAATTCGAAGAGACTTGCAAAGATAAACCAATCATACATAAAAGAATTCAGAGGAGATTCAAATATTGTTCATAGATAAACTTGATCATAAACCCACAATTCATCGGATCTCGACAAACACACCGCAAAAGAAGATTACATTGAATAGATCTCCAAGAAGATCGAGGAGAACTTTGTATTGAGATCTAAAGAAAGATAATAAGCCATCTAGCTAATAACTATGGACCCGTAGGTCTGAAGCAAACTACTCACACATCACCGAAGAGGCCATGGAGTTGATGTAGAGGCCCTCCATGATCGATGCCCCCTCCGACGGAGCTCCGAAAAAGGCCCCAAGATGGGATCTCTCGGGTACAGAAGGTTGCAACGGTGGAATTAGGTTTTCATGGTGCTCCTGGATGTTTGGGGGTACGTGGATATATATAGGAGGAAGAAGTAGGTCGGTGGAGCAACGAGGGGCCCACGAGGGTGGAGGGCGTGCCCAAGGGGGGTAAGCACGCCCCCCCTGCCTCGTGGCCTCCCTGATTGTTTCTTGACGCCCACTCCAAGTCTCCTGGATCACGTTTGTTGAGAAAATCACATTCCCGAAGGTTTCATTCCGTTTGGACTCCGTTTGATATTCCTTTTTGGCGAAAACCTAAAATAGGCACACAAAAAAGCAATTTGGGTTGGGCCTCCAGTTAGTAGGTTTGTCCCAAAAATGATATAAAGTGTAAAATAAAACCCATTGACATCCAAAATAGATAATATAATAGCATGGAGCAATCAAAAATTATAGATACGTTGGAGACGTATCACCCCCTCCTTCCTTCTCTTCTCTTTTCCCTTTCCTTCTCTCCTACTCCTACTACATGGAAGGGGGGAATCCTACTCCCAGTGGGAGTAGGACTCCCGAGGGCCCGCCATAGTAGAGGGCCGGCCCTCCCCCTCCTCCACTCCTTTATATACGGGGGAGGGGCACCCCATGAAGACACACAAGTTGATTAGTTGATCTTTTAGCTGTGTGCGGTGCCCGCCTCCACCATAATCCACCTCGGTCATATCATAGCGGTGCTTAGGCGAAGCCCTACGTCGGTAGCATCATCATCACCGTCATCACGCCATCGTGCTGATGGAACTGTCCCTCGAAGCTCTGCTGGATCGGAGTTCGTGGGACGTCACCGAGCTAAACGTGTGCTGAACTCGGAGGTGTCGTACGTTCGGTACTTGGATCGGTCGGATCGTGAAGACGTATGACTATATCAACCGCGTTCTCATAATGCTTCTGCTTATGGTCTACGAGGGTACGTAGATGATACTCTCCCCTCTCATTGCTATGCATCACGATGATCTTGCGTGTGCGTAGATTTTTTTTTTGAAATTACTGCGTTCCCCAACAGTGGCATCTGAGCCAGGTTTATGCGTAGATGTTATATGCACGAGTAGAACACAAAGGAGTTGTGGGCATGGGTATATACATATTGCTTGCCGTCACTAGTTGATTCTTGATTCAGCGGCATTGTTGGATGAAGCGGCCCAGACCGACATTACGCGTACGCTTACGTGAGACTGGTTCTACCGATGTGCTTCGCACACAGGTGGCTAGTGGGTGTCTGTTTCTCCAGCTTTAGTTGAATCGGATTCAATGAACAGGGTTCTTTCTGAAGATCAAAAAGCAATCACTATACCGCGTTGTGGTTTTTGATGCATAGGTAAGAACGGTTCTTGCTCAGCCCGTAGAAGCCACGTAAAACTTGCAACAACAAAGTAGGGACGTCTAACTTGTTTTTGCAGGGCATGTTGTGATGTGATATGGTCAAGACGTGATGAGATATAAATTGTTGTATGAGATGATCATGTTTTGTTAAAGTTATCGGCAACTGGCAGAAGCCTTATGGTTGTCTCTTTATTGCATAAGATGCAAGTGCCATGTAATTGCTTTACTATATCGCTATGCTATAGCAATAGTTACAAAAGCAATAGTTGGCAAGACGACCATGTGACGACACATTGATAGATATCAAGATGATGGAGATCATGGTGTCATGCCAGTGACGATAGAGATCATGACGGTACTTTGGAGATGTTGATCAAAGGTGCAAGATGATCGTGGCCATATCATGTCACATATTTTGATTGTATGTGATGTCTATCCTTTATGCATCTTATTTTGCTTAGTTCGGCGGTAGCATTATAAGATGATCTCTCACTAAATTTCAAGGTATAAGTGTTCTCCCTGAGTATGCACCGTTGCGACAGTTCGTCGTGCCGAGACACCACGTGATGATCGGATGTGATAAGCTCTACGTTCACATACAACGGGTGCAAGCCAGTTTGCACACGCGGATGATAACCCACAAGTATAGGGGATCAATTATAGCCTCTTTCGATAAGTAAGAGTGTCGAACCCAACGAGGAGCTAAAGGCAGAACAAATATTCCATCAAGTTCTATCGACCACCGATACAACTCTACGCACGCTGATGTTCGCTTTACCTAGAACAAGTATGAAACTAGAAGTACTTTGTAGGTGTTGTTGGGTAGGTTTGCAAGAAAGTAAAGAACACGAAAATAAAAGCTAGGGGCTGTTTAGATAAAGACACAACTAAATTAGTTTTAGTAGAGAGCTTTTGTCAACAAGAAAGTTATTTGTCCCTAGGCAATCGATAATTAGACCAGTAATCATTATTGCAATTTTATTTGAAGGAGAGGCATAAGCTAACATACTTTATCTACTTGGATCATATGCACTTATGATTGGAACTCTAGCAAGCATCCGCAACTACTAAAGATTCATTAAGGTAAAACCCAACCATAGCATTAAAGTATCAAGTCCCCTTTATCCCATACGCAAACAACCTACTTACTCGGGTCTGTGCTTCTGTCACTCACGCCACCCACCATAAGCAAATCATGAACATATTGCAAACCCTACAGTGGGAATCCCTCACGCTTGCGCGACACGGAGAGCACCATAGGACAGCACCAATAATAAAACATACAACTCAAACCAATCTTGATCATCAAATAGCCATTAGGACAAAACAGATCTACTCAAACATCATAGGATAGCCATACATCATTGGGAAATAATATATAGCGTTGAGCACCATGTTTAAGTAGAGACAGCGGGTAAGAGAGAGGTTACACCGCTGCATAGAGGGGGGAAGAATTGGTGAAGATGGCGGTGATGATGATGGCCCCCGGTGGCACTCCGGCACCACCGGAAGCAAGGGGGAGAGGGCCCCCCTTCTTATTCTTCCTTGACCTCCTCCCTAGATGGGAGAAGGGTTTCCCCTCTGGTCCTTGGCTCCCATGGCATGGGAGGGGCGAGAGCCCCTCCGAGATTGGATCTATCTCTCTGTTTCTCTCTGGTTCTACGTTTTCTGGCTCTATTTCACCGTTTCGTATATATATGGAGATCCGTAACTCCGATTGGCCTGAAACCTTCGCCGTGATTTTTTCTTTCTAAATATTAGCTTTCTTGCGGCAAAAGAAGACCGTCAACCGCCTTACGGTGGGCTCACGAGGGTAGGGGGCGTGCCCTAAGGGGGGGCGCCCCCTGCCTCGTGACCACCTCGGGCACTGGTTCGCGTTGATTTTCCTTCCGAATTTTCCATATTTTCCAAAAATAAGCTCCGTCCGTTTTTATCCGTTTGGACTCCGTTTGATATGGGTATTCTGCGAAACCAAAAACATGCAATAGACAAGAACTGGCACTGGGCACTGGATCAATATGTTAGTCCCAAAAATAATATAAAAAGTTGCCAAAAAGTATATGAAAGTTGAATAATATTGGCATGGAACAATCAAAAATTATAGATACGACAGAGACGTGTCAGCATCCTCAAGCTTAATTCCTGCTCGTCCTCGAGTAGGTAAATGAAAAAAAATTGATGTGGAATGCTACCTAGCATAATCTTGATCATATGTCTAATCATGGCATGAATATTAAGATATGAGTGATTCAAAGCAATAATCTATCCTTTGACATAAAAATAATAATACTTCAAGCATACCAACCAAGCAATTATGTCTTATTGAAATAACATAGCCAAAGAAAGCTCATCCCTACAAAATCATATAGTCTGGCTATGCTCCATCTTCACCACACAAAGCATTCACATCATGCACAACCCCGATGACAAGCCAAGCAATTGTTTCATACTTTTGAAGTTCTCAAACATTTTCAACTTTCACGCAATACATGAGCGTGAGCCATGGACATAGCACTATAGGTGGAGAAGACAAAAAAGGAGAAAGTCTCACATCGACGCGGCTAATCAACGGGCTATGGAGATGCCCATCAATTGATGTCAATGTGAGGAGTAGGGATTGCCTGCAACGGATGCACTAGAGCTATAAGTGTATGAAAGCTCAAACTAAAACTAAGCGGGTGTGCATCCAACTTGCTTGCTCATGAAGACCTAGGGCATTTGAGGAAGCCCATCGTTGGAATATACAAGGCAAGTTCTATAATGAAAATTCCCACTAGTATATGGAAGTGATAACTCAAGAGACTCTCTATATGAAGAACATGGTGCTACTTTGAAGCACAAGTGTGGTAAAAGGATAGTAACATTGCCCCTTTTTTCTATCTTTTTTTGCGGGCTTCTTTGGCCCCCCTTTTTTTATTTAGGCTTATTTGGCCTCTCTTTTTTTGGGCAATGCTCTAATAATGATGATCATCACACTTTTATTTACTTACAACTCAATATTACAACTGGATACTAGAACAAAGATATGACTCTATATGAATGCCTCCGACGGTGTGCCGGGATGTGCAATGATCTAGCGTAGCAATGACATCCAAAAAAACGGACAAGCCATGAAAACATCATGCTAGCTATCTTACGATCATGCAAAGCAATATGACAATAAATGCTCAAGTCATGTATATGATGATGATGGAAGTTGCATGGCAATATATCTCGGAATGGCTATGGAAATGCCATAATAGGTAGGTATGGTGGCTGTTTTGAGGAAGATATAAGGAGGTTTATGTGTGATAGAGCGTATCGTATCATGGGGTTTGGATGCAGCGGCGAAGTTTGCACCAACTCTCGAGGTGAGAAAGGGCAATGCACGGTACCGAAGAGGCTAGCAATGATGGAAGGGTGATAGTGCGTATAATCCATGGACTCAACATTAGTCATAAAGAACTCACATACTTATTGCAAAAATCTATTAGTCATCGAAACAAAGTACTACGCGCATGCTCCTAGGGGGATAGATTGGTAGGAAAAGACCATCGCTCGTCCCCGACCGCCACTCATAAGGAAGACAATCAATAAACACCTCATGCTCCAACTTCGTTACATAACGGTTCACCATACGTGCATGCTACGGGACTTGCAAACCTCAACACAAGTATTTCTCAATTTCACAATTACTCGACTCGCACGACTCTAGTATCACCATTTTTATATCGCAAAACTATTGCAAAGAATCAAACATATCATATTCAGTGATCTACAAGTTTATGTAGGATTTTATGACTAACCATGTGAATGACCAGTTCCTGTCATCTCTATAAATAGATATAAGTGAAGCAAGAGAGTTTAATTCTTTCTACAAAAGATATGCCCGTGCTCTAACAAATATAAGTGAAGCAAAAGAGCATTCTGTAAATGTCGGTTGTCTAAGTAAAGAGAAACAGGCAATCCAAACTTCAAATGATATAAGTGAAGCACATGAAGCATTCTATAAAGCCATACTCAAAAAATATAAGTGAAGTGCAAAGAGCATTCTATAAATCAACCAAGGACTATCTCATACCAGCATGGTGCATAAAAAGAAAAATAAAAACCTAAATGCAAAAGACGCTCCAAGACTTGCACATATCGCATGAACGAAACGAATCCGAAAACATACCGATATTTGTTGAAGAAAGAGGGGATGCCTCCCCAGCATCCCCAAGCTTAGAAACTTGAGTCTCCTTGAATATTTACTTGGGGTGCCTCGGGCATCCCCAAGCTTGAGCTCTTGCCTCTCTTCGTTCTTCTCACATCGAGACCTTCTCAATCATAGAACACTTCATCCACACAAAACTTCAACAGAAAACTCGGTAAGATCCGTTAGTATAATAAAGCAAATCACTACTCTAAGTACTGTTGCAAACCAATTCATATTTTTTTTGCATTGTGTCTACTGTAATATAAATTTTTCATGGCTTAATCCACTGATATAAATTGATAGTTTCATCAAAACAAGCAAACTATGCATCAAAAACAGAATCTGTCTAAAACAGAACAGTCTGTAGTAATCTGAACATTCACCATACTTCTTATACTTGAAAAATTCTACAAAAATTAGGAAAAATAAACAATTTGTATAGGAAGACAGTGCAAAAAGAATCAGAACCATTTGACATACCAGCTAAAAATGTAAAATCGCTCACTACAGCCAAAGTTTCTGTCCTGCACCGTACAAACCATCAAGCAAATGTAAACATCCTAAAGGCAAACCTTGGCACATTATTTTTATTTCTAAACTTTATAAAAGGACACAACAGAAATAAATGACTCTCTAAAAATTCTGGGTTGTCTCCCTGGAAACGCTTTCTTTAAAGCCATTAAGCTATGCATATAGTGCTCAAGTAATGAATCCACCCGGATCCCAAGGTATATCAAAGCCAATTTTAATTAACAATGATTTATAATTTAGTAGTGAGCACAAGGTAACATATATCATGTAATGACGAAGTCTAACTCTCTTCCTATGCATCGGCATGTCATAAAAGAACAATTCATGCACACAAAGTAAAGGCCAATGCATAGTATAAATAGTTTCTTGCAATTTTATCGTATTGGAAACATAGAGAGGTGGAGATATAGTTCCTCTCTCATAATAATTGCAAGTAGGAGCAGCAAGCACATGCATATTTTATTCATCAAAATCATCATGTGCAACGGTAAAAGGCAACCCATCAATATAATCCTTAATAAGAGCAAACTTCTCCGATATAGTGTAGTCGGGAGAATTCAAAAAGATAATAGGACTATCATGTGTGGGTGCAACAACAACAATTTCATGTTTAACATAAGGAACTATAGAAAGTTCATCTCCATAAGCATAATTCATATTGGCATCTTGGCCACAAGCATAGCAAGAATCATCAAAAAGGGATATTTCAAGAGAATCAATGGGATCATAACAATCATCATAGCAATCATCCTTCGGTAAGCATGAAGGGGAATCAAACAATGTATGAGTTGAAGAGTTACTCTCATTAGAAGGTGGGCACGGGTGATCAATCCGCTCTTCCTCCCTTTGTTCTTCGCTCTCTTCCTCATCTTTTTCATCCAATGAGCTCACAGTTTCAACCATAGACTCCTGCAAAATATTAGTCTCTTCTTGGACAGCGGAGTATTCCTCAAGATATGGTTTAACATAAGCATTAGAAGCATAATTATCAACACAATATTTAAGTATGGCAGAATTTTCAGATTGGTAAAGAGTAGCATCATACTTTTCAATCAAAGAAGCAATTTCATAAGCACCCTTAAAAGCAACAAATTCTTCAATTTGTTGAACATCATAGTAACTATAAACACCCTTAGCATACGAAGATACGATTCCATTATCAATAAACTCACATTGGTAGGGAAGGTGTTTCTTAGGGTTTTCAGAACAACAAGTAAAATCATATATATAACATAAATTCCAAGCATAGCATTGCAAACGATGAATTTGATCCAATAAACGTTTCCCTCTTTCAGATATACGGTGTCGCGCATAACAAGCATGCTCATCTAAAGATTTGCCCTCAACTAAGCTAGTTGGGGTTTCAGCACGAGCACATAGGGATCGAAGATGATCCAAGTAATAAGCTTCAGCAGTGTGATAGATTTTGAGTGGTTCTTCAACCATTGGTTCAGTAGGTACAACTAATTTTTTTGGTATTTTGCATTTCCTACCCATAACTAAAGATAGAAAACAACTAAGAACAGCAAATAAAAATTACTTAGTGATAAAGCAAACAAGCACACACGAGAATATTCACCCCACGCTATTGCTCCCCGGCAACGGCGCCAGAAAAAGGTCTTGATAACCCACAAGTATAGGGGATCAATTGTAGCCTCTTTCGATAAGTAAGAGTGTCGAACCCAACGAGGAGCTAAAGGCAGAACAAATATTCCCTCAAGTTCTATCGACCACCGATACAACTCTACGCACGCTTGATGTTCGCTTTACCTAGAACAAGTATGAAACTAGAAGTACTTTGTAGGTGTTGTTGGATAGGTTTGCAAGAAAGTAAAGAACACGAAAATAAAAGCTAGGGGCTGTTTAGATAAATACACAACTAAATTAGCTTTAGTAGAGAGCTTTTGTCAACAAGGAAGTTATTTGTCCCTAGGCAATCGATAACTAGACCGGTAATCATTATTGCAATTTTATTTGAGGGAGAGGCATAAGCTAACATACTTTCTCTACTTGGATCATATGCACTTATGATTGGAACTCTAGCAAGCATCCGCAACTACTAAAGATTCATTAAGGTAAAACCCAACCATAGCATTAAAGTATCAAGTCCCCTTTATCCCATACGCAAACAACCTACTTACTCGGGTATGTGCTTCTGTCACTCACGCCACCCACCATAAGCAAATCATGAACATATTGCAAACCCTACAGTGGGAATCCCTCACGCTTGTGCAACACGGAGAGCACCATAGGACGGCACCAATAATAAAACATACAACTCAAACCAATCTTGATCATCAAATAGCCATTAGGACAAAACAGATCTACTCAAACATCATAGGATAGCCATACATCATTGGGAAATAATATATAGTGTTGAGCACCATGTTTAAGTAGAGATTACAGTGGGTAAGAGAGAGGTTACACTGCTGCATAGAGGGGGGGAAGAGTTGGTGAAGATGGCAGTGATGATGATGGCCCCCAGTGGCACTCCGGCGCCACCGGAAGCAAGGGGGAGAGGGCCCCCCTTCTTCTTCTTCCTTGACCTCCTCCCTAGATGGGAGAAGGGTTTCCCCTCTGGTCCTTGGCTCCCATGGCGTGGGAGGGGCGAGAGCCCCTCCGAGATTGGATCTATCTCTCTGTTTCTCTCTGGTTCTGCGTTTTCTGGCTCTGTTTCACCGTTTCATATATATATGGAGATCCGTAACTCCGATTGGCCTGAAACCTTCACCGTGATTTTTTTCCGAATATTAGCTTTCTTGCGGCAAAAGAAGAGCGTCAACCGCCTTACGGTGGGCTCACGAGGGTAGGGGCGTGCCCCCTGCCTCGTGACCACCTCGGGCACTGGTTCGCGTTGATTTTCCTTCCGAATTTTCCATATTTTCCAAAAATAAGCTCCGTCCGTTTTTATCCCGTTTGGACTCCGTTTGATATGGGTATTCTACAAAACCAAAAACATACAACAGACAAGAACTGACACTGGGCACTGGATCAATATGTTAGTCCCAAAAATAATATAAAAAGTTGCCAAAAAGTATATGAAAGTTGAATAATATTGGCATGGAACAATCAGAAATTATAGATATGACGGAGACGTATCAGCGGAATACTCGGGTTAAACTTGACAAGCCTAGCATATGCAGATATGGCCTCGGAACACTGGAGACCGGAAGGTTGAGCGTGAATCATATAGTAGATATGATCAACATAGTGATGTTCACCATTGAAAACTACTCCATCTCACGTGATGATCGGACTTGGTTTAGTTGATTTGGATCACGTGATCATTTAGATGACTAGAGGGATGTCTATCTAATTGGGAGTTCTTAAGTAATATGATTAATTAACTTTAATTTATCATGAACTTAGTCCTGATAGTATTTGCATAACTATGTTGTAGATCAATAGCTTGCGATGTAGCTCCCCGTTTATTTTGATATGTTCCTAGAGAAAAACTAAGTTGAAAGATGTTAGTAGCAATGATGCGGATTGGATCCATGATCGGAGGATTATCCTCATTGCTGCACAGAAGAATTATGTCCTTGATGCACCGCTAGGTGACAGATCGATTGTAGGAGCAAATGCAGACGTTATGAACATTTGGCAAGCTCGATATGATGACTACTTGATAGTTTAGTGCACCATGCTTTATGACTTAGAATCGGGGCTTCAAAGACGTTTTGAACGCCACGGAGCATATGAGATGTTCCAAGAGTTGAAATTAGTATTTCAGACTCATGCCCATGTCGAAAGGTATGAGACCTTTGACAAGCACTTTGCCTACAAGATGGAGGAGAATAGCTCAGCTAGTGAGCATGTGCTCAGAATGTCTGAGTACTACAACACTTGAATCAAGTGGGAGTTAATCTTCTAGATAAGATAGTGATTGACAGAGTTCTCTAGTCACTATCACCAAGTTACTGGAACTTCATGATGAACTATAATATGCAAGGGATAACGGAAATGATTCCCAAGCTCTTCGTGATGCTGAAATCGACGAAGGTAGAAATCAAGAAAAGCATCAAGTGTTGATAGTTGACAAGACCAGTAGTTTCAAGAAAATGGCAAAGGGAAGAAGGGGAACTTCAAGAAGAACGGCAAGCAAGTTGCTCAAGTGAAGAGGCCCAAGTCTAGACCTAAGCCTGAGACTAAGTGCTTCTACTGCAAAGGGACTGGTCACTGGAAGCAGAACTGCCCCAAGTATTTGGCGGATAAGAAGGATGGTAGAGTGAACAAAGGTATATTTGATATACATGTTATTGATGTGTACTTTACTAGTGTTTATAGCAACCCCTTAGTATTTGATACTAGCTCAGTTGCTGAGATTAGTAACTCGAAACGGGAGTTGCAGAATGAACAAAGACTAGTTAAGGGTGAAGTGACGATGTGTGCTGGAAGTGGTTCCAAGATTGATATGATCATCATCGCACACTCCCTATACTTTCGGGATTAGTGTTGAACCTAAATAAATGTTATTTGGTGTTTGCGTTAAGCATGAATATGATTTGATCATGTTTATTGCAATACGGTTATTCATTTAAAGTCAGAGAATAATTGTTGTTCTGTTTACATGAATAAAACCTTCAATGGTCATACACCTAAGGTGAATGGTTTATTGAATCTTGATCGTAGTGATACACATATTCATAACATTGAAGCCAAAAGATGCAAAGTTAATAATGATAGTGCAACTTATTTGTGGCACTACCGTTTAGGTCATATTGGTGTAAAGCGCAAGAAGAAAATCCATGCTGATGGGCTTTTGGAATCACTTGATTATGAATCAGTTGATGCTTGCGAACCATGCCTCATGGGAAAGATGACTAAGACTCCGTTCTCCGGAACAATGGAGCGAGCAACAGACTTGTTGGAAATAATACATACTGATGTATGCAGTCTGATGAGTGTTGAGGCTCGCAGCAGGTATCGTTATTTTCTGACCTTCACAGATGATTTGAGTAAGATATGGGTATATCTTCTTGATGAAACATAAATCTGAAACATTTGAAAAGTTCAAATAATTTCATAGGGAAGTGGAAAATCATCGTAACAAGAAAATAAAGTTTCTATGATCTGATCGTGGAGGAGAATATTTGAGTTACGAGTTTGGTCTTCATTTGAAACAATGCGAAATAGTTTCGCAACTCACGCCACATGGAACACCACAGCGTAATGGTGTGTCCGAACATCGTAACTGTACTTTATTAGATATGATGCAATCTATGATGTCTCTTACCGATTTACCACTATCGTTTTGGGGTTATGCATTAGAGACAGCTGCATTCACATTAAATAGGGTGCGATCTAAATTCGTTGAGACGAAGCCATATGAACTGTGGTTTGGCAAGAAACCAAAGTTGTCATTTCTTAAAGTTTGGGGTTGCAATGCTTATGTGAAAAAGTTTCATCCTGATAAGCTCAAACCCAAATCAGAGAAATGTGTCTTCATAGGATACACAAAGGAGACAGTTGGGTACACCTTCTATCACTGATCCAAAGGCAAGACATTCATTTCTAAGAATGGATCCTTTCTAGAGAAGGAATTTCTCTCAAAAGAAGTGAGTGGGAGGAAAGTAGAACTTGATGAGGTAATTGTACCTGCTCCTTTATTGGAAAGTAGTTCATCACAGAAATTTGTTCCTGTGACTCCTACACCAATTAGTGAGGAAGCTAATGATGATGATCATGTAACTTCAGATCAAGTTACTACCGAATCTCGTAGGTCAACCAGAGTGGTACGTAATCCTGTTCCGGATGTCATGTTACTTGACCATGACGAACCTACGAACTATGAGGAAGCGAAGATGAGCCTAGATTCCGCAAAATGGCTTGAGGCCATGAAATCTGAGATGGGATCCATGTATGAGAACAAAGTATGGACTTTGATTGACTTGCCCAATGATCGGTGAGTCATTAAGAATAAATGGATCTTCAAGAGGAAGACGCATGCTGATAGTAGTGTTAGTATCTACAAATCTTGAATTGTCGCAAAATGTTTTCGACAAGTTCAAGGTGTTGACTACAATGAGATTTTCTCACTCTCGTATCGATGCTTAAAAGTTTGTCCAAATCATGTTAGCAGTTGCCGCATTTTATGAAATCTGGCAAATGGATGTCAAAATTGTATTCCTTCATGGATTTCTTAAAATAAGAGTTGTATATGATGCAACCAGAAGGTTTTGTCGATCCTAAAGGTGTTAACAAAGTGAGCAAGCTCCAGCGATCCATCTACGGACTGGTGCAAGCATCTCGGAGTTGGAATATATGCTTTGATAAAGTGATCAAGGCATATGGTTTTATACAGACTTGCGGTGAAGCCTGTATTTACAAGAAAGTGAGTGGGAGCACTACAGCATTTTTGATAAGTATATGTGAATGACATATTGTTGATCGGAAATAACGTAGAATTTTTTGGAAAGCATAAAGGAGTGTTTGAAAAGAGTTATTCAAAGAAAGACCTTGATGAAGTTGCTTACACATTGAGCATCAAGATCTATAGAGATAGATCAAGACACTTGATAAGTTTTTTCAATGAGTACATACCTTGACAAGATTTTGAAGTAGTTCAAAATGGAACAGTCAAAGAAGGGGTTCTTGCCTGTGTTGCAAGGTGTGAAGTTGAGTAAAGACTCAAAACCTGACCACAGCAGAAAATAGAAAGAGAATGAAAAGTCATTCCCTATGCCTCAGTCATAGGTTCTATAAAGTATGCTATGTTGTTTACCAGTCCTATTGCATACATTAGCATCTTTCTGGCAAGGGAGTACAATAGTGATCTAGGAGTAGATCACTGGACATCGGTAAAAATTATCCTTAAAGGACTAAGGAAATATTTCTCAATTATGGAGGTGATAAAAGAGTTCGTTGTAAAGAGTTACATCGATGCAAGCTTTTTACATCGATCTAGATGACTCTAAGTCTCGATCTGGATACATATTGAAAGTGGGAGGAATTAGCTAGAGCAGCTCCGTGCAGAGCATTGTAGACATAGAAATTTGCGAAATACATACGGATCTGAATGTTGTAGACCCATAGGCTAAACTTCTCTCACAAGAAAAACATGATCACTCTTTGGGTGTTAATCACATAGCGATGTGAACTAGATTATTGACTCTAGTAAACCCTTTGGATATTAGTCACATGGAGATGTGAACTAATCACATAAAGATGTGAACTAGATTATTGACTCTAGTGCAAGTGGGGACTGAAGGAAAAATATGCCCTAGAGCCAATAATAAAGTTATTATTTATTTCCTTATATCATGATAAATGTTTATTATTCATGCTAAAATTGTATTAACCGGAAACTTAGTACATGTGTGAATACATAGACAAATAGAGTGTCATTAGTATGCCTCTACTTGACTAGCTCGTTGAATCAAAGATGGTTAAGTTTCCTAGCCATAGTCATTAGAGAATGATTGATTGACTTGACCCATTCTGTTAGCTTAGCACGATGATCGTTTAGTTTGTTGCTATTGCTTTCTTCATGACTTATACATGTTCCTATGACTATGGGATTATGCAACTCCCGTTTACCGGAGGAACACTTTGTGTGCTACCAAACGTCACAACGTAACTGGGTGATTATAAAGGTGCTCTACAGGTGTCTCCGAAGGTACTTGTTGGGTTGGCGTATTTCGAGATTAGGATTTGTCACTCCGATTGTCGGAGAGGTATCTCTGGGCCCTCTCGGTAATGCACATCACTATAAGCCTTGCAAGCAATGTGACTAATGAATTAGTTGCGGGATGATTCATTACGAAACGAGTAAAGAGACTTGCCGGTAACGAGATTGAACTAGGTATTGAGATACCGACGATCGAATCTCGGGCAAGTAACATACCGATGACAAAGGGAATAACGTATACCGTTATGCGGTTTGACCGATAAAGATCTTCGTAGAATATGTAGGAGCCAATATGAGCATCCAGGTTCCGCTATTGGTTATTGACCGGAGATGAGTCTCGATCATGTCTACATAGTTCTCAAACCCGTAGGGTACGCACGCTTAACGTTCGGTGACGATTGGTATTATGAGTTTATGTGTTTTGATGTACCTAAGGTTGTTCGGAGTCCCGGATGAGATCAGGGACATGACGAGGAGTCTCAAAATGTTCGGGACGTAAAGATCGATATATTGGAAGGCTATATTTGGACATCGGAAAGGTTCTGAGTGGTTCGGGTATTTATCGGAGTACCGGAGAGTTACGGGAATTCACCGGGGAGTATATGGGCCTTATTGGGCTTTAGGGGAAAGAGAGAGGGGAGGCTATGCGCCCCCCCAGGCCTAGTACGAATTAGACTAGGGGGAGGGGCGGCGCCCCCTCCTTCCTTCTCTTCTCTTTTCCCTTTCCTTCTCTCCTACTCCTACTACATGGAAGGGGGGAATCCTACTCCCGGTGGGAGTAGGACTCCCCAGGGCGCGCCATAGTAGAGGGTGTTACGGCATATCTCTCTCAAGGTAGTTTTGGTGATTGATGACAACATGTTTGCGGACTAATCATGTGCTTTGAATAGTTCACAGATTCACCCCTGGCACGAGACGTTTTCTTCCCTTCGGAGTGTCTTTCAAGACGGTGTAGCTCTTTCGTTTCTCTCTCGGTGGACTAGTTGCGTAGAGGGCACCGTTCTATCAAGAGGGGGTCCACTGGGGTATTGCATGGGTGGAATCAACACGTACACATCAGCTTCTCACCCTCCGAGATTTTCCATTCCATTGAAGAGATCTCTCCGCTTTTCTTTGTCCTGTCTGGGTCCCAGCGGTAGTACCGCGCAACCCAGCCGTAGTACCGCTGAGGAGCCACAAGCGGCAGTACCGCTCCACAGCGGTAGTACCGCTCGTGACTCCACAGCAGTAGTACCGCTGGGGTGCCTGGCACCACGCCTCGTCCTCAGCCTCTTTGGAGAGATTCTCTCTCTCTCTTCAGTATCCCAACGGTAGTACCGCACTACCAGCGGTAGTACGGCCGAAGGGTCACAAGCGGCAGTTCCGCTCCACAGCGGTAGTACCGCCCATGACCCCGCTGCCGTAGTACCGCTGGGCTGTCTGGCTCCTACCGCCTCGACTCGAGGGGTCTTTTTCTCGTGTCGGGTTTTGCGGCACTAGTTGCAGTTGTAGAGGCGGTACTACCGTTTCAAGAGCGGTAGTACTGCCCCTAACACCGCGGTAGTACTGCGTTGGGTCCTATTCCCTACTAGTCTCCTCTGCGCGGCTGTGCCGCTGGCTAGTGCGGCAGTACCGCTGACCTAGCGGTAGTACCGCCCCCTCCTAGCGGTAGTACCGCCCTGTGCGGGGCTGGTTGGTGAGGGGCAACGGTTGGATTGTTGCCCCCACTATAAAAAGGGGTCCCCTTATTCCCTTTGACCCACCTCTTCCCCCTCAAGCTCCATTTATTTCTCAAGCTCCATTAAATGCTCCAAGCTCCATTTTCGCCCGATCTATCTCTCTAGCCAATCAAACTTGTTGATTTGCTCGGGAGTGGTTGAGAAGGCCCCGATCTACACTTCCACCAAGGGATTTTCGATTCCCCCACTCATCCCTAGCGGATCTTGTTACTCTTGGGTGTTTGAGCACCCTAGATGGTTGAGGTCACCACGGAGCCATAGTCCATTGTGGTGAAGCTTCATGGTTTTGTTGGGAGACTCCGATTAAGTTGTGGAGATTGCCCCAACCTTGTTTGTAAAGGTTCGGTTGTCGCCTTCAAGGGCACCAATAGTGGAATCACGGCATCTCGCATTGTGTGAGGGCGTGAGGAGAATACGGTGGCCCTAGTGGCTTCTTGGGGAGCATTGTGCCTCCACACCGCTCTAACGAAGACGTACTTCTCCTCAAAAGGAAGGAACTTCGGTAACACATCCTCGTCTTCACCGGATCCACTCTTGGTTATCTCTTACCTTTACTTGTGCAAGCTCTTTAGTGTTACTTCTCTTACTTGCTTGTATGCTTGTTGTTATTGCATCATATAGGTTGCTCACCTAGTTGCACATCTAGACAACCTACTTTGATGCAAAGTTTAATTTGGTAAAGAAAAGTAAAAATTGGTAGTTGCCTATTCACCCCCCTCTAGTCAACCATATCGATCCTTTCAATTGGTATCAGAGCCTCGTCTCTTTATTAAGGACTTTACCGTCCAAAGAGTATGGTTGATACCGTAGATGGTGTGGAGGAACACTCCGGTGTGAATCCGATCTCGTCTACGGGCGATGGGGGAACCTCGGTCTCTCGTGAGGAGTTCAATGTGGCCTTGGAGACATTGAAAACCTCCATGACAACCAAAGTTGAAAGCATGTTTACTAAATTTCTTGAGGGGCTTAAACTTTCCACCGCACCGTTGGAAGTGGGTGACCCCGCCAACAAGGTGACGGATGCTATCCCTGACAAGGGGGAAGCTAGTAGTGAAAAGGCTCCTTCTTCTAGTGGTAAGAATGGCACCGGCATCTTTGCCCATGTGGAACCACCACTTGTTTATGGTGGACCGGTTCCTTCCACTCATTTGAATCATGCCGGTCCTCCCCCTAAGATTGTGAAAAATGAGGACTTTGATTCTTGGGTTTACCGCTTTAAACGTCATTTAAATCATGTGAACACTAACCTTTGGAGAATCATTGAAGAAGGTTTCTATCCACATGATCCAAGCAACTTCACTCCTCGAGAAGCCCTGGACAATCAATTCAATGAGAATGTTCTCTTCATCATTCAAGATGCAATTCCACCCGAAGACCTACCTCATCTTCGTCCCTTCGCCTTGGCCAAAGATGCATGGCATTGTGTTGTCTCTCTCTACCGGGGAAGCGCAAGCATTTAACGCTCCAACTATGAAGTGGTACAAGATGAGGCCGATGAGTTTGCAATGAAAGAAGATGAAGAACCTCGTGAGCTTTATCGGAGAGTAACCAAACTCGCCGTCTCACTACGAGATCATGGGAGCAAGGACACGGATGACAATTGGATCAAGCGAAAATTCCTCAAGGCAATGATGCCTATCACAAGGCCATGTCCTCTGTCATTCGTCAAAGACCGGACTTCCACACTTTGACCTCAAGCGAAGTGTTGGATGAGTTTGTGGCCATGAACATTTTGGACAAGACCGCCGACAATGCGGTGCTTCGTTCTCGAAGGGCAAATAGGCCTAACCTTGCATTGAAGGCCAAGCTCACCGTTGAAGAAGAAGAAGAGGAAGTAGAGGAGAGCAACCCCGAAGATACGAAGTATGCATATCATGAACACATGGCACTTGCTTCAAGGCAATTTTGGAGCAAGAAAAACTCGAGGCCAAACTTTAACAAAAACAACTCAAGTGGCACGAAGAGCAAGCAACGTGTAAGGACTTGCTACAATTGCGGCAACGTGAGTCATTTTGTTGCGGAGTGCCCATATGAGAAGAGGGAAGACAATGGTGGCAAGCTCATCCGAAAGGACAAGGCCAAGTTGTTCCCCAACAAGAGCAACTTCACCAAGAAGACTCCTCCCAAGGCATTGGTGGTACAAGAAGAGTACAATGAGGATGATGATGATGATGATGAAAGTGATGAGTCGGTTGCCATGGCCTCCGTTGCCATTGCGATGACTCCACGGGTATCTCTTCGATTCACCCAATGAGAGCATCACTGCCAAGTGCCTCATGGCTAAAGCCACCAACAAGGTAACCTCCAACATCAAAACTATCATCATTAATCATCCTTCTCCGGCGGATAGCATTAATGAACTTGATGAAGATAATGTGGAGGCTAATGAGTTTGAGGCCTTTATGGGCAAACTCAAGGGAAAATCCAAGAAGCGCTTTATTGCTCTCTTGGAACAACTTGGTGAAGCCAATGACATGATCGAGGCTCACGAAAACACCATCACTAAGATGGAAGGGCATAGTCGTGACTATGCCGATGAGATTTCGGATCTTTTCAATGCTCTTGAGGAAGAGCGTGGTCTTCGTTTGGCTCTTGAGGAGTCACACAACGTTGATCATGCTAAGTTAAAGAAAGATTATGATCATGTCCTCATTGTTTCTCGTGTGCTAAATTCTGAGAAGGCCAAACTTGGGGTTGATCTTGCTAGACTCAAAGAGGAGTTTGATATACTTGACAAGGCCCACAAGGCCTTGAAGGGTATTCACACTAGTCTCAAGGAGTCTCATGATCAACTCCAAGTGAAGCTAACTAAGGAGAAATCGACTTTTCCTCATATGGTTTTAATTGACAATGCAAATGCTACTAACCCGTGTTGTGAGCATATACATATTGTTGAGGAAAATGCTAAGTTGAAGGAGAAACTTGAGAGAGGTCTTGCGACTTGCATACAAGGCAAGAAGAACCTCAATGATCTCTTGATCAACCAAAGGGGAGTTGTGGCCAAGGAAGGGGTTGGGTACGTGCCCGACTCCAAGAACAAGAAGAAGAATGACAAGACCAAAAGACCTCCTCCTCTCATGCAAACCTTTGTGAAGGAGGGAGAGAGTGCCTCCGAGGAGAAGAAAAAGAACACTGCAAAGGGCGGCAATGTCAAGAAGGGCAATGCCACCCCTCCCAACAAAGCCGGCGATTTTAACCCTTCTTATGTGTTATGCCGTGCTAGTGATGGGCATGTTTATGCCAAATTTGTTGGTTCTCTTCATGAGTACATTGAATGGTCTATTTGGGTTCCAAAGACCCTTGTTACTAACATCAAAGGATCCATTACAAAATGGGTACCTAAAACCAAGCATTGATCTGTTGTAGGTGTTTGCTTCCGGTGGTGGATCATGGTTGCTCGATAGCGGAGCTACAAATCATATGACCGGAAGCAAGGACTTGGTGGTGGACGTGCACAAGGTTCCATCTATGCCCACCAATGTTGAGTGGGGTGACGCCTCATCTTCTAAGGTATTGGGACTTGGCAAGGTGGTCATCTCTCATGATCTCACGATCGAGAAGGTCATGCTTGTTGAGTCCCTTGCATACAATTTACTTTCGGTTCGTCAACTTGCAATCATGGGCTTTGCCACTTTATACCGTGGCCCTCTTGTGGAGCAAGACTCTTAAAGTAGCTTTTGTTGGGCATGTCGAGAATGGTCTATACGTGATTAACTTTTCGGAGCGACCCACTAAGACAGCGACGTGCCTAATGGCTAAAGTTGATGTGGGATGGCTTTGGCATCGCCGTTTAGCCCATGTCAATATGAGATCTTTGCAAAGTCTCCTCAAGGGGGACCATGTCCGTGGACTAACGAATGTTAGTTTTGCTAAAGATCGTACTTGCAGTGCCTGTATCGAAGGAAAGCTACATGAGAAGGCTCACCCTCCCACGACTATCATTTATTCGAAGAGGCCTTTGGAGCTCCTTCACATGGATCTCTTTGGGCCTCCATCCTTCGATAGTCTTGGAGGTAGGAAGTATTGCTTGGTGATTGTGGATGACTACTCAAGGTACATGTGGGTGTATTTCTTCAAGAGGAAGAGCGAGACCCAACAAACCGTCATTGACTTTGCAAATGAAGCACAACGTCAACACAATGCAAAGATCTTGACAATAAGAAGTGACAATGGCACCGAGTTCAAGAACTACACCTTGGATGAATTTCTTAGTGATGAGGGAATCAAGCATCAATATTCCGCACCATACACCCCTCAACAAAACGGTGTTGCAGAGAGGAAGAACCGGATGTTGATGGATGCGGCAAGGACCATGATGGCGGAGTTCAAGTCTCTGTACAACTTTTGGGCCGAAGCCATCAACACTGCGTGTCATGCATCCAATCGGCTCTACCTCCGCAAGGGCTTGAACAAGACTCCATATGAGATACTCACCGGTAACAAGCCCAATCTCAAGTACTTCCGGGTATTCGGGTGTAAGTGTTTCATTCTCAAGAAAGGTGTTCGGTTGTCTAAATTTGAGGCTAGAGCTTATGAGGGCATATTTGTTGGTTATGCTACAAACTCTCATGCTTACCGTGTCCTCAATAAATCCACGGGACTTATTGAGGAGACGTGTAACGTGGAGTTTGATGAGAATAACGGCTCCCAAGTGGAGAAAAGTGGCACTTGTGATGTAGGTGATGAAATTCCTCCCCAAGCCATAAGAAGAATGGGTGTTGGCTTTATCCTATCCATTGAGTAACCCCTTGTGGCCGAAGGAGAAGGACAAAGCTCCACTCAAGTGGAGCCATCACCAACCCAAGGCCCACACGCTCCCGAAGAACAACATGAAGGCCCTCATCCTCAAGAACATGACCAAGGGCAAGATCACGCTCAAGACGGTGTTGACACATCAAGTGATGCCCAAGGTCAAGTTCTCTCCTCCGAGCAAGTTCAAGAACAAGAACAAGCCCAAGACGACGCTCAAGATGATCAAGTGACCACTCCTCGTCTCACCCCCGAGGAGGAATTAGAGCGTCATGCCGCCAAGGTTGCTTACAAGCTCTCCACCAAGGATCATCTCATGACGAATGTGCTTGGAAGCTTAAGAAAGGGGGTAAGCACTCGTAGACAATTAGCAAATTATTGTGAGCATCACGCGTTTGTCTCTTGTGTGGAACCCCACAAGGTCTATGAAGCGCTAGAAGATCCGGATTGGCTCAATGCCATGCATGAAGAACTCAACAGCTTCGAGCGCAACAAAGTGTGGAGATTGGTGCCAAGACCGACCGGGAATCACAATGTCATAGGAACCAAGTGGATATTTAAGAACAAGCAAGATGCCCATGGGATTATCATTCGCAACAAGGCTCGTTTGGTAGCACAAGGCTACTCCCAAGTCGAGGGTATCGACTACGGTGAAACCTTTGCTCCCGTTGCTCGTCTTGAATCCAT
The DNA here is from genome assembly GCF_056163025.1 of Triticum urartu. NCBI lineage: Eukaryota > Viridiplantae > Streptophyta > Magnoliopsida > Poales > Poaceae > Triticum > Triticum urartu. The sequence goes on along the minus strand of NC_141879.1, from coordinate 214,446,698 downwards.
TCGCATGTTGATTGCATATGCTTCTCATCATAACTTTAAGTTGCAACAAATGGATGTGAAGAGTGCTTTTCTTAATGGTCCTATTAATGAGTTGGTTTACGTCAAGCAACCCCCCGGGTTCGAGGATCCCTACTTTCCCGATCATGTGTATCAACTCGATAAGGCACTCTATGGCCTTAAACAAGCCCCACGTGCGTGGTATGACCACCTTACCGAGTTGTTACAAGATCGTGGTTTTGAAGTTGGGCTAATCGACCCCACTCTTTTTACTAAGAAGGTCAAAGGGGAGTTGTTTGTGTGCCAATTATACGTTGATGATATTATCTTTGGTTCTCCTAACAAAGCTTTCAATGAGGAATTTGCCACTCTCATGACCTCAAAGTTCGAGATGTCCTCCATGGGAGAGTTGAAGTTCTTTCTAGGGTTCGAAGTGAAGCAAAGAAGAGAAGGAACCTTCATCAATCAATCCAAATACACTCAAGACATGCTCAAGAGATTCAAGCTAAGTGACTTCAAGCCGGCTTCCACTCACATGCCCACCAAGTGCCAACTTGACTTAGATCCCAATGGTAAAGTGGTGGATCAAAAGGTATATCGTTCCATGATTGGATCCTTGCTTTACCTTTGTGCATCTAGACCGGACATCATGTTGAGTGTGGGAATTTGTGCATAGTTTCAAGCCGCACCTAAGGAAAGTCACTATGTGGCGGTCAAACGAATCTTTCGTTATTTGGCTCATACCCCAAACTTTGGCTTATGGTACCCAAGAGGATCAAACTTCAGGCTTGTAGGGTACTCGGATTCCAATTGGGCGGGAGACAAAGTGGATAGGAAGTCCACTTCCGGAGGGTGCCAATTCCTTGGTTGCTCTTTCATAAGTTGGTCTTCCAAAAAGCAAAGTTGTGTGTCTCTCTCATCCACTGAGGCGGAGTATGTTGCCGCCAGTAGTTGTTGTGCACAACTCCTATGGATGAGGCAAACTTTAAAGGATTATGGTGACAAAGTGTCTCTTTGGTGTGACAATGAGAGTGCCATCAAGATCTCTCTCAACCCGGTGCAACACTTCAAGACGAAGCATATTGAGATTCGGTATCACTCCATCCGGGATCACATTAGGCGAGGAGAGATCGAGCTCAACTATGTCAACACTCATGACAACCTTGTAGATATTTTCACGAAGCCCTTGGATGAAGCAAGATTTCACGAGTTAAGGCATGAGCTAAATATCATTGATTCGAGCAATGTGGCTTGAACCCTCCTTCCTTCTCTTCTCTTTTCCCTTTCCTTCTCTCCTACTCCTACTACATGGAAGGGGGGAATCCTACTCCCGGTGGGAGTAGGACTCCCCAGGGCGTGCCATAGTAGAGGGTGTTACGGCATATCTCTCTCAAGGTAGTTTTGGTGATTGATGACAACATGTTTGCGGACTAATCATGTGCGTTGAATAGTTCACAGATTCACCCCTGGCACGAGACGTTTTCTTCCCTTCGGAGTGTCTTTCAAGACGGTGTAGCTCTTTCGTTTCTCTCTCGGTGGACTAGTTGCGTAGAGGGCACCGTTCTATCAAGAGGGGGTCCACTGGGGTATTGCATGGGTGGAATCAACATGTACACATCAGCTTCTCACCCTCCGAGATTTTCCATTCCATTGAAGAGATCTCTCCGCTTTTCTTTGTCCTGTCTGGGTCCCAGCGGTAGTACCGCGCAACCCAGCCGTAGTACCGCTGAGGAGCCACAAGCGGCAGTACCGCTCCACAGCGGTAGTACCGCTCGTGACTCCACAGCAGTAGTACCGCTGGGGTGCCTGGCACCACGCCTCGTCCTCAGCCTCTTTGGAGAGATTTTCTCTCTCTCTTCAGTATCCCAGCGGTAGTACCGCACTACCAACGGTAGTACGGCCGAAGGGTCACAAGCGGCAGTTCCGCTCCACAGCGGTAGTACCGCCCATGACCCCGCTGCCGTAGTACCGCTGGGCTGTCTGGCTCCTACCGCCTCGACTCGAGGGGTCTTTTTCTCGTGTCGGGTTTTGCGGCACTAGTTGCAGTTGTAGAGGCGGTACTACCGTTTCAAGAGCGGTAGTACCGCCCCTAACACCGCGGTAGTACCGCGTTGGGTCCTATTCCCTACTAGTCTCCTCTGCGCGGCTGTGCCGCTGGCTAGTGCGGCAGTACCGCTGACCTAGCGGTAGTACCGCCCCCTCCTAGCGGTAGTACCGCCCTGTGCGGGGCTGGTTGGTGAGGGGCAACGGTTGGATTGTTGCCCCCACTATAAAAAGGGGTCCCCTTATTCCCTTTGACCCACCTCTTCCCCCTCAAGCTCCATTTATTTCTCAAGCTCCATTAAATTCTCCAAGCTCCATTTTCGCCCGATCTATCTCTCTAGCCAATCAAACTTGTTGATTTGCTCGGGAGTGGTTGAGAAGGCCCCGATCTACACTTCCACCAAGGGATTTTCGATTCCCCCACTCATCCCTAGCGGATCTTGTTACTCTTGGGTGTTTGAGCACCCTAGATGGTTGAGGTCACCACGGAGCCATAGTCCATTGTGGTGAAGCTTCATGGTTTTGTTGGGAGCCTCCGATTAAGTTGTGGAGATTGCCCCAACCTTGTTTGTAAAGGTTCGGTTGTCGCCTTCAAGGGCACCAATAGTGGAATCACGGCATCTCGCATTGTGTGAGGGCGTGAGGAGAATACGGTGGCCCTAGTGGCTTCTTGGGGAGCATTGTGCCTCCACACCGCTCTAACGGAGACGTACTTCCCCTCAAAAGGAAGGAACTTCGGTAACACATCCTCGTCTTCACCGGATCCACTCTTGGTTATCTCTTACCTTTACTTGTGCAAGCTCTTTAGTGTTACTTATCTTGCTTGCTTGTATGCTTGTTGTTATTGCATCATATAGGTTGCTCACCTAGTTGCACATCTAGACAACCTACTTTGATGCAAAGTTTAATTTGGTAAAGAAAAGTAAAAATTGGTAGTTGCCTATTCACCCCCCCCCTCTAGTCAACCATATCGATCCTTTCAGAGGGCCCCCCCTCCTCCACTCCTTTATATATGGGGGAGGGGGCACCCCATGGAGACACACAAGTTGATTAGTTGATCTTTTAGCCGTGTGTGGTGCCCCCTTCCACCATAATCCACCTCGGTCATATCGTAGCGGTGCTTAGGCGAAGCCCTGCGTCGGTAGCATCATCATCACCGTCATCACGCCATCGTGCTGACAGAAATCTCCCTCGAAGCTCTACTGGATTGGAGTTCGTGGGACGTTACCGAGCTGGACGTGTGTTGAACTCAAAGGTGCCGTACATTCGGTACTTGGATCGATCGGATCGTGAAGACGTACGACTACATCAACCGTGTTCTCGTAACGCTTCCGCTTACTGTCCATGAGGGTACATAGACGATACTCTCCCCTCACGTTGATATGCATCACCATGATCTTGCATGTGCGTAGATTTTTTTTCAAATTACTGGGTTCCCCAACACCTCCTACTGGATTGATACCTTGGTTCTCAAAAACTGAGGGAAATACTTATGCTACTTTGCTGCATCACCCTTTCCTCTTCAAGGGGAAACCAATGCAATGCTCAAGAGGTAGCAAGAAGGATTTCTGGCGCAATTGCCAGGGAGTCTATGCACAAGTCAATACATACCAAGTACCCATCACAAACTCTTATCCCTCGCATTACATTATTTGCCATTTGCCTCTCGTTTTCCTCTCCCCTGCTTCACCCTTGTCATTTTATTCGCCCTCTTTTTCCGTTTGCTTTTTCTTTCACTTGCTTCGTCATTATGGCTAGTTCTTTATCTACTCCTTTGTCTCCTGAGAATGAGGTCCTTAATTTTAAACAAAGGGAGGGAGAAAATCTAAAAGATGCTTGGTACAGAATTTGTAATGCGCAAAATAGATCTACTAGGAAGCAATCTACTTTCGTTCTTCTTCACAATTTTTATTTAGGCATCATTCCTTGGAATAGATATATTCTTGATACCATTACCGGAGGAAATTTCTTGGGTAGCCACACTTTTGATTCTTATAATGCTATGATAGATTTGTATGGCACACCACCTCTCTTGGTTAATGGAACTATGTTAACTTTGGAACATGTTATGCAAAGGCTCAATATTATTGAAAATAAAGTTGCCACTGTGGAATTGATTGAGAATTTGGATAAAAAGATCCACAACCAAATTACCCAATATGGATCTAAGGTAGGAGTTACTCTGATTTTTTTAAAGAAAAAGAACCCATAGTTAATGAAAGAATAGACCAAGATTCCACTAGAATTGATAAAATTGAGGGTATTATTACCAACCCGGGGTCTGCTTTTTCTGCCATAAGAAATACTTCAAATCCTCCTACCAAAGTTGCTAAACTAATGTACGTTCCTAAAAATAAGGGTGAAACTTCTAGTAAGGAAAATGCAGATCTCAAATCCATAAGTGTTCACCCCAACTTTCTCGCCATCATTAAGGAACCTTTTGCTACAAATGATTTTCTTGATTTCTTGACTAAAAGTTTAATCATTAATAGAAAGAAGGAAACTCCTAAGGGTTATAAGTGTTCTATTGAATAATTGTATACCAAAGATCATAATACCTAGATCTATCCTTACTTTTATGCCTAGCTAGGGGCATTAAACGATAGCGCTTGTTGGGAGGCAACCCAATTTTATTTTTGTTCTTTGCTTTTTGGTTCTGTTTAGTAATAAATAATTCATCTAGCCTATGTTTAGATGTCATTTTATGCTTTTAATTAGTGTTTGTTCCAAGTACAACCTTTGGGAAGACTTGGGGAAAGTCTTTGTGATCTTGCTGTAAAAAACAGAAACTTTAGCGCTCACGAGATTTGCTGCCATTTTTTGCTGGAGAGTGATATTTAGTTCATTATTTTTGAAGATGATTAATAGATAAATTCCTCACTTCCAGAAATTTATTTTAGAATTTTTTGGGTTCCATAAGTATTCAAAACCTACAGATGACTACAGACTGTTTTGTTTTTGACAAATTCTGTTTTTCGTGTGTTGTTTGCTTATTTTGATGAATCTATGGCTAGTAATAGAGTTTATGAACCATAGAAAATTTGGTATACAGTAGGTTTAACACCAATATAAATAAAGAATGAGTTCATTACAGTACCTTGAAGTGGTGGTTTGTTTTCTTTTACTAACGGAGCTCGCGAGATTTTCTTTTAAGTTTTGTGTTGTGAAGTTTTCAAGTTTTGGGTAAAGATTTGATGGATTATAGAACAAGGAGTGGAAAGATCCTAAGCTTGGGTATGCCCAAGGAACCCCAAGGTAAAATCCAAGGACAACCAAAAACGTAAGCTTGGGGATGCCCCGGAAGGCATCCCCTCTTTCGTCTTCATCCATCGGTAACTTTACTTGGAGCTATATATTTATTCACCACATGATATGTGTTTTGCTTGGAGCGTCTTGTATGATTTGAGTCTTTGATTTTTAGTTTACCACAATCATCCTTTCTGTACACACCTTTTGAGAGAGACTCACATGATTTGAAATTTATTAGAATACTATATGTGCTTCACTTATATCTTTTGAGCTATATAGTTTTTGCTCTAGTTCTTCACTTATATATTTTAGAGCACGGCGGTGGATTTGTTTTATAGAAATAATTGATCTCTCATGATTCACTTATATTATTTTGAGAGTCCTTTAGAACAACATGGAGATTTTCTTTTAGGAATAATATAAAAACTTTCATAGAAGTGCATTGAATACTATGAGAACTTTGATACTTGATAGTTGTTTTGAGATATGGAGATGGTGATATTAGAGTCATGCTAGTTGAGTAGTTGTGAATTTGAGAAATACTTGTGTTGAAGTTTGTGATTCCCGTAGCATGCACGTATGGTGAACCGTTATGTGATGAAGTCGGAGCATGATTTATTTAATGATTGTCTTCCTTATGAGTGGCGGTCGGTAACTTTACTTGGAGCTATATTTTTATTCACCACATGATATGTGTTCTGCTTGGAGTGTCTTGTATGATTTGAGTCTTTGATTTTTAGTTTACCACAATCATCCTTGCTGTACACACCTTTGGGAGAGACACACATGAATCGTAATTTATTAGAATACTCTATGTGCTTCACTTATACCTTTTGAGCTAGATAATTCTGCTCTAGTGCTTCGCTCATATCTTTTAGAGCACGGTGGTGGTTTTATTTTATAGAAATTATTGATCTCTCATGCTTCACTTATATTATTTTGAGAGTCCTTTAGAACAGCATGATGATTTTCTTTAGTTATGAATTTAGTCCTAATATGATAGGCATCCAAGATCGGTATAATAAAAACTTTCATAAAAAGTGCATTGAGTACTAGGAGAAGTTTGATACTTGATAATTGTTTTGAGATATAAAGGTGGTAATATTAGAGTGTGCTAGTTGAGTAGTTGTGAATTTGAGAAATACTTGTGTTGAAGTTTGCAAGTCCCGTAGCATGCACGTATGGTGATCGTTGTGTAACAAATTTGAAACATGAGGTGTTATTTGATTGTCTTCCTTATGAGTGGCGGTCGGGGACGAGCGATGGTCTTTTCCTACCAATCTATCCCCCTGGGAGAATGCGCGTAATGCTTGGTTTTTTATGACTTGTAGATTTTTGCAATAAGTATGCGAGTTCTTTATGACTAATGTTGAGTCCATGGATTATACGCACTCTCACCCTTCCATCATTGCTAGCCTCTTCGGTACCGTGCATTGCCCTTTCTCACCTTGAGAGTTGGTGCAAACTTCGCCGGTGCATCCAAACCCCGTGATATGACACGCTCTGTCACACATAAACCTCCTTATATCTTCCTCAAAACAGCCACCATACCTACCTATTATGGCATTTCCATAGCCATTCCGAGATATATTGCCATGCAACTTTCCACTGTTCCATTTATCATGACACACATCATCATTGTCATATTGCCTTGCATGATCATGTAGTTGACATCGTATTTGTGGCAAAGCCACCATTCATAATTTTTCATACATGTCACTCTTGACTCATTGCCCTTCCCGGTACACCACCGGAGGCATTCATATAGAGTCATACTTTGTTCTAGTATCGAGTTGTAATCATTGAGTTGTAAATAAATATAAGTGTGATGATCATCATTAATAGAGCATTGTCCCCCCAAAAAGAGAAAGACCAAAAAAAGGCCCATATATAGGGGGGCATGAGTTATTATTGTTGATATTACCCTCGAGGTAAAAGGTTGTGGGGCGAAACTATAAGCCCCTATCTTTCTCTGTGTCTGATTAAAACTCCGTAACCACAAGTATTGCGCGAGTGTTAGCAATTATGAAGGACTAGATGATAGTTGAGTATGTGGACTTGCTTTTTAGCTCTGACATAGACTCTTTCTGATGTTATGATAAATTGCAATTGCTTCAATGACTGAGGTTATAGTTTGTTGGTTCTCAATAAGGTTTCTGATTCATACTTTTGCATTGTGAATAGATCATCACTTGAACATAAGTAATCATATGACAATATCTATGTATGTTGCTGTTATGAGAATAATCATGATGCCCTCATGTTTGTATTTTATTTTTTATCGACGCCTCTACCTCTAAACATGGGGACATATTTATTGTTACCGGCTTTCGCTTGAGGACAAGCGAGGTCTAAGCTTGGGGGAGTTGATACGTCCATTTTTCATCATGCTTTTATATCGATATTTATTGCATTATGGGCTGTTATTTCACATTATGTCACAATACTTATGGCTATTCTCTCTTATTTTACAAGGTTTACATAAGGAGGGACAATGCCGGCAGCTGGAATTCTGGGCTGGAAAAGGAGCAAATATTAGAGACCTATTCTGCACAACTTCAAAAGTCCTGAAACTCCATGGAATACCTTATAATAAATAATGAAAAATCCTCGCCAAAGATGAAGACCAGGGGGGCCACACCCTTCCCACGAGGGTGGGGGGAGGCCCCCCCCCCTAGGGCGCGCCTCCCTACCTCATGGGCCCCCTAGTGGCTCTCCGATGACCATCTTCTCCTATATGAAGTCTTTCATCGAGAAAAAATAGGAAGAAACCTTTGGGGATGAAACTCCGCCGCCACGAGGCAGAACCTTGGCGGATCCAATCTAGAGCTCCGGCAGAGCTGTTCTGCCGGGGAAACTTCCCTCTCGGAGGGGGAAATCATCGCCATCATCATCACCAACGCTCCTCTCATCGGGAGAGGGCAATCTCCATCAACATCTTCATCAGCACCATCTCATCTCAAAACCCTAGTTCATCTCTTGTATCCAATTCTTGTCTCCAAGTCCGGGATTGGTGCTAGTAGGTTGCTAGTAGTGTTAATTACTCCTTGTAGTTGATGCTAGTTGGTTTAATTGGTGGAAGATGAAAGCACAAGTGCTCCCTAGGTGGTTTTGATAATTGATGACAACATATCTCTTGTTGGACTAACATTTCGATCTAGCATGCTTCAGATAAGTTCAACAATGGAGTGGCATGGACTAAAGGTTGTGGGAACTCCTTCAAGATGCTAAGGACAAAGGATTGGCTAAAGCTTCAAGCTCAAGACTCTTCATTTTATATTTTAGTGATCCAAGATCACATTGAGTCTTTAGGAAAAGCCAATACTATTAAGGAGGGATGAGGTGTTGCTTAATGAGCCTCTTGCTTCATGTGCTTAGTGATATGCTCCAAAACCCTCAACTACTTTCCCATATCCACATATGACCTAAACCCTAAGCCAAACTCGGTCCTACCGATTCTTCCTATCCGGCGCCACCGAGTTTCACTTGTCATAAGCCACTGCCAAACCCTAATCAGTTCGGTCTCACCGATGGGGTCTCGGTCTCACCGAGATGGGCTTGCAAACTCTCTGTTACCCATTGCAGTATTCTCGGTCCCACTGAGATACGCAATCGGTCCCACCGAGTTTCCTTGACCAAATCTCAGTTTCACTTATTACCCAAATCGGTCCCACCGAGTTTGAGTAATCGGTCAAACCGAGTTTTGGATTTACCCTAACCCTAGCACATCGGTCCCACCGAGTTGATCCAGTCGGTCCCACCGAAATCTCTAACGGTCACTAGGTTTACCTTTTCGGTCCGACCGAGTTTGTTGATTCGGTCCCACCGAGATTGGAAAACTGTGTGTAACGGTTGGATTTTGTGTGGAGGCTATATATACCCCTCCACCTCCTCTTCACTCGTGGAGAGAGCTATCAGAACACATACACCATTCCAACTCATATGTTCTGAGAGAGAACCACCTACTCATGTGTTGAGACCAAGATATTCCATTCCTACCATATGAATCTTGATCTCTAGCCTTCCCAAGTTGCTTTCCACTCAAATCTTCTTTCCACCAAATCCAAATCCTATGAGAGAGAGTTGAGTGTTGGGGAGACTATCATTTGAAGCACAAGAGCAAGGAGTTCATTACCTACACACCATTTGTTACTTCTTGGAGAGTGGTGTCTCCTAGATTGTCTAGGTGTCACTTGGGAGCCTCCGACAAGATTGTGGAGTTGAACCAAGGAGTTTGTAAGGGCAAGGAGATCGCCTACTTCATGAAGATCTACCGCTAGTGAGGCAAGTCCTGTGTGGGCGATGGCCATGGTGGGATAGACAAGGTTGCTTCTTCGTGGACCCTTTGTGGGTGGTTGCTTCTTCATGGACCCTTCGTGGGTGGAGCCCTGTGTGGACTCGCGCAACCGTTACCCTTGGGTGGAGCCCTGTGTGGACTCGTGCAACCGTTACCCTTCGTGGGTTGAAGTCTCCATCAACGTGGATGTAGGATAGCACCACCTATCCGAACCACGGGAAAAACATCCGTGTCTCCAATTGCGTTTGAATTCTCCAAACCCTTCTCTTTACATTCTTGCAAGTTGCATGCTTTACATTCCGCTGCTCATATACTCTTTGCATGCTTGCTTGATATGTATTGTGTGTGCTAAAATTGTGCCTAAACTCCACTTAAACCGAAAAAGTTTAAAAAATTCCAACTTTAGCACTAAGTGTCTAATCACCCCCCCTCTAGACACATCTACTTCTAGATCCTACAGAAGATCATATGTTCAGATCCTTTATGCATATTATTACCTCTCTGATTATGAACATGAATATGCTTTGTGAGTAGTTACGTTTGTTCCTGAGGACAAGGGAGAAGTCTTGCTATTAGTAGTCATGTGAATTTGGTACTCGTTCGATATTTTGATGAGATGTATGTTGTCTAGCCTCTAGTGGTGTTATGTGAACGTCGACTACATAACACTTCACCATTATTTGGGCCTAGAGGAAGGCATTGGGAAGTAATAAGTAGATGATGGGTTGCTAGAGTGACAGAAGCTTAAACCCTAGTTTATGCGTTGCTTCGTAAGGGGCTGATTTGGATCCATATGTTTCATGCTATGGTTAGGTTTACCTTAATACTTTTGTTGTAGTTGCGATGCTTGCAATAGAGGTTAATCATAAGTGGGATGCTTGTTCAAGTAAGAACATCACCCAAGCACCGATCCACCCACATGTCAAATTATCAAAGTACCGAATGCGAATCATATGAACGTGATGAAAACTAGCTTGACGATATTCCCATGTGTCCTCGGGAGCGCTTTTCCTTATATAAGAGTTTGTCCAGGCTTGTACTTTGCTACAAAAAGGATTGGTCCACCTTGCTGCACTTTATTTACTTTTGTTACTTGTTGCTCGTTACAAATTATCTTATCACAAAACTATCCGTTACCACTTATTTCAGTACTTGCAGAGAATACCTTGCTGAAAACCGCTTATCATTTCCTTCTACTCCTCGTTGGGTTCGACACTCTTACTTATCGAAAGGACTACAATAGATCCCCTATATTTGTGGGTCATCACTTTGCCACAAATACGATGTCAACTACATGATCATGCAAAGCAATATGACAATGATGGAGCGTGTCATTATAAACGGAATGGTGGAAAGTTGCATGGCAATATATCTCGGAATGGCTATGGAAATGCCATAATAGGTAGGTATGGTGGCTGTTTTGAGGAAGGTATATGGTGGGTGTATGATACCAGTGAAAGGTGCGCGGTATTAGAGAGGCTAGCAATGGTGGAAGGGTGAGAGTGCGTATAATCCATGGACTCAACATTAGTCATAAAGAACTCACATACTTATTGCAAAAATCTATTAGTTATCGAAACGAAGTACTACGCGCATGCTCCTAGGGGGATAGATTGGTAGAAAAAGATCCTCGCTCGTCCCCGACCACCACTCATAAGGAAGACAATCAATAAATAAATCATGCTTCGACTTCATCACATAACGGTTCACCATACGTGCATGCTACGGAAATCACAAACTTTAACACAAGTATCTCTCAAATTCACAACTACTCAACTAGCATGACTCTAATATCACCATATTCATATCTCAAAACAATCATCAAGTATCAAACTTCTCATAGTATTCAATGCACTTTATATGAAAGTTTTTATTATACCCATCATGGATGCCTATCATATTAGGACTAATTTCATAACCAAAGCAAATTACCATGCTGTTCTAAAAGACTCTCAAAATAATATAAGTGAAGCATGAGAGTTCATCTATTTCTTCAAAATAAAACCACCGCCGTGCTCTAAAAATATATAAGTGAAGCACTAGAGCAAACGACAAACTACTCCGAAAGATATAAGTGAAGATCAATGAGTAGTCGAATAATTATGCAACTATGTGAAGACTCTCTAACATTTAAGAATTTCAGATCTTGGTATTTTATTCAAACAGCAAGCAAAACAAAAGAAAATAAAATGATGCTTCAAGCAAAACACATATCATGTGGTGAATAAAAATATAGCTCCAAGTAAAGTTACCGATGAACGAAGACGAAAGAGGGGATGCCATCCGGGGCATCCCCAAGCTTAGGCTCTCGATTGTCCTTGAATATTACCTTGGGATGCCTTGGGCATCCCCAAGCTTAGACTCTTGCCACTCCTTATTCCATAGTCCATCGAATCCTTACGCAAAACTTGAAAACTTCACAACACAAAACTTAACAGAAAACTCGTAAGCTCGGTTAGTATAAGAAAATAAATCACCACTTAGGTACTATTGTGAACTCATTCTAAATTCATATTGGTGTTAAGCCTACTGTATTCCAAATTATCTATGGTTCATACCCTCCGATACTAGTCATAGATTCATCAAAATAAGCAAACAACACATAGAAAACAGAATCTGTCAAAAACATAACAGTCTGTAGTAATCTGTAGGTTTCGAATACTTCTGGAACCCCAAAGTTCTGAAATAAATTGGTGTACGTGTTGAATTTGTCTATTAATCATCTGCAAAAAGAATCAACCTAATCGCACTCTCCATTAAAAAATGGCAGCTAATCTCGTGAGCGCAAAAGTTTCTGTTTTTTTACAGCAAGATCGCAAATACTTCACCCAAGTCTTCTCAAAGGTTCTACTTGGCACAAACACTAATTAAACACAAAAAACACAACCATAACAGAGTCTAGATGAAATATTTATTGCTAAACAGGAAAAAAATCAAGGAACAAAAATAAAATTGGGTTGCCTCTCGACAAGCGCTATCGTTTAACGCCCCTAGCTAGGCATGATGATTTGAATGATGCTCACATAAAAGATAAGAATTGAAACATAATGGGAGCATCATGAAGCATATGACAAGCATATTTAAATCTAACCCACTTCCTATGCATAGGGATTTTGTGAGCAAACAACTTGTGGGAACAAGAATCAACTTGCATAGGAAAGTAAAACAAGCATAACTTCAAAAATTTAAGCACATAGAGAGGAAACTTGATATTATTGCAATTCCTACAAGCATATGTTCCTCCCTCATAATAATTTTCAGTAGCATCATGAATGAATTCAACAATATAACCATCACATAGAGCATTCTTTTCATGATCTACAAGCATAGAATTTTTATTACTCTCCTCATAAGCAAAATTCTTCTCATTCGGAATAGTGGGAGTATCATAAGAGACTCGAATACTATAAATTGTTCACATAGTCGGAGGTATACACAAAGGTATGTCAGGCTACCTATTCATCATCACAAATCAACCAAAACCCTAATATCACCTAGATACTCCAATGTGACCTCAAGTATCTGTGGGTATGATTATACGATATGCATCACACAATCTCAGATTCATCTATTCAACCAACACAAAGAACTTCAAAGAGTGCCCCAAAGTTTCTACCGGAGAGTCAAGACGAAAACGTGTGCCACCCCTATGCATAAGTTCACGAGGTCACGGAACCCGCAAGTTGATCACCAAAACATACATCAAGTAGATCACGTGATATCCCATTGTCACCACAGATAAGCACATACAAGACATACATCAAGTGTTCTCAAATCCTTAAAGACTCAATCCGATAAGATAACTTCAAAGGGAAAACTCAATTCATCACAAGAGAGTAGATGGGGAGAAACATCATAAGATCCAAATATAATAGCAAAGCTCGCGATACATCAAGATCGTGTCGACTCAAGAACATGAGAGAGAGAGAGAGATCAAACACATAGCTACTGGTACATACCCTCAGCCCCGATGGTGAACTACTGCCTCCTCATCACGGAGAGTGCCGGGATGATGAAGATGGCCATCGGAGAGGGATTCCCTCCTTCGACAGGGTGCCGGAACGGGTCTAGATTGGTTTTCGGTGGCTACGAAGGCTTCTGGCGGCGGAATTCCCGATCTAGGTTATTTTCTGGAGGTTTCTATATTTATAGGAATTTTTGGCATCGGTCTCACGTCAAGAAGGTGCCCGAGTCGTCCACGAGGCAGGCCCACACGCCTGGGGGGGCCACCCTCGTGGACGGCCCGGGACTCTTCTGGTCCAACTCTTTTACTCCGGGGTCTATCTTTGGTCCAAAAATAAGTTCCATGAAGTTTCAGGTCAATTGGACTCCGTTTGATTTTCCTTTTCTGTAAAACTCAAAAACAAGGAAAAAACTGGCACTGGGCTCTAGGTTAATAGGTTAGTAACAAAAACCATATAAAATAGCATATAAATGCATATAAAACATCCAAGGTTGATAATATAATAGCATGGAACAATAAAAAAGTATAAATACATAGGAGACGTAGGAGACGTATCATCCTATATATCAATCTTTACCTTCGGACCATTCTAGAGCTCCTCGTCATGTCCGTGATCTCATCCGGGACTCCGAACAACATTCAGTCACCAAATCACATAACTCATATAATACTATATCATCAACGAACGTTATGCGTGCGGTCCCTATGGGTTCGAGAATGATGTAGACATGACCGAGACGCCTCTCCGGTCAATAACCAATAGCGGAACCTGGATTCCCATATTGGTTCCTACATATTCTACGAAGATCTTTATCGGTCGAACCTTATAAAAACATATGTAATTCCCTTTGTCTGTCGGTATGTTACTTGCCCGAGATTCGATCGTCGGTATCTTCATACCTAGTTCAATCTCGTTACCGGCAAGTCTCTTTACTCTTTCCGTAATAAATCATCTTGTAACTAACTCCTTAGTCACTTTGCCTGCAAGCTTCTTGTGATGTGTATTACCGAGAGGGCCCAGAGATACCTCTCTGATACACGAAGTGACAAATCCCAATCTCGATCCATGCCAACTCAACAGACACCTTCAGAGATACCTGTAGAGCATCTTTATGATCACCCAGTTACATTGTGATGTTTGATAGAACACAAGGCATTCCTCCGGTGTCCGGGAGTTGCATGATCTCATGGTCAAAGGAATATGTATTTGACATTAAGAAAGTAGTAGCAATAAACTAAACGATCATATGCTAAGCTAACGGAGTGGGTCTTGTCCATCACATCATTCTCCTAATGATGTGATCCTGTTATCAAGTGACAACACATGTCCATGGTTAGGAAACCTTAACCATCTTTGATCAACGAGCTAACCTAGTAGAGGCTCACTAGGGACATGGTATTTTTTTATGTATCCACACATGTGTTTAAGTTTCCGATCAATACAATTCTAGCATGAATAATAAACATTTATCATGAATATGAAATATAATGATAAAAAAATATTATTGCCTCTAGGGCATATTTCCATCAGTCAACGGGTCTGCTACATTCAGATCCGTATGTATTTTGCAAATTTCTATGTCTCCATCCTTGACCTTTTCACGAATGGAGTAAAAAAAAATGGAGGGGGTACTATCAATTAAGTTGACCACAGAGCAACACGCAACCGACAAAATTGTAGGTAGACGAAGAGATCATTATTGGTGTTAGCCGCTTGTGAGAACACGGGCCTGGCCCAATCCACAGTATTATCGAACTGTCTCACGATATTCTGAACCCAACTCGTGTAACACATTAATGGCTAAACAACCCAACCCTTGGAACCACCTACAACTCCAGGTGGCGAAGAGCCAACATTCTCCGGCAGTGAGGTCAGACGGAGTAGAGACATGTGAGAAGAGAAGCACGGAGAAGTGATGTGCATGCTAGGTTGAGGTCAATCTTGCCTTATAGGTGTTTGGCGCTATGTTGGGGTGGAGCACGCCACTGTCGTGTCCAAGCAATGACTGGTGGCTAGCGATGGTTATCTTTCTGGTTTGTGGTAGCTTGAAGCTAGAGGCAGTCGGAAGAGCATCGTCGATAATTCCTCAAACGAGCTTTGTACAATTCTTGGTCAGGAGGATCTTCGGTCCTCCTACTTGTGAAATAACATGGTGGAGGCAAAGGAGAGGTGGAGATTTGGTAGCCACAAATAGGCACATGGCTGACCATCAATGGCTCTTATAGAGAAGCTATGCTTGCCGAGGTGGTTCATTACATGTTGTCTCTGACAATCCATTGAATACTTTAGTGGGATATCATGCTTATTTCATGTCATTTTTGCATTATTTTATATTTTAGACTAACCTAATAATTGTTATCGAGAAGGCAGTTCCCATGTTTTAACGGGTGTGGGTATATGAACCTTCCCGGACTCCAAACAATCTAAGAAAAAAAATCAAGCGTCAATATTTCACCAGAGGATGAAGCATGCCAAAGGGTGGACCAAGGGGGCATAGGGCACACATGCATGGGGTGTGCCCTAGCTATATATCGTGCAATTTTTCACCACCAGCACTTTGTAATCTGAGACGAAACTTCCAACAACCTATGGCGGTACTTCGCTGGAAATTCGGTTCAAAGCCGTTTGACGTCTCTAGCGTATCTTTTTTTGTAAGATTCATGCTACATTGTATCAATTACATACACTTTGGGCATACTTCTTATTGATTTCTATTGGACTAATGTATTAATCTTGTGACCAGTGTCAGCTCCTGTTTTTGGTGTTCTTAGTATTCAGAAAAACACCACATAAAAGGTATGAGGAAAAAACAAAACAATGGTTATGAAAGTTTCGTGCCAGGAGAGGACCAGTGAGGTAGACCCTACATCTGGTGGGCCTCATAGGGTGTAGGTTCGCACCTTATAGGGACGCATGTGGCATGTGGGTACCCCCTCAGGTGGCATCGGTGCCCGATGACCTATATATATCCAGCGAAACCTCTACTCTAATTATCAATAATTTTTCCTCCGACGTCAAATCGCATTTCCGAGGCGATTTTTGTTTTCAGCTCTGATCCGAAACTCTGTCAGAGGGGGAGCCATCTTCATCATCACCAACCTCGATCAACTTTGACTACAGGTTCATGGTAGTAGTCAAAGTTGTAATCTCTCCATCTTGACGTGTTTAGATGTTCAATACAATAGTCATATGAGTTGTCCTGCATGATTATGGTTAATCTGATGTATTTGTAGCGATGTTGTTGATCATGTGGTGAATTATTTGTTTATGTTCATATATATGCATGCCATCTTGTTTGATCTATAGATGTATATTTCTTCCTGGTTGCTTGTCTACATGTTTATGGTTTCACACATGCAATTGAGTTTTCCTTCGAATCTCGTACTCAAGAACCAATGCAACTATAGCATAAAATATAAACTGAATTATGAACATGGAAA
Source organism: Triticum urartu (assembly GCF_056163025.1). Lineage (NCBI taxonomy): Eukaryota > Viridiplantae > Streptophyta > Magnoliopsida > Poales > Poaceae > Triticum > Triticum urartu. The sequence goes on along the minus strand of NC_141879.1, from coordinate 214,429,707 downwards.
TATAATAATACATTTATGATTGCCTCTAGGGCATATTTCATACATTGAGGTAGTTAGTGGTGCTAGCAGCTACTCAAGCGGTCCTCAATGGCGATGTGTGGTCGTGATGGCCATCTGATTTAGTTGGTGTAGTTCGTCATTGATGAATACAAATGGAGTTGTGGCCTAGTGCCCCCCTACCCGGGGCTTGTGGAGGTGGCGCGGAACAAGGCTCTGAATGAAAAGCTTTGATTCGACGAGGGTCATTGTCGATGATGATGACGCTCAAGGGCATTTTTCTCCTCCATGGATGCATTGTCGAAGAGTACTTTCTCAAACATTAGGTCACATGGGATCGATGGTAGTGGTTGTTGGTTTGGCAGGATCATTTACCAAGTTTCGGTGGCCTGGTTGTTTGCAGGTGTGGGCTGAAGCTTTTGGTCGATGAGGGTCGATGTTGTCGACGTCGATGCCCACATACGTCGTTTTCCTTCTTGAAGATGTTTCAGAAGGTGTCGTTCTCAATCACTCGGGGGTGATCGTGTTTGGTGATGGTGGGATGCTTCTAGGTCGACGTCGGTGTTATGGTTGTTGTAATCTTTTTTTGTGTGTGGCTTTTGACATAGTTTTCCTAATAAACTGGATTACTCTGTATTTTTTTTAGTTTTTTCAATCTACATAAATTGTTGGAACGCCCTCTTGACGAGGTTACATCAAAAACAATTTTTATAATGTTTGAGATGCTTTGTACTTGAGGTGAATTTTTATAATAGGTCAGTTCCTTTTCAAAAAAAAGAGAGTAGCATCTACGTACCAATATAAAAAGACCCAAACGGGCAGATCCAAACCATCTTAATCATCAAATCATGTTATATAACGATTCAAATCGTTCCAATGTTTAGCACCAAACACATTTATAATGCTATGGTTACCCACCATGTTTTGAGTCAACGTTATTCCTTTAAATCTACCATGTAATTAATATCCTACCATTACCGTGAAAAAGTAATTGATATCTTACTAAATACCAAAGTGCAACTAATATACTATCTAATATAAACGTGCATTACACGTACATTATTACTAGTCTTATAAAAAAGCTCTAGACATGAGATTTCCCAAACATTCAAAGAATTGATAAAAAAGGCACTAAAAAAAACGAAGAGCATTCCTTGTCCCGACCGTCTCCCGTCCCCGGCCCCCACAAAATCCGGAACGCAACAAAAGCCATCGTCGTAAGCTAACGAGAAAAAGATTTGGCGCAAAGCAAGCAAGAACATCTCCCACAATTCGACCGTGTGCCAAAGGCGCCACCGCCACCGCCCCGCATCCTCCCGTCGATCGATTACGCGCTCGTCCGGCGATCCCTCCTTCCTCGGCAATTCGATCCCCCAATGCGCGCGCGAACGAGACGATCGATCCCCGCATTTCCTATTTTGATCTGAGGCCCGCGCGTCCCGCAGCGGCGTTCGCTAGGGCGCTCCAAGAATTGGGCTCCCCGCCGGAGACAGATAGATAGATGTCCGGGTTCGTGGGGGTCGTCGTCTCCGACCCCTCCTTGCAGGGCCACTTCACGCAGGTCGAGCTCCGATCGCTCAAGGCCAAGGTCACGCCCGAATCCGCTGCATTTCCCGCTCCCAAATTCCCAATTGATTATGCCCATTGCGGTTCCGCTCCGAATTCCGAAATGCAATCCTGTCGTGTGGTGTGATTGCAGTATGTGACTCTGAAGAGGGAGTCCGGCCATGTCACCACCAACAACCTGCCGGGTCTGATGAAGAAGCTGAAGGGGCTCAATGAGGTTGTCTCCGAGGAGGAGATTGCTGCGTTCTTGTCGGAGGTCTGCCCCGACAGCGACCAAGAGATTGAGTTCGAGCAATTCCTTCAGGTACATCGATCGTTCCCGAGAATCACTCAAGGTTCCTTCAAGTGGTAACTTAGGAGCGCTTGATTTTGACGCCGCGGGTGAAACAAACCGGGCGATATGTTGCGCTGCATGCAGGAGTACCTGAACCTGCAGGAGAGGGTGAGCTCCAAGGCGGGCGCGAGCGGGAGCAAGAACTCGTGGTCGTTCCTCAAGTCGAGCACCACCACGCTGATCCACCACAGCCCCAACCAGGCAGAGAAGTCGTCCTACGTCGCGCACATCAACGCGTACCTCGGCAACGATCCTTTCCTGAAGAAGTATCTGCCGATTGACCCCGCGGGCAACGATTTGTTCGACCTCGTCAGAGACGGGGTCGTGCTCTGGTGAGATGCTGATGCTGGGGTTTCCCACCTGCATTCTGTTGGTTTTTACAGATATGGCAACATATAAATGATGCACTGTTGTTTTGACAGTCTTGTCTAATGCTTGCTTATTTATTGGTCACTGGATAAAACGGTCAGTAAATTGATCAATGTAGCGGTACCTGGGACTATTGATGAGAGAGCCATCAACAAGAAAAGGATCCTTAACCCATGGGAGAGAAATGAGAACCACACACTGTGCCTCAACTCTGCAAAGGCTATTGGATGTACTGTTGTGAATCTTGGAGCTCAAGACTTGGTGGAAGGAAGGGTATGCCTTCATCTCTTATCTGTGGCGGTACATTTTTATTCTAGCTATTGATCTCTTAACCAGATTTAACCGGTATCAGTATTTTCCTTTTATGATATGTGTGGATATAGATATGCTGTCACCGATATTGTTATCTTGTCTCAAAGTGCATTATGCTCGGTTACCAATGACTTTGGGTTTGCTTATACCGGAGTCAAAGTATCTCTACTTTGGCCAAACTTATAGGAAAAAATATCAACATTCACAATGACAAATCAATATTCTTAGATTCATTATGAAATGTAGTTTCGTTATATATATAATTGGCATTGTAGATGTTGATATTTTTTAAATATAAATTTGGTTGAACTTTGCAAAGTTTGACTTGATATAAATCTAATACACGGAGTAAAAAGGACCGGAGGGAGTACATTTATCTCAGTGTTATTTTTCTTGTTCACTCTGCTGTTAGTTGTGCTGCACATGTTCTTTTTCTTCTCGTGTCTCCAAAAGTTTAAGTTGGTGTCGAATACATCTCCAGGAATTCTTTTTTTTCGATGGACATCTCCAGGAATTCATTTTGTAATGTCTTTAGTTATTTAACCAGGATGTACATATATATACGTTATAGATACCTGCATCCCCCTTATGTATAATCATCAATATCACTTTCAGTGCAAAATAGTACACTAATTAAAAGAAGGGTAGTAATGACTAACCCTATGCTTAATATTGCAGACTCATCTAGTTCTCGGGTTGATATCTCAAATTATAAAGGTGAATCCTGAAATCCCCAATGTATGCTACTATGATGCAGACAGGCTACATAAAGATGTGTATAACTGTCCTATTACACTATTTAATATATATTTTCATGTAAAATAGATACAACTTTTGGCTGATCTAAATCTTAAGAGGACGCCACAGCTGGTGGAAATTTTTGATGACAGCAAGGTATTAGTCTTGTCATTATGTAATGTCGTTTATTGACATAATATATTTGTGTTGGACATATAACATTTTATTGTACTTATTATTGTACAGGATATAGATGAAGTGCTGAGCTTGTCACCTGAAAAGTTACTACTTCAATGGATGAATTATCATCTCAAGAAAGCTGGCTACAAGAAAATTGTTACCAACTTCTCCTCAGATATCAAGGTTCACGCAACAAATAGGCTTGTCTCTTCCAGAATTTATGTGTAACTGCATGTTTGGTCCTCTTACTTTCAAGGGAACCACCTGAGAAACAAATATGTATTACTACTTAGTGTTGCATGCATTAAACACTATTTTTTGACGCGTCATTAAACACTATGTTGCGGAAGCAAAGTCTGAATACTTTGTCTGCTGCAATCTGTAATATGCAAATGGTGCAATCCTTCTAGATTCCTTGTACAAATTCAGTAATACCTCATGCATGATAGAAACGTATTTTTCATGTGTGGTGCCAACAAAAACATATCTTCATTTACTGCTCCATTAGTCTATTAGATGCTCAACAAGCAATTATCTTACAAGGTAGGCTTGTACAGGATGCTGAAGCCTACGCCTATCTTATCAAATCTCTCGCTCCAGAGCATTCCTCTATACTTGCATTTGACACCAAGGATCCTGCCGTAAGAGCGAAAGTGGTACTTGACCAAGCAGAGAAGTTGGGCTGCAAAAGATACTTGAGCCCAAAGGATATTACTGAAGGCTCCCCAAATCTCAACCTTGCATTTGTTGCACAAATATTCCAACATAGGTGAGAATTATTTGTCTACTCTTTGTAGGAACCTCAGTTATCAAGCCTGTCTTTTTATTATGGTCTGCATACTGAACGCGTTCTCATATCCTTGGTGGTTCTGTGATGCCATTTCATGTTCACCAAAGTAGAATGATTTTTTACATGCAGAAACGGTTTGAGTACTGACTCCAGACAGGTTGCACTCACACAAACCTCATCGCGAGATGAGGTTATATTGTCCCGAGAAGAGAGAGCCTTCCGAATGTGGATCAACAGCCTTGGAATTGCGACATACGTGAACAATGTGTTTGAAGATGTTCGAAATGGGTAAGCTTTTGACGGAGGCATGTCATGCTTATCTGGAACAGATGAGTGATGTAAATGTCTATGCAGGTGGGTCCTACTAGAAGTGCTCGACAAAGTCTGTCCCGGATATGTCAACTGGAAGCTAGCGACAAAACCTCCGATAAAAATGCCATTTAGAAAACTGGAGAACTGTAATCAAGTTATAAATATTGCAAAGGATCTGAAGTTTTCCATGGTGAATCTAGCTGGAAATGATATTGTTCAGGGAAACAAGAAGTTGATTGTTGGTGAGTTAATTTTACCAAAATGTGCATCGTGGTAGATGACTATTTAACTGTCATAAAAAGTAGCAGATGGACATTGATAATGATCCATCCTCCCTTCTTCTATTTTCTGTTCTAGATGGAGTTGCCATATTAAGTATCATCTCACGTCTTATTTCAGCACTTCTATGGCAATTGATGAGATTCAATATCCTCCAGCTGTTAAACAAACTGAGATTCCACTCTCAAGGGTCCCAAGGAAAAGAAATAACGGATGCTGATATCTTGAGTTGGGCGAATAACAAAGTGAAGGTTTCCGGGAGAAATTCTCGAATAGAAAGTTTTAAGGTGATCTTTTATGATTGCACATTGCCTTTCAGCAGCAGTTGAGCTTGCAGAAAAATTAACAGGGGACCAATAAGTGTAATAGAATATTTGACAAATATATTTTGTGTCTATGTTCAGCCCCTGCCTAAACAATGAAAGCTCTGCCCCTGCCTTTTCAGTTGTCATATCTGTCCAGCAAACCCTCATAATTCTCTCTTTGCTTCAGGACAAGAACCTATCGAGTGGAATTTTTTTCCTTGAGCTTCTCAGTGCTGTAGAGCCAAGGGTTGTGAACTGGAAGGTTGTATCGAAGGGTGTAAATGGTGCGTTCTTCGTCCACAAATGGATTGATTTTCCTTTTACCTGCTGACCTTTTAACTTAAGTTATATGTGGTCTCTGCCGCAAAAAAAGAAAATAAAAAGTTATATGTGCTTTATTTTGGCGCATCATGAGAACCGAATGAAATCATGCCCCGTATATCTTTTGCAATTCCTTCGTTCTCATTCGCGCATACCCTTTTACTGTTGCAGATGATGAGAAGAAGTTAAATGCAACCTACATCATCAGTGTCGCACGGAAGCTCGGGTGCTCTGTTTTTCTGTTACCAGAAGACATCATTGATGTAATGGGCCATTGCTATGAAATAAACAACATGCTATATATTGCTAAAGGTCAAATACATAATTATCTTTATCTTATGATGTTAAACTAATTCTCGTACAGGTGAATCAGAAAATGATCCTAACATTGACTGCTAGCATCATGTACTGGAGTCTGCAGAAGCCACAGCAGCCTGAAACATCCGAACAATCAGAATCATCTTATGCGGCTTCAGATGCTGCTTCCGATATCGCCTCAGAGGATTCCGCTTCGATAATAGCACCATCAGAAGGAGAAGAGGTGAATTCATTGCCTGATAGAGCATCCAACATGCCAACTGATGATACTAGTACTTCAGAGGCTCCTGCTGATGATACTAGTACTTCAGAGGCTCCTGCTTGAGGTTTTTGCCTGATAGTCCAACTCCAACTTAACCACAATTGACAATATTTCAGACACCGGGACAATGTGAGATCGTGACTACAGAATGATGATTTAGAATAGTACTTTCCCTCCCATCATTTTTTGCTTTCCTGTCTCGCGCACAGAATAGATCTGAGCAAATTTGTTATTTGTATTTGTATTTGTATAGTTTTCTTACTAAGTGCACATAAAACAATCCAGTGTATAGGATTATGCTGAATATAGGTTATATTTGTTCACTGAATTTTTCTCTTGCTCTTACAATACAAAAGGTCGGTCACTTGAGCTGTTTACCAACTTAAAGTTGTTGGTTGCTAACAATCGGTCGAATGTTGTAAGGATGAATTGTCAATTGTGTATTCCAAGATTCCTTTATGTTTGTTTTGTTCCCGTTTTTATTCTGTAGTGGATTTTCTAACATGGTGGTTAACCATATTATGCAAGATGGAAAAGAAATTGAAGTAGTAAGTATTTCTCGGGCAAGAATTAGATAACATAGGAATTGAAGAAGAAAATAATGAGATGTCAGGATGCTAAAACACATAATTGTTTTTTAGTGGTGCCCCTGGGTACTTTGAAATGATGAGATATAGTGGAGGCACATAGAAGATTCATCCTCAAAGTAGAATAAGATGAGTTTTAAGCTCATGCAAGATTTTCTCTAGGAGTGGGCTCATAAGAATGCGCACACATTTTTAGGCCCTTCCCCAGGGGCTCTGAAATCCCTACAATTCAAAGAGGTCCTTGTCGATATTTGATGCGAGTTGGGCACACGATTTTTTCAGGTTTCCCAACTGGCTTGCATGCACAGATTTTAATAACAAAAAAAAAAGTAAACTTCTCTGCTTAAGGAGAACGATTCATCAAGACGAGCCATCAGATCTGATAGAAAAACTGGTGTAATTCAAGTTCCATACAGAAGTAATCTTGTAACAGAGCATCACCGTATGATGGCCCGTACAGCCAGATGGCATCAGTAAAGCAGAAAAAAGCACTGTTTGTTTTAAACATCGGCCATTACTTTTGCTAAAACAATAAATCAGCTACTACCATTGAGATACTGTGCAACAAGTCAGAAACATGCTGAAGCTCCAAAAAGGTTTCATTCCAGTGTAAGAAGCATCCATTGTAAAACAAAGGGGAGACATGTAATTCAGAAACACCACATCAGTCCCTTCCAGCGAAGACTACAAAAGGAAGAGCTACACAAGAAAGGTATAGAGTTCCATCTCTCAGCGGAGGGCAGCGTTGTCATCATCACAGGCTTCCCGCTCCGCAACGAGCATGAGCATCTCCAGTCGCTGGTCAAACAGCGCTGCGCTCTGATCTCTCTCGTCCAGCTCAGCAGCCTCCGCTTCCAACCATTTCTCACGCAAGTCGTCGAGAATATTGCCTTGGTCAGTGTGCCCTGCAGCCCCGGGGTGGCTGGGACGAGTCGTTCGTAGTGCATCATTTGCAGATGGCGGCGGGAGTGTCAAGAGCAAAGCCCTAAACTCTCTTATGTCCGCAAACATCTCGAAATTGTAGGCAATGATATCCAGGCAGTACTCCCTTATTTTCATAACGCCATAACTGCATTTGGAGAAAACATTGACCTCAGCTACAAATCAGATAATACGATGACAGAAAGATATCAAGCATGACGAGCACATACATGTCTGACAAGATCAACCAATGGCACAGCTCTGCAGGTGAAACATGTTCCAGATTTGGTAACAGTAAATCAGCTACAGCGCGCCTAAGGGGAAACAGCAGGTATCTCGATGCGACATCAAATAGTTCTTCAGCCTGGGATATGTTTACTTCAGTTTAGTTTCGCAACAAACTGATGCGACTTCAGTATTTTGTAAGAATAGGTAACTGAATCATGTTTTGTAGTATATCTTACCTGGGCTGGATCCATATGCTCCAGATTGTCAGTATACCTAAAATTAACACAAGCAGGGAATAAACCAGACAAGAGCAGTAACAATAACAATAATGGTCAAGCAAGAAAAAGTGCAAAGGGATCTTACATGTATTCAAGCATCTTTTCAAATGCTTCTGTACTCAGGTCATGCTCCTCAAGAAATGGGAGACCCAGAGATGCATGCACTCGATTGTTACCTTCAAGAAAATCCACTGTTCGAGATAGTCTGGTTTTAAAATACTCCGACCTTGAGGCCAAAATCACCTGATGGCAACGGAAGACTCTATCATCTACTTTTACAGTGAGATCAGCAAGATCATCATCCTTCCAGTTTCTGCACATCTCATTTGCTACAGTTTTTTTGAAATTTTCTTCTCTTGAATTAGCCAGACATTTCTGAAGAACACGCCGCAATGCTGATGGAAGGCGATCTTCCCGTGGCAATGACTGCCCGAGTAAAATGAACCGTCTCGGACTCTGTGCATTTTCCAAACCCAACTTACTTGTTGACTTATACAGTGCAAACCTAAGATGCAGAATTTCTTTCTCAACTAACTTACGCAACTCCTCACACTTGCAAACTTTGCAAGTGCGTGACAAACTTTCCATTTCATCTACTTGAGCCTCGAGTCTATCGGCATAGAAGAAATGGATAAGGTTGTACAAGGCACCAAAAGATAATTTTTTATTAGAAAATCTCACTTCCTTCCTGTTTTTCCAGTCTGTCTCGAATTTCTGTTCAAAGAAGGGCGATCGAGCACAAAGGATGATCCGATGAGCTTCAATAGGTTTTCCATCCACGTAAAATGTAATATCTGGGGGGAAGAGACTGCCAGTTGATGCACCATCTGTTGGCCCAAATCCTGCACAAAAGTTGTTAACACAAAACTTATCAGTCGCGTAATCTTCCACAAAATAAGTGAAAATATAAAGCTGTTATTTTCCACTTACACAGAATGGGAAATTTTTATACTACAGAAAAGAAAATCAAAGGAACACATCTCAACAATATCTTACATATGCACTGAACCACTGTTGTTCTTGAGAAATACAGTGCACATTGTGCTGGCTCGAGTAATTCAGGCAGACATATATTTGTACTGAATTGATATATAACTAGATGAATTGGTTACCTACAGTGCATTTCGAATGTGCAATCTTTCCAGTGACATACAATATAAGAAATATAAGAGCGTTTAGATAACTACTTTAGTAATCTAAACGCTCTTATATTTGTTTACAGAGGGAATATTATATATGCAAAAGTGGTCTGATTGGTAATCACAGCAACTACAGAAATCAACTTTTTTTTTCACCCCCAAATCCAACCATCTAGTATTGTCAATCCTTGCATATAACATCCAATCTGATTGGCATCCACAAATCCAGTTGCATTTGCAATCCAGGCGGCAAGCAAGCCAAGAAGTTGCTGACCTTCGGCCTCAGCTAGCGCAGCGGCTTCTGCGGTGGCGCCCTCCTGGAGCAACATCTCGAGGTACGCGGCGCGGTTGGCGGGGCACGCGAGGAAGGTGGCCCGGAGCGCGGCGGGCAGCGGCGCGAGCGGGGGTGGCCGCGCCTCGAACGACTTGAGGAGCCTCCGGAGGTCGAGGTTGAGCGCGGCGTAGTGGCAGCGGTCGCCGTCGAAGGTGCGCTCGGCGCAGACGGCCCCGGCCTCGAGCAGCATCCGCGCGGCGTCGGCGTGGCCGGCGAGGCAGGCGTAGTAGAGCGCGACGGAGTCCCAGCGGTCGCGCGCGTTGACGTTGGCGCCGGCCTCGAGGAGGAGGGCGAGGCGGTCGCAGTCGCCGGCGCGCGCCGCCTCGAAGAGGTCCCCCGCGGGGACCTTCTTCAGGGGCACCGTCGGGTGGAGGTCCTCCGGGTCCAGGTCGAGGTCGATCTCCAGGCCCATGCCGTCGGGCGGCGGCGCGTACACCATCTCTTCCGGGGAAATTCTTTCCTTTTCTTGCCTCGCGGCGGTCGGCGGGCGGCGGCCGGCCGTGAATCGCGGCGCTCCAGGGAACGTGCGAAATGGACTTGTTCGGATGGAATTCCCCGCCTGCTCGACCAGTTCCTTCGGGCACGTTCTCCATCTGTGGTCTTGCTCGGATGTCCTGGAGGCCGTCGATCTTGCTTCCGTGGACGGTCGATGTCGCTCCCACCTCCTCGTTCCTAAATCCCCGGGAAGTCGGTACGGGTAACGGCGGCTCAGGAGAGCAGCTACGGGCGGCCATATCCACCACGACCTGCACGAATTGCTGCTGACGTCGCAATCCCAATCTCCAACAATGGCGCTACATCCTTCTCGCCCTTCTCGTCGTCTCCATTGAAGACGACAAGGCCTACATGATCACGCTCTGAGCTCGCGAGCGTTCTTGTTCGGTCGATAGCGAGCTCCACGATGTCAAAGTGATACATATGACATTGGAAATTAGGCTTAGTTTATACTCTCTCTGTAAAAAAATTAAGACTTTTAAGATCATTAAAGTAGTGATTTAATAAGTCTTAGAGTATCTGAGGCTGCATGCATTATTCTAATGCAGAGGACGGAGTAATCCTTTTTTTCTAAAAAAAGGTCTTATAGCATCTCTAACAGAGCCGCTATAATCGCCCAGTCGTAAAATAACCACCGATATACAGTACTGGACTGAAAACCAACCAGAACATGTACCTTATATTCGGTCGGCCCGCGAACTTTTTAGGGCGAGTTGTAAAAATTGTCCCCAGCCATCAAATCTTTTGTTATCCTTTCCTCCGTTGCGGTTTCCCCTATCCAAATCTTGTGTCTTGGCGGGAGGAAACTTTCCACGCCCGCCCGCCGTACCGCCGCCACCCGTTCCCCAATTCTCCAGCGATTCTTGCTTCCTCCGACCATCCCGGCCGCGCCGTGGATAGCTTCGACCGTCCTTGCCCGCATATTCTCCACTAAGATTCGAGCGTGGAGGCCGCCATTTTTGCCGTCGGTAGGCTGCAACTGCTGTCGCCATGGATCCGAGTGGAAGCTTCGATTGGTGCCGCGTTGGGGACGGATCCGGCTGCTCCGTGCAAGATTGAGCAGTCGCCGTCTGCGCGGGCCCAAGCTAGGCGAGGGGAAATATAGGAGGCAGCGACTGCGGTGGAGAAGGAAAGGCTTCGGCTGCTGTGCTTTCAACAGGTGGTGGGGAGAAGGACGCTTCGGCGGCTGCGTTTTCCGATGGTGAAAGGTAAGATTTGCTCCTTTGCACCGGTTTTTAGGTCCAAATCGGCTGGCGGTCGAATTTTGATGTAGTTTCGATTTTTTTTCGCAGATGGATGATATTTGGAGCTCGTCCTCGTCATCCGAGTCGGATGATTCTGACATAGAAGAGATGATTTTTTACGACGATGTCGAGCATCCTTTTTTGTTGCACCTTGTTGACAAATTTGAAGCCGGCAAGAAGAAGAGGCATCGCGGTTCGACAGTCAGCCGGCTTTGCATTCCACGCAACCAAGCTCTCGGTCACAAGTTGCTCATGAGAGACTACTTTGCTAAGGTACCAACCTACCCGGATCATCTCTTCCTTTGGCGTTATCGAATGTGTATGTCTCTTTTTGTTCGCATTGTGGAAGCTTGCAAACAAAATTGTCGGTTCTTCACTCACCAAAGAAGCCGGTCTGCTAGGATTTAGTGCATACCAAAAAATATCGGTGGCAATATGAGTGATAGCATATGGCATTCTGGTTGATTACACCGATGAGTATCTTTGCATCGAAGAAGATACCACGCTCAAATGCATGTGTAATTCTACACAATATGATCATCGATGATGAGAGGGATTTAAACTTAGAGCTTTTCTATGACAATATTGATAGCCGTGTCAAGCCTACTAGAAACTCAGATGAGATCAATGCATTTCTTAAAACCTACCGATAGACAGAAGACCGTGACAAACATCAGCAGCTCCGCAATTATCTCATTGAGCATCAATGGCAATTGTATGGTCAATAGACTCCAATTTTATTAATTTGATCTATTCTTTTCATGTGTGAGGTGAACAATTGTTTTAATTCTGAACAATTTATTATTGTAATAATTCCAAACAATTTGTTATTCGGATTTCAATATTTGTTGTATTTGAGATAATTATTGTCTTTTTTATGTTAAAAACATTTAAGTTTAATATTTATTGTTGTTTTATTTGAGTTATATGTGCCTAAAATGATGATTTACTGTACGGATTTGCAGTACCGCGCGGCGTCTGGCGGAATAGATGCCGCAAACCCGTACCGTAAAAATTTGCGGTAGGGGTTTGCTGCATTTGTTCCAGAAGACACCGCGTGGTACTGCAAATTCTGCAAATTCAATATAAGGCGGGCTGCAAAAAGATTATGGGCCGAGATTTTAGCGGATTTACTAGAGATGCTCTTATATTTCTTTAAAAAGGGAGTAGCTGTGAATATAGTAATGTACCACCCTCTCGTTCTAAAATAAGTGTCATGGTTTTAGTTAAACTACGTCACTTATTTTGGAACCGAGGGTGTACTTATTTATTGAAATTATGTTCTTTCAAGTAGAGCATACTCGTTACAAAGGAGGTGGCAGAGCTGGGAAGAGGATTATACTTTATGTATGACTCGGACTTAAAGACGAATTATAGAAAGAAGACAATAGCTGAATGAGTTTTACAGATCTAGTTTATGAGCAACTTAATTGGAAAAGAAAGCAGAAGGAATAGAACAAATGAAAGAAATAGGGAAAGAGCAGGAAGTATTTTCAAATGCCCCCCCCCCCCCCCCCACACACACAGACACACACAGAGAAACACACCTTTTTAGGGTTTAGGTCACACCTCGTTACAAAGGAGGTGGCAGAGCTGGGAAGAGGATTATACTTTATGTATGACTTTATGTATGACTCGGACTTAAAGACGAATTATAGAAAGAAGACAATAGCTGAATGAGTTTTACATTTGTCTTGCACTAATTACATTGCTTCTTTCCTTAGTTCTTCAATTCTACCTTGTTGGATCCTGATCGTTAGAGTGATTAGATCGAGTAGTGGGGTTGGCTTCCACCCCTGAGACTGCTTGATTTGATAGAAATCCTACTGAGTTCTAGTGGCTTAGATTGCATGATAAGTTCCAAGAAATGGAGCAAATGATGCATGCAAAGTTCACATAATTGCAAGAAACATAAAGTCTTTGAAAGATAAACCTTAAAGACCATATGTTCCATGTTGTTATCGGGAACGCGACTAAATGTTTGGCCTTAATAAGATGGACCATGATTCCTCTCCGGCCAACAAAAGATGCGCTCTTTGTTCTACTACCTTCATCCACGGGTGAAGCCGGTTGGCTCACCAAACAAGAGGCCTATTGTTAAATAACTAGAAGCTCGAGGCGATCCCCATCAAATCGGTAAAGCTTATTAGTACCACTGATTGTCTTGACTTTGTCAAGATTACCCCAACAACTATAGCTAGTTGTGGCTTTCATGACTGCACTATCCATGAGTTGTTGAAGGAAGCACAAAGAGGGGAAACCCAAGGCTTAATGGAATCCCTCCATCCAGGCCCGCATCACCGTTGGGCCTCCGAGGAAGAAGGTCCTTGTGGACCCAAACTACATCCACAATCCTCATCCATGCCCAATTTACCCGCGAAGAAATCCTGGTACCGACAAAAAAGGGGGGGATGAATCTCGTATGCTTAGAATGTTAAGCTTGGGGAGATTTTCAAACCCTTGTATCTTCCTTTGTTTTTCTACTTAGTTATTTTCAGTTTAAGTCTTAGTTCGTTTTAGTTAAAATAAAGTGTACTGTATATATCTTTTGATTGAGGGAAGACTCTTTTATCCGGTGAGTATCATATCTATAGAGATACTAAGCTCCCTCAAATTGAAGCGCTGTGGTGCTTCGAGGGTTGTGGGGGTCATTAGGGCCCCACGCGTAAGTGTGTTGTTTAGTTTTATTTCCTCTTCTAATTTTTCATGTTCTAATTCATGAGCACTTATTAAAATTTGTGTACCTTAAAAAACATATATATATTTTAAAATTCTCCAAATTCGTTTTTATTGATTAATTTGTCTTGAATTGAAGCGATCTCGTGCTTCGAGGGTTGTGGGGGTCACTAGGGCTCCACGCGTAAGTGTGTGTTGTTTAGTTTTTTTTTCATGTTTTAAGTAATGAGCACTTATTAAAATTTGTCTACTTTAAAAAACATAAACATATTTTAAAATTCTTCAAATTCGTTAATATTGATTAAATTGGTGGATATTTTTAAAGTTCGCGGTCATTTAGCGGTTGTAAACATTTTTTAAATTTGAAATTTTTTATTTTGCGAACATTTTTGAAACCATAAATATTTTTAAAATTCATGAATGTTTCTAAAAGTTCATGGTTTTTAAAAATTAAAGTTCCTTAAACACCATTTAACTTAACTGGCCTTTTCAAATAAAAATAGATATGCGAGTTTTTCTGAGGTAGCAATTCCATGGGTTTAGCGTGAAATAAGAACTTCCAAGAGGCTCAAACAATCACCATCAGGATGACACCAAGGCGAAAATGTGCAAAGACTTCGCAACCGCACATCAAATAACTCCTCCTTCTCTTGAAAAAAATACTCCAAACACCAATAAAAATTAAAAACGCATAGCCAACACAGATAAAATCAAAACAAAACAACTGATCACAATAATCTATAGATATAAAAAGTTAATATCACAAGTGAAGAACGGCGCGGCGAAGCGCGTGTTAGCCTCTAGTAGCTTTGATGAATGGTTGATTGCATTGTTCCAGATATTATATTAGATGCATCGTTAGATATGTGTGCTAATATTTTCACTTCATGATGAGTATAAGTCTTCCACATCTCCTGTGTCGATCGACTAGGAAAGGTGACAACTGGATGAAATAGATTACTTGTTTCAGATGAAATCTTCAAAAAATTTGTAAAAGAACTAAAAGACCGGTATGTGACGACAATCCGATCGCCTGAGAGTAAAATGAGCAAGTAGCAGCAAGGGGAAACTATCTAAATAAATTTAGGCCTTTCAAAAATTCCGATCTCATTACAGGAAGCATGCTTAACCTTCATGTCACACATAAACGGATGAATGTGACGTGGGCACGTAAGTCAGCCACTCAAAGAAAAAGAGGAATAAAACTTGGCATTGTAAAGATATAAAATAAAAAAGATAGCCCGTTGCTACTTGCCCGACTGGAAGATCGGTGAATTATTGCATAGAGCTATGATATGTTTGCTAACCGATAAAGTAGCATAGGTGTGGAAGCCTTTATAAACGTCTTAATAAGTGAAGATATAATAGTACTCAATGTGATCAAGTATCTAGTATGAGTTTTTGAATTGAGCGATGGACTCGTGCATTTATTTACGTGCACCTCATAAACAAGATGATCTCGTTCTGTTAGGAAACATAGTAGAAAAACAACAAAATCGTACCTACAATCACCCAAGATCAATATGAAGATCCATAACGGCTTGAGATCACGATCGTTACCGTCACCGAGTTGCAGCGGAAGAAAAACATGTCGGTGTAGATCGTACTTGGGGTCCCTCAAATAGTCGATGAACGATCCCTCGTACCACCCACGAACAGTCCCTCGAACCGAAGACCGAAAGCACAACCTCTCTACTTGGTTGCAATCATGCAGCCTTCACGATCCGGCAGCGCTTTGCCGTCCAGAGCTAATCGTCGCCGAAGAAATTAGAGAGAGAAGATTAGAACCATACTGGGCTTCTAATTATGAGGACAAGAGGATAGCCAAGCTCTAGTTAGTCAATTAGGACCAACTAAAACATTAATTAGAAGAACTAGAGGAGGCTCCCAAAACTGTGTGTTCAAAAGAGCAAAAATCCCTAATATATATAGGTTGGAGGAGGAGGAGAGGGCAGCCACCAAGGGGGGAAAGTCCCCCCTTGGGTGCCAGCCATGGGAAGGGTCCAATTCGGCCCCACATAAGGAAAGGGGGGGCGCCTTCCCTACTTGGGCCTTTGTGGCCCAAGTTGCCTTCCACCTCTTGGCCTTTTTAGGCCAATTGATATTTAAATTAAATATAAAATATTCTAAATGCCTCTAGACCATTATATATATTTTTTAACATCTCCAGAAATATTTTCCACCTATATATAATTTATTGGTAATATCCGGTATTAGTATTACCCGATAGTCTCTGAAACCCTTCTAGTGACCCCGAAACGCTTCCGGGTCCTCTCGGAACTATTCTGAATATTCATGAAAGAATTCCACAAATATATTTTCATGACTCCCTAGTACGTCCATTTTGCATCATGCTTTTATATCGATATTTATTACATGATGGGTTGTCATTACACATTATGTCACAATACTTATGCCTATTCTCTCTTATTTAACAAGGTTTACATGAAGAGGGGAAATGCCGGCAGCTGGAATTCTGGCCTGGAAAAGGAGAAAATATTAGAGACCTATTCTACACATCTCCAGAAGTCCTGAAACTCCACGGGAATTATTTTCAGAATATATAAAAAATATTGGGCGAAAGAAGTACCAGAGGGGGGCCACCCATCGTCCACGAGGGTGGGGGGCGCGCCCTACCCCCTGGGCGCGCCCCCTGCCTCGTGGGCCCCTTGGTGGCCCTCTGATGCCCATCTTTGGCTATATGAAGTCTTTCGTCGAGGAAAAAATCATAAGAAAGCTCACGGGATGAAACTCCGCCGCCACGAGGCGGAACCTTGGCGGAACCAATCTAGGGCTCCGATGGAGCTGTTCTGCCGGGGAAACTTCCCTCCGGGAGGGGGAAATCATCACCATCGTCATCACCAACGATCCTCTCATCGGGAGGGGGTCAATCTCCATCAACATCTTCACCAGCACGATCTCATCTCAAACCCTAGTTCATCTCTTGTATCCAATCTTTGTATCCAAACCTCAGATTGGTACCTGTGGGTTGCTAGTAGTGTTGATTACTCCTTGTAGTTGATGCTAGTTGGTTTACTTGGTGGAAGATCATATGTTCAGATCCATTATGCATATTAATACCCCTCTGATTATGGACATGAATATGATTTGTGAGTAGTTACGTTTGTTCCTGAGGACATGGGAGAAGTCTTGCTATAAGTAGTCTTGTGAATTTGGTATTCGTTCGATATTTTGATGAGATGTATGTTGTCTTTCCTCTAGTGGTGTCATGTGAACGTCGACTACATGACACTTCACCATTGTTTGGGCCTAGAGGAAGGCATTGGGAAGTAATAAGTAGATGATGGGTTGCTAGAGTGACAGAAGCTTAAACCCTAGTTTATGTGTTGCTTCGTAAGGGGCTGATTTGGATCCATATGTTTCATGCTATGGTTAGGTTTACCTTAATACTTCTGTTGTAGTTGCGGATGCTTGCAATAAGGGTTAATCATAAGTGGGATGCTTGTCCAAGTAAGGGCAGTACCCAAGCACCAGTCCACCCACATACCAAATTATCAAAGTACCGAACGTGAATCATATGAACGTGATGAAAACTAGCTTGACGATAATTCCCATGTGTCCTCGGGAGTGCTTTACTTTATATAAGAGTTTGTCCAGGCTTGTCCTTTGCTACAAAAAGGATTGGGCCATATTGATGCACCTTATTTACTTTTACTATTTGTTACCCATTACCAATTACCTTATCACAAAACTATCTGTTACCGATAATTTCAGTGCTTGCAGAAAATACCTTGCTGAAAACCGCTTATCATTTCCTTCTGCTCCTCATTGGGTTCGACACTCTTACTTATCGAAAAGGCTATGATAAATCCCCTACACTTTTGGGTCATCAAGACTCTCTTCTGGTGCCGTTGCCGGGGAGTGAAGCGCCTTTGGTAGGTGGAATTTGGTAAGGAAAGATTTATATAGTGTGCTAAAATTTACTGTCACTTGTTACTATGGAACATAATCCTTTGAGGGGCTTGTTCGGGGTATCTTCACCCTGACTAGTAGATCAAAGAGTTGCTCCTCAACCTACTGAACCTACTGAAAATGTTTACTTTGAAATTCCTTCGGGTATGATAGAGAAACTGCTAGCTAATCCTTTCACAGGTGATGGAACATTACATCCCGATTTGCACCTAATCTATGTGGATGAAGTTTGTGGATTATTTAAGCTTGCAGGTATGCCCGAGGATGTTATCAAGAAGAAGGTCTTCCCTTTATCTTTGAAGGGGTAGGCATTGACATGGTTTAGGCTATGTGATGATATGGGATCATGGAACTACAACCGACTGAAATTGGAATTTCATCAGAAGTTTTATCCTATGCATCTTGTTCATCGTGATCGTAATTATATATATAATTTTTGGCCTCGCGAAGGAGAAAGCATCGCTAAAGCTTGGGGGAGGCTTAAGTCAATGTTTTTTTTGATAGAAAGACTGTAAGGGAACCCCCTATAGTATAATTGGTGCAACAAACCCATATTACAAGTACCATGCCTTGAACCTGGGTGGGTGGGAAGGCATCAGCCCCTTCCCACCACTAGGCTACGCCTTAGTCTGCAGGCTTAAGTCAATGTTATATTCATGCCCCAATCATGAGCTCTCAAAAGAAATGATTATTCAAAAATTTTATGCTCGGCATTCTCTCAGTAATCGCTCCATGCTCGATACTTCTTGTACTGGATCTTTTATGATGAAGACTATTGAATTCAAATGGGCATTATTGGAAAGAATTAAACGCAACTCTGAAGATTAGGACCTCGACGAAGGTAAGGAGTCAGGTATAACACCTAAGTTTGATTGTGTTAAATCTTTTATGGATACCGATGCTTTCCGTGAATTTAGCACTAAATATGGACTTGACTCTGATATAGTAGCTTCTTTTTGTGAATCCTTTGCTACTCATGTTGATCTCCCTAAGGAGAAGTGGTTTAAATATAATCCTCCCATTGAAGTAAAAGTAGTTGCACCTATTAAAGTTGAAGAAAAGACTATCACTTATAATGATCCTGTTGTTCCTGCTTCTTATATTGAGAAACCACCTTTCCCTGTTAGAATAAAGAATCATGTTAAAGCTTCAACTGTGGTTAACAAAAAAAATTAAGACACCCCAACCCCCTGAGCAAATTAAAGTTGAACCTAGTGTTGCTATGGTTAAAGATCTCTTGGCCGATAATATTGATGGGCATGTTGTTTACTTCTGCAATGAATCTACTAGAATTGCTAGACCTGATACTAAAAATAAACATAGACCTATTGTAGGCATGCCTGTTATTTTTGTTAAAATAGGAGATCATTGCTATCATGGCTTATGTGATATGGGTGCTAGTGCTAGTGCAATACCTCATTCCTTATACAAAGAAATTATGCATGATATTGCACCTGCTGAGATAGAAGAGATATATGTTACAATTAAGCTTGCCAATAGAGATATTATTTCACCAGTTGGGATTGTTAGAGATGTTGAAGTCTTGTGTGGGAAAGTTAAATATCCTACTGATTTTCTTGTTCTTGGTTCCCCACAAGATGACTTTTGTCCCATTATATTTGGTAGACCCTTCTTGAATACTGTTAATGCTAAGATAGACTGCAATAAGGATATTGTTTCTGTTGATTTAGGGGATATGTCTCATGAGTTTAATTTTGCTAAATTTCGTAGAAAACCCCATGATAAAGAATTGCCTAGTAAAGATGAAATTATTGGTCTTGGTTCTATTGTCGTGCCTCCTACTCATCCTTTAGAACAATATTTGCTAGACCATGAAAATGATATGTTTATGAATGAAAGAAGGGAAATAGATGAAGTATTCTTTAAACAGGGTCCTATTTTGAAACACAACTTGCCTGTTGAAATTCTAGGTGATTCTCCTCCACCCAAGGATGATCCCGTGTTTGAGCTTAAACCTTTACCTGATACTCTCAAATACGCTTATCTTGATGAGAAAGAGATATATCCTGTTATTATTAGTGCTAACCTTTCAAAGCATGAGGAAAAGAAATTATTGAAAACTCTGAAGAAGCACCATGCTGCTATTGTATATACTTGATGATCTTAAGGGCATTAGTCCCACTCTATGCCAGCACAAAATAAAACTGGAGAAAGACGCTAAACCAGTTGTTGATCACCAACGACGGTTAAATCCTAAGATGAAAGAAGTGGTAAGAAAAGAAATACTAAAGCTTCTGGAGGCAGGTATAATTTATCCCGTTGCTAATAGTCAGTGGGTAAGTCCTGTACATTGTGTCCCTAAGAAGGGAGGTATTACTGTTTTTCCTAATGATAAAGATGAATTGATCCCACAAAGAATTGTTACAGGTTATAGAATGGCAATTGATTTCCGTAAATTAAATAAAGCTACTAAAAAGGAGCATTACCCTTTATCTTTTATTGATCAAATGCTAGAAAGATTATCCAAGCATACACATTTTTGCTTTCTAGATGGTTATTCTGATTTCTCTCAAATACTTGTGTCAAAAGAGGATCAAGAAAAGACAACTTTTACTTGCCCTTTCGGTACCTTTGCTTATAGACGTATGCCTTTTGGTTTATGTAATGCACCTGCTACCTTTCAAAGATGTATGACTGCTATATTCTCTGACTTTTGTGAAAAGATTGTTGAGGTATTCGTGGATGGTTTCTCTGTTTATGGGACTTCTTTTGATGATTGCTTAAGCAACCTTGATCGAGTTTT
The DNA here is from genome assembly GCF_056163025.1 of Triticum urartu. Classification (NCBI taxonomy): domain Eukaryota; kingdom Viridiplantae; phylum Streptophyta; class Magnoliopsida; order Poales; family Poaceae; genus Triticum; species Triticum urartu. Next base: position 214,409,025 of record NC_141879.1, on the reverse strand, counting down.
GCAGAGATGTGAAAAACTAATCTTGTCTTGAATTGGGAGAAGTGCCACTTTATGGTTAATGAAGGTATTGTCTAGGGGCATAAAATTTCTGAAAGAGGTATTGAAGTTGATAAAGCTAAGGTTGATGCTACTGAAAAGATGTCGTGTCCCAAGGACATTAAAGGTATAAGAAGTTTCCTTGGTCATGCCGGTTTTTATAGGAGGTTCATTAAGGACTTTTCTAAAATTTCTCGGCCTCTGACTAATCTCTTACAAAAAGATGTTCCTTTTGTCTTTGATGATGATTGTGTAGAAGCATTTGAAATGCTTAAGAAAGCTTTGGTTTCTGTACCTATTGTTCAACCTCCTGATTGGAATTTACCCTTTGAAATTATGTGTGATGCTAGTGATTATGCTGTAGGGGCTGTTCTAAGACAAAGAGTTGATAAGAAATTAAATGCTATTCAATATGCTAGTAAAACTCTAGACAATGCCCAAAGAAATTATGCTACTACTGAAAAAGAATTTTTAGCAGTTGTATTTGCTTGTGATAAGTTCAGACCTTATATTGTTGATTCTAAAGTAACTGTTCACACTGATCATGCTGCTATTAAATATCTTATGGAAAAGAAAGATGCTAAACCTAGACTTATTAGATGGGTTCTCTTGCTACAAGAATTTGATTTGCATATTATTGATAGAAAGGGAGCTGAGAACCCCGTTGCAGACAACTTGTCTAGGTTAGAGAATGTTCTTGATGACCCACTACCTATTGATGATAGCTTTCCTGATGAACAATTAGCTGTCATAAATGCTTCTCGTACTGCTCCATGGTATGCTGATTATGCCAATTATATTGTTGCTAAATTTATACCACCTAGTTTGACATACCAGCAAAAGAAAAATTTCTTCTATGATTTAAGACACTACTTCTGGGATGACCCACATCTTTATAAAGAAGGAGTAGATGGTGTTATTAGACGTTGTGTACCTGAGCATGAATAGGAACAGATCCTACGCAAGTGCCACTCCAAGGCTTATGGAGGACACCATGCTGGAGATAGAACTGCACATAAGGTATTGCAATCCGGTTTTTATTGGCCTACTCTCTTCAAGGATGCCCGTAAGTTTGTCTTGTCTTGTGATGAATGTCAAAGAATTGGTAATATTAGGAGACGTCAGGAAATGGCTATGAATTATTCACTTGTTATTGAACCATTTGGTGTTTGGGGCTTTGATTATATGGGACCTTTTCCTTCCTCTAATGGGTATACACATATCTTAGTTGCTGTTGATTACTTTACTAAGTGGGTAGAAGCTATTCCAACTAGTAGTGCTGATCATAACACCTCTATAAGATGCTTAAAGAAGTTATTTTCCCGAGGTTTGGAGTCCCTAGATATTTAATGACTGATGGTGGTTCACATTTTATTCATGGTGCTTTTCGTAAAATGCTTGTTAAGTATGATGTTAATAATAGAATTGCATCTCCATATCATACACAATCTAGTGGTCAAGTAGAACTTAGCAATAGAGAGCTTAAATTAATTTTGCAAAAGACTGTTAATAGATCTAGAAAGAATTGGTCCAAGAAACTTGATCATGCATTATGGGCTTATAGAACTGCATATAAAAATCCTATGGGTATGTCTCCATATAAAATGGTTTATGGTAAAGCATGTCACTTACCTCTTGAATTAGAACATAAGGCATATTGGGCTATTAAAGAGATAAACTATGACTTTAAACTTGCCGGTGAGAAGAGGCTTTTTGACATTAGCTCACTTGATGAATGGAGAACCCAGGCTTATGAGAATGCCAAACTATTTAAAGAAAAAGTTAAAATATGGCATGATAAAAGGATACAAAAACGTGAGTTTAATGTAGGTGATTATGTATTGTTATAGAACTCTCGTTTAAGATTTTTTGCAGGAAAACTCCTCTCTAAATGGGAAGGTCCTTATGTCACTGAGGAGGTCTACCGTTCCGGTGCCATAAAAATCAACAACTTCGAAGGCACAAATCCGAGGGTGGTGAACGGTCAAAGAATCAAACATTATATCTCAAGTAATCCTATAAATGTTGAAACTAATGTTATTGAAACCGTAACCCCGGAGGAATACATAAGGGACACTTTCCAGAATGTTTCAGACTCTGAAAAGGAATAGGTATGTGGTACGGTAAGTAAACGACTCCAAAATAGTTCTAATGGAAAATTTTCTCCGTTTTGGAATGTTTAAGAAAATAGAAAAATAAGAAGCAGACCGGAAAGGACACGAGGCTTCCACGAGGGTGGAGGGCGCTCCCTACCCCCTGGGCACGCCCCCTGCCTCGTGGGCACCTCGTGTGCTCTCCGGACTCCGTTTTCTTGCACGATACTGAAGGAAATATGCCCTAGAGGCAATAATAAAGTTATTATTTATTTCCTTATATCATGATAAATGTTTATTATTCATGCTAGAATTGTATTAACTGGAAACATAATACATGTGTGAATACATAGACAAACAGCGTGTCACTAGTATGCCTCTACTTGACTAGCTCGTTGATCAAAGATGGTTATGTTTCCTAGCCATAGACATGAGTTGTCATTTGATTAATGGGATCACATCATTAGGAGAATGATGTGACTGACTTGACCCATTCCGTTAGCTTAGCACTTGATCATTTAGTTTGTTGCTATTGCTTTCTTCATAACTTATACATGTTCCTATGACTATGAGATTATGCAACTCTCGTTTACCGGAGGAACACTTTGTGTGCTACCAAACGTCACAACGTAACTGGGTGATTATAAAGGTTCTCTACAGGTGTCTCCGAAGGTACTTGTTGGGTTAGCGTATTTTGAGATTAGGATTTGTCACTCCGATTGTCGGAGAGGTATCTCTGGGCCCACTCGGTAATGCACATCACTATAAGACTTGCAAGCATTGCAACTAATGAGTTAGTTGCGAGATGATGTATTACAGAACGAGTAAAGAGACTTTCCGGTAACGAGATTGAACTAGGTATTGAGATACCGACGATCGAATCTCGGGCAAGTAACATACCGATGACAAAGGGAACAACGTATGTTGTTATGCGGTCTGACCGATAAAGATCTTCGTAGAATATGTAGGAGACAATATGAGCATCTAGGTTCCGCTATTGGTTATTGACCGGAGACGTGTCTTGGTCATGTCTACATAGTTTTCAAACCCGTAGGGTCCACACGCTTAAAGTTTAGTGACGATCGTAATTAGAGTTTTTGTGTTTTGATGTACCGAAGGTTGTTCGGAGTCCCGATGTGATCACAGACATGACGAGGAGTCTCGAAATGGTCGAGACATAAAGATTGATATATTGGAAGCCTATATTTGGATATCGGAATCATTCCGGGTGAAATTGGGATTTTACCGGAGTACCGGGGGGTTACCGGAACCCCCCGGGGGCTAATGGGCCTACATGGGCCCTAAGGGAGAAGAGGAGGGCCGGCCAGGGCAGGCCGCGCGCCCCCTCCCTCCTAGTCCGAATAGGACAAGGAAGGGGGGGGGCGCCCCCCTTTCCTCTTTCCCCCTTCCCCTTTCCTTCTCCAACAAGGCAAGAGGGGGGAGTCCTACTCCCGGTGGGAGTAGGACTCCTCCAGGCGCACCCCTAGGGGCCGGCTGCACCTCCCCCCTCCCTCCTTTATATACGGGGGCAAGGGGGCACCCCATGACACACAAGTTGATCTTCATGATTGTTCCTTTGCCGTGTGCGGTGCCCCCTTCCACCATATTCCACCTCGGTCATATCGTAGCGGTGCTTAGGCGAAGCCCTGTGTCGGTAGAACATCATCACCGTCATCACGCCGTCGTGCTGACGAAACTCTCCCTCAACACTCGGCTGGATCGGAGCTCGAGGGACATCACCGAGTTGAACGTGTGCAGAACTCGGAGGTGCCGTACGTTCGGTACTTGGATCGGTCGGATCGGGAAGACGTACGACTACTTCCTCTTTGTTGTGTCAACGCTTCCGTTGCCGGTCTACGAGGGTACGTAGACAACACTCTCCCCTCTTGTTGCTATGCATCACCATGATCTTGCGTGTGCGTAGGATTTTTTTTGAAATTACTATGTTCCCTAACAGTGGCATCCGAGCCAGGTTTTATGCGTTGATGTTATATGAACGAGTAGAACACAAGTGAGTTGTGGGCGATATAAGTCATACTGCTTACCAGCATGTCATACTTTGGTTCGGCAGTATTGTTGGATGAAGCGGCCCGGACCGACATTACGCGTACGCTTACGCGAGACTGGTTCTATCGACGTGCTTTGCACACAGGTGGCTGGCGGGTGTCAGTTTCTCCAACTTTAGTTGAATCGAGTGTGGCTACGCCCGGTCCTTGCGAAGGTTAAAACAACACCAACTTGACAAACTATTGTTGTGGTTTTGATGCGTAGGTAAGAACGGTTCTTGCTAAGCCCGTAGCAGCCACGTAAAACTTGCAACAACAAAGTAGAGGACATCTAACTTGTTTTTGCAGGGCATGTTGTGATGTGATATGGTCAAGACTGTTGGAAATATGCCCTAGATGCAATAATAGAATGGTTATTATTGTATTTCCTTGTTCATGATAATTGTCTATTGTTCATGCTATAATTGTATTAACCGGAAACCGTAATACATGTGTGAATACATAGACCACAACATGTCCCTAGTAAGCCTCTAGTTGACTAGCTCGTTGATCAATAGATGGTAATGGTTTCCTGACCATGGACATTGGATGTCATTGATAACGGGATCACATCATTAGGAGAATGATGTGATGGACAAGACCCAATCCTAAGCCTAGCACAAGATCGTATAGTTCGTCTGCTAAAGCTTTTCTAATGTCAAGTATCATTTCCTTAGACCATGAGATTGTGCAACTCCCGGATACCGTAGGAATGCTTTGGGTGTACCAAACACCACAACGTAACTGGGTGGCTATAAAGGTGCACTACGGGTATCTCCGAAAGTGTCTGTTGGGTTGGCACGAATCGAGACTGGGATTTGTCACTCCGTGTAAACGGAGAGGTATCTCTGGGCCCACTCGATAGGACATCATCATAATGTGCACAATGTGACCAAGGAGTTGATCATGGGATGATGTGTTACGGAACGAGTAAAGAGACTTGCCGGTATACGGGATTGACTGAATCCTTAACATCGTGGTTCATATGATGAGATCATTGTGGAACATGTGGGAGCCAACATGGGTATCCAGATCCCGTTGTTGGTTATTGACCAGAGAGATGTCTCGGCCATGTCTGCATTATTCCTGAGCCCGTAGGGTCTACACACTTAAGGTTCGATGATGCTAGGGTTATAGGAAAAGTATGTACGCGGTTACCGAATGTTGTTCGGAGTCCCGGATGAGATCCCGGACGTCACGAGGAGTTCCGGAATGGTCCGAAGGTGAAGATTGATATATTGGACGAAGGGTTTTGGAGTCTGGAAGTGTTCCAGAGGTACCGGGTGATGACCAGCATGACCGAAAGGTGTTTCGGGAGCCCCGACAAGTGTTGGGGGGCTTCATGGGCCAAGGGAAGGGGGCAAACCAGCCCACTAAGGGGCTGTGCGCCCCCCACACCTATTCCCACGTGACCAGGGGGTTTGGGGCGCCCCATCTAGGGTTCCTACCTCCTGGCTTGGGGGCCAAGTCACCCAAGGGGGAGATCCCATCTGCCCTGGCCCCCCCTAGGGGAAACCCTAGGGCGCCTCCCCTTGCCCTTGCCCCTATATATAGTGGAGGTTTTGGGGCTGCACAATGCACGAGTCTCTCTCTCCCAAGGCACAGCCCTACCTCTCTCCCTCCTCGTCTCTCGTAGTGCTTGGCGAAGCCCTGCTGGAGTACCGCGCTCCTCCACCACCACCACGCCGTCGTGCTGCTACTGGACGGAGTCTTCCCCAACCTCTCCCTCTCTTCTTGCTGGATCAAGGCATGGGAGACGTCACCGGGCTGCACGTGTGTTGAACGCGGAGGCACCATTGTTCGGCGCTTAGATCGGAATCGACCGCGATCTGAATCGCTACGAGTACGACTACCTCATCCGCGTTCTAGTAGCGCTTCCGCTTAGCGATCTACAAGGGTATGTAGATGCACTCCCCTTCCCCTCTTTGCTAGATTACTCCATAGATTGATCTTGGTGATGCGTAGAAAATTTTAAATTTCTGCTACGATCCCCAACAGTGGCATCATGAGCTAGGTCTATGCGTAGATTCTATGCACGAGTAGAACACAAAGTAGTTGTGGGCGATGATTTGTTCAATTTGCTTGCCGTTACTAGTCTTATCTTGATTCGGTGGCATTGTGGGATGAAGCGGCCCGGACCGACCTTACACGTACACTTACGTGAGACAGGTTCCACCGACTGACATGCACTTGATGCATAAGGTGGCTGGCGGGTGTCTGTCTCTCCCACTTTAGTCAGATCGGATTCGATGAAAAGGGTCCTTATGAAGGGTAAATAGCAATTGGCATATCACCGTTGTGGTTTTGTGTAGGTAAGAAATGTTCTTGCTAGAAACCCATAGCAGCCACGTAAAACATTCAACAACAATTAGAGGACGTCTAACTTCTTTTTGCAGGGTATGCTATGTGATGTGATATGGTCAAAAGGATGTGATGAATGATATATGTGATGTATGAGATTGATCATGTTCTTATAATAGGTATCATGACTTGCATGTCGATGAGTATGACAACCGGCAGGAGACATAGGAGTTGTCTTAATTTATTTATGACCTGCGTGTCAATGAAAACACCATGTAATTACTTTACTTTATTGCTAACCGTTAGCCATAGTAGTAGAAGTAATAGTTGGCGAGGCAACTTCATGAAGACACGATGATGGAGATCATGATGATGGAAATCATGGTGTCATGCCGGTGACTATGGTGTTCATGCCGTGCCTCGAAGATGGAGATCAAAGGCGCAAGATGATATTGGCCATATCATGTCACTTTATGATTTGCATGCGATGTTTGTCATGTTTACATCTTATTTGCTTAGAACGACGGTAGCATAAATACGATGATCCCTCGCAATAATTTCAAGAAAGTGTTCCCCCTAACTGTGCACCGTTGCTAAGGTCCGTTGTTCCGAAGCACCACGTGATGATCGGGTGTGATAGGTTCTAACGTTCGCATACAACGGGTGTAAGCCAGATTTACACACGCAATACACTTAGGTTAACTTGACGAGCCTAGCATGTACAGACATGGCCTCGGAAGACCGAAAGGTCGAACATGAGTCGTATAGTGGATACGATCAACATGAAGATGTTCACCGATGATGACTAGTCCGTCTCACGTGATGATCGAACACGGCCTAGTTGACTCGGATCATGTATCACTTAGATGACTAGAGGGATGTCTATCTAAGTGGGAGTTCATTGAATAATTTGATTAGATGAACTTAATTATCATGAACATAGTCAAAAGGTCTTTGCAAATTATGTCGTAGCTCATGCTTTGGTTCTACTATTTTAGATATGTTCCTAGAGAAAATTTAGTTGAGAGTTGACAGTAGCAATTATGCAGACTGGGTCCGTGAACTGAGGATTGTCCTCATTGCTGCACAGAAGGGTTATGTCCTTAATGCACCGCTCAGTGTGTTGAACCTCGAGCATCGTCTGTAGATGTTGGGAAACATCTGACATACACGTTTTGATGACTACGTGATAGTTCAGTATGTAATACTAATGGTTTAGAATTGTGGCACCAAAGACGTTTTTGAAACGTCGCAGAACATATGAGATGTTCCAAAGACTGAAATTGGAATTTTAGACTAGTGACCACGTCAAGAGGTATGAGACCTCTGACAAGTTTCTTAAGCCTGCAAACTAAGGGAGAAAAATTCAATCGTTGAGCATGTGCTCAGATTGTTTGAGTACTGCAATCGCTTGAATCGAGTGGGAATTAATCTTCCAGATGAGATAGTGATGGTTGTGACGCCCGGATAATTAAGCTACAATAATTCTCTGCTAATGATGCCACGTCACTTCGATTACTATCGCTAATCTCGTGTTAGTTCGAAACCGATTCAAATTCAAATTCAATTAAAGGCAAAAAATAAAAGATTTCAAACAATGAAACCAAAATGTTCAAGGTGGGTCCGATAAACCATGTGTAAATACAATGGAGAAACCAAACCTTGATAAAACGTCTAAGGGCTCTAAACTAATTAAAACAGTAGTGAGAACAATTAAACAAATACCTATTGGATTTTATAAAATATTAAAAATATTTTATTATGGGTTAAGAATTGATGTGACAGCAGCTTGTTTATAAATACTACTTTAGGTACTAGTGGTGATTTTTGTAAAAACTAAAGATTAAAAAAAACTAGAAATAAAACAGAAAAGAAAATAAATAAAAAGAAAAGGTCTAAACAAAAATAAAACAACAAAAAGAAAAGAAAAGGAAGAAAGACCCCTCCCCACCCCCCCCCCACGCTGGGCCTCAGCCCAACTGGCCATCTAGCCGGGCCGGCCCACCTAACCACCTCCATAACCCCCACCGATGGAAACCCTAGCCCGGTCCACCCCCACTGCTCCCGCACGATCCCCACTCCTCCCCCCACGTCTTTCTCCCCCTCGTCTCGATCTAGATCGGGGTCGCGCCCGATCCCGATGCAGGCGCCATGCCCGACTGCGCCCTCGCCGCCCGGAACGACTCCGCCGTCGGAGGACCTCGTTGGATTGCCTCCACCTCATCGCCGCCTTCCTCGTCTTCCTCCCCGACTCGCGTCACCAAGCCTCTCCGCCCTGTGCCCCTGCAACGCCGGTGAGGCCATCGGCCTCCGCCTTCCCTCCTCCTCTTCCCCTCTGTCGCCGTGCACACTCGCCGACCGGGCCCCGAACGTGCTCACCGCGCCGGCGCACGCCTCGGACCACCGCCCCGTACGCGCGCTGGCTGCGCTCACCGCATCCTCGCCTCGCCCGCCGCGCCTCCGCATGCGCCCACGGCCGTGCTACCCTACTATCGTGCGGCCGCGGCTCCCTCCCCACCCGCGCACCGCGTCGTCGTGGCCGCGACCCGCGCACCCGCGCTACTCGCCACATGCGCTTCGGCGCTCGCTCGCGGCCGCCGCCGCCTCGCACCGTCCTGCTGCCTTTGCTCGCCGCCCCCGCTGCGTCGCCTGCCCCGCACCCCCCCGTCCGCCGCACGCGCCCGCGCCTCCTGCTGCCGCACTCACCAGTCGAGCCTCCCGTGCACAGGCTCGCCGCCGCGCCTGCTTCCCCCCATAGCGCTCGTTGCCTGCCGCTGCACGCCATTTCCCGCGCCCACGGCCGCCTCTCCACGGGCCACGGCCACCACACCGCCCCTGCTCCCCTCGCCCCGCCTCCGCCCATCGTGGCCCTCGTGCCCCGCTGCGGCAACCCTCGCGGTGGCCGCGCCCCGCCCCGGGCAGGCTACAGGCGTCCGTCGCCCGTTACGGCCGCGCCCGCTGCCCGTTAAACCGCACCCGCCCCGGTTGGCCCCCAGGGCCAATGACAAACGGGGCCCACCCCAGAACGATTTTAAATAAAAAAATAAAAATGAATTAATAAAATTAATTAATTATTAATTAATAAACTAATGAATTAATTAATTTAAGTAATCATGTTTAACTAATCTAATTAAAATAAATTAGCCTAATCACTTAGTTAGTCTAATTAACCCGGTTTAGTTAACCTGTGTAAATGACATGTGGGACCCAAAGGTCTGTTGACTAGTCAAAGTCCACGTTTGACCGCTGACGTCATGCTGACATCATGCTGATGTCATAAATGCACTTTAGGATTAAATTAATTTTGTTAATTCTAGAAAATTATAAAATCCTTTTAAAATTAATATAAAATAAACCGTAGCTCGGATGGAAAAACTTTGTACATGAAAGTTGCTCAGAACGACGAGACAAATCCGAATACGCCGCCCGTTCGTCCGCCACGCATCCCTAGCATAGCAAACACGCAACTTCCCCCCTCCGGTTCATCTGTCCGAAAACGCAAAACACCGGGAATACTTTCCCGGATGTTTTCCCCCTTCACCGGTACCACCTCGTACCGCGTTAGGGCACACCCAACACCGTTGTTTGCTTTGTCATGCATCGTTATGCATTTGTTTACATTGTATTCATTGTTTCTTCCCACTCTTCTCTTCGGTAGACTACGAGACCGACGCCGCTGCTCGTGCCCCATCCGACTACGTCAACGACGACCCCTCCTTGTCTGAGCAACCAGGCAAGCCCCCCCCCCTTTGATCACCAGATATCGCCTACTCTTCTCTATACTGCTTTCATTAGAGTAGTGTAGCATGTTACTGCTTTCCGTTAATCCTATCCTAATGCATAGCCCGTCCTTGCTACTACTGTTATTACCTTTACCTGCAATCCTAATGCTTAGTATAGGATGCTAGTTTATCATCAGTGGCCATACATTCTTGTCCGTCTGCCTTGCTATACTATCGGGCCATGATCACTCGGGAGGTGATCATGGGTATATACTATATACTTTATACATGATACATGTGATGACTAAAGTCGGGTTGGCTCGAGGAGTACCCGCGGTTGATTCAGAATTGGGGGCTGGAAGGACATACTTTCCCAAGAGCCCTCTGAGTGGATCTTTGTGGCGAAGCGACAGGGCAGGTTGAGACCACCTAGGAGAGAGGTGGGCCTGGCCCTGGTCGGCGTTCGCGGTTATTTCAAGATAACACGTTTAACGAGATCTTGGTATTTGATCTGAGTCTGGCTACTGGCCTATATGCACTAACCATCTACGCAGGGACAATTATGGGCACTCGACGTCGTGGTATCAGCCGAAGCCTTCGTGACGTCAGCGACTAAGCGGCGCGCGCCGGATTGGACTGGAACGCCTGCTAGGCTAGGTCTGCTTCCGGCCGCATTCGCAACGTGCAGGTGTGCAAAGGGCGATGGGCCCAGACCCCTGCGCCATAGGATTTAGACCGGCGTGCTGACCTCTCTGTTGTGCCTAGGTAGGGCTGCGATGTGTTGATCTTCCGAGGCCGGGCATGACCCAGGAAAGTGTGTCCGGCCAAATGGGATCGAGCGTGTTGGGTTATGTGATGCACCCCTGCAGGGAAGTTGATCTATTCGAATAGCCGTGTCCCTCAGTAAAAGGATGACCCGGAGTTGTACCTTGACCTTATGATAACTAGAACCGGATACTTAATAAAACACACCCTTCCAAGTGCCAGATACAACCGGTGATCGCTCTCTCACAGGGCGACGAAGGGAGGATCATCGGTTAGGATTATGCTACACGATGCTACTTGGTGAACTTACCATCTACTCTCTCCTCCTGCTGCAAGATGGAGGTTACCAGAAGCGTAGTCTTCGATAGGACTAGCTATCCCCCTCTTACTCCGGCTTTCTGCAGTTCAGTCCACATATGATACCCCTTTTCCATTTGATACCAATGCATACATATGTAGTGTAGCTCCTTGCTTGCGAGTACTTTGGATGAGTACGCGCGGTTGCTTTGCTCCCCCTTTTCCCCCTTTCTGTACCCGGTTGTTGCGACCAGATGATGGAGTCCAGGAGCCAGAGGATCCCAAGGATGATTCTACATGGAGTTCGACTTCGAGGAGTAGTTAGGAGGTCCCAGGTAGGAGGCCTCGCCTTTTCGATCGTTCCTACTTCTGTGCTAGCCTTCTTAAGGCAGACTTGTTTAACTTATGTCTGTACTCAGATATTGTTGCTTCCACTGACTCTTGTGCCTTCGAGCATTTGTATTCGAGCCTTCGAGGCCCCTGGCTTGTAATATAAAGCTTGTATTATTTTAATTTGTGTCTAGAGTTGTGTTGTGATATCTTCCCGTGAGTTCCTGATCTTGGTCGTACACATTTGCGTGCATGATTAGTGTATGGTCAAATCGGGGGCGTCACAAGTTCGTATCAGAGCCGACTGCCTGTAGGAATACCCCTTTCCAACTCCTTGGCCAAAGTCGAGTCTAGACATTACAAAACTTTTTACTAACATGGTTGTGTGCCTTACGGTCCCACGTCGCCATTTGGGTGGTATTAGGATCTTTTATTTCTCGTCTATGCTCTGGGACTCTAATCTCTCTTCTATTCGGGTTAAATGATTTTACGAACTCTGACTCTAGGTTCTCGTAATTACTTCCCCCCGAAGAGCCCCTCACTCCAGATGATTGCATGGTGCACCGAAGGATTCCGAAGATACTCTCCGATGTTATCCCGAGAACTTTTGCTCATTGCATTTGCAATTTCCTTCCACCGTCACCCCCTATAGATAACTAGATGCACTTGCCATTCTTACACTAGTCCCAGTTGCTCTTGTTAGTATAAGATACCCCGAAATACTCGTCGTTGTTCCGAGAATCCTTGTGCATGCTTCCTTGCAGTTCCTTGTCACCTAAATACACCTACAACTTAATCCTCACACATACCGAGGATTTGTTTCTCCCCAGTTATTCTTGTGTTCCGCAAAGGACTTCGAAATACTATTTAGTCTTTCGAAAATCCTCAACAGCCTGTTGTTCTTGGAATTCTTGCATACTTGCATTCCGGTTAATTCCATTTGTCTAGCTATTTACTTAAAAAAACCTTTGTGATTGTCATTCTGATCCTCTTGATTCAACATGTGTGTGAATGCACACAATCATCAGTTGTTCCCTGGAATTTATCCTTCCAATTCAGACATCATTCCGGACATGAGCTGGATCTCGACCAATCAAATTGCCATCGATTGTACCCCTAAGGCTATTCATCTTATCCATCCCTAATCAGAGCATTGCTTCTGATCCCTTGTCTTGGAATTCATAATTCCTTTGCGTTGGAGCTTTGAGTTAGTCAGTTGTTTCCGTAAACTGATATCCTTGCATTCCTTCTTCCTCTGGTTGAGTACCGATGCTCACATCAGACCCCTTGTGGACCACCAGATCCTTTGTTGGATCTTATCCGACAGCGTCCTTCATATTCTATAAGCTTGTGAGCCTTTCCTCGGATACATAATGCCTTTGGTAAAATTGTATCATCTGCTTTCTCCAGCATGCTCTACTATCGAGCTTATGTTATTTATTCCTGAAATTGTGGTATATGCTCCTAAGATGCCTCGATGGGTTGAACCTATGCCTTCCATATTATGTGTGAACTCGAGAGTTTTCACGAGTCATACTCGTCTGGTATTTTGCCAGGTAATTCAACACTACAACTTCTTCAAAAAAGAGAAGTGAATGAAAGGTTATGCATTGGAGAAGTGGGAGTCGACCTTGAACCCTGTGTTCATGCCCATGGACACGATGTATACCTTATCATGGAAGCTTCTTTTAAAATGATTATTCCCTTATTATAAGTTCACATTGTATCTGTGGATGTGGTTCCGACCATGTTCTCCTTTAAATACCATTACTCGTGCAAGTTTAAGCATTTGTCTTCTGCAGAGCAATACCCTAGTCGAACCTCCACTTTGGTCTGTCGTCGAGTATTACCCCATGGTATCTCGAGATATCAGGGGACATCATAACTTCTTATGGGTTCTTCATCAACTATTATTACTCACCGGATCCAATTGTTCCTAGGTTCTGGGTTGTCATCAACCGAGAACACCGAATAGTGACTCGAGTCCGCACTCCGATTCAATAACCCTAAATAATTTTCGTTGCTTATGAGTTTAAATAATCCTTCAAGCCATTCCTAGCTTGATCAGCTATATCCTTATCATGCCGCTCTTAACTGTGCTACCTGGTCCTTCTTCCCGGAGCACAATTTTCGACGGTGAGCTAATCTTACAATCGATCTTCCTTGTCATATCATTTTTCCTTGAGCAGCAAGCTTGATTTCGAGTTTGTGTCCTACCTATGGTTTCAATAACTTTTCGCTTCATCATTCTGTTGACTTGATGTCATCAAGATCGGTTACATCTTCTTGAAACCTCTCGACAAATGTGTCGTGATCATCATCAACATTCTGAGGTCTTCCAGGATATCGATCGAATTCGTGTTGAGAAATACCATCCTTGCCCTTGATGATTTGTGTTATCATCGACCACTTTATTGCCTTCTGTTCAACACAAACTTGTTCGTGTTTCTAGCAACCCTATTGCTTTCAAGTTAATGATCGATATTTCATTCTTAGAATATTGGTTGTTGAATCACCTTTATAACATTGATCATGCTACCTAAGACCATATTTTGGGTGCATTTTCAACCAATGCTTAATTGTGTATGTTTTCCTCAAGCATACACCCTTATATCATTTGATCCGAAAAATGTTATCTCCTTGTTCACATAAGTGTGGAAATCCATCTTTTGAAAATCTCAATGAATTGTCGCTGAGTTCATCAGCCACCTCTTCATCCTCTACTTGGTTTTAATGATGAACTCTTGTTTCGGAACTCGCTTCCATAGTACATTTCCCGAGAATCTTACAATGCCGTCTCGTCAATTGTGTTGCACCTTTTCTTCTCAGGCATCCTGGCACCAACCAGATCTGAATCTCGGTCAGATATGATGGTTGGAATATATTTCCAATAGTTATTACATTGGACCTTATATATCATTAAGGTGATGTCATGCCCATCACACCTGGCCGGAGTACTTGTTGTTATAGATTCCTTTTCAGCAAGGTTATCCCTTCTTCCATGAGGAAATTGTAAGACCTATTCTACAAGTTATTCTTGATGGATCCTTTATGTCTCCAAAGTCTGATCTTCACCCGTTGACCATGTCAATGCTATCTCGAAGCATGTCTATGGTATTCTGATTTTCAACAAGAACATTTGAAGCCCAATGCTAAATGTTTCTTGCTCAATTATCCAAACACTGTTGCATGGGTGATGTCATGAGATTTCTCTCCCCTTACCAAAAGGGTTTTCTACATTATATCCTGTCATGGATATCATGTTCTGCTTGTCCTTGGGAAGAATATACCCTTGAAATATGTGTTTAAACACATTTTCCTTTCCATTGTTCTGTTTAAACCTGATAATCACTTTTCCTTTCCATTGGCTTCCCTGCTTATGTAAACACCTCATTGTACCACTATGTTAGAAAGACCCTGTTACTTTTGTTGATGACATTCCGGTAACCACCGATTGACAGGAATCTTGCCTACTGGTCCGCCTTGTTCAACGAGCAGGAAAATGGTTCTCTTCGTCCCTCGCCCTTGGTATCGATGTTGTTGCTGACATAACTGACAGGCTATTCCCTGATAGGTCTGGCTTTCATGACCACGCAAGATGTGAGTGCCCTTCCTAATTTTATCCCATGTGGTGGGCCCATAACCCATAGTTCCACAGGATCGAAACCTGACTCTCCTGTACATCCCCGTTTCATAGTTATCCCTTGCGCTTCATTCTATATGTAATTCGCGAGCCACCTTCCTAGTGATCAATTCTGGTATCGGACACAATACTTATTCCTGTTGCTCTGAACCCCTTTCACACTTTGTTTCGGGCAATAAACGATTGCCTATCCGCTCAAAACTTCTTATTGCACCGTCTTACTTGCTCTCGATGTTTTCTTAAGTTTCAATTCGAGAGTTACTTTCCGCCACCTTCCCTGGTGTTATCTACCGGCTGAGCAACCTTGTAGAGGCCCGTTCTTCTGAAGTTACCCCTTAGCATTATCGTAAGTACGGTGGAGTTCCTGAAGAAAGGACGACAACCTCATCATGATGCATTGATGCATAGGAATGAAGACATCAGCACTATGGATCGACCACTTCAAGAAGAGCAACCAAGACCGGGAAGATTTGTTATAATTTCGTAACCAGACCTTTCCCCCTTACTCTACCTCTTAAATCTCGGGACAAGATTTCTTGTAGTGGAGGAGAATTGTGACGCCCGGATAATTAAGCTACAGTAATTCTCTGCTAATGATGCCACATCACTTCGATTACTATCGCTAATCTCGTGTTAGTTCGAAACCGATTCAAATTCAAATTCAATTAAAGGCAAAAAATAAAAGTTTTCAAACAATGAAACCAAAATGTTCAAGGTGGGTCCGATAAATCATGTGTAAATACGATGGAGAAACCAAACCTTGATAAAACGTCTAAGGGCTCTAAACTAATTAAAACAGTAGTGAGAACAATTAAACAAATACCTATTGGATTTTATAAAATATTAAAAATATTTTATTATGGGTTAAGAATTGATGTGACAGCAGCTTGTTTATAAATAATACTTTAGGTACTAGTGATGATTTTTGTAAAAACTAAAGATTAAAAGAAACTAGAAATAAAACAGAAAAGAAAATAAATAAAAAGAAAAGGTCTAAACAAAAACAAAACAACAAAAAAAAAAGAAAAGGAAGAAAGACCCCCCCCCCCACGCTAGGCCTCATCCCAGCTGGCCATCTAGCCGGGCCGGCCCACCTAACCCCCTCCATAACCCCCACCGATGAAAACCCTAGCCCGGTCCACCCCCACCGCTCCCGCACGGTCCCCACTCCTCCCCCCACGTCTCTTTCCCCCTCGTCCCGATCTAGATCGGGGTCGCGCCCGATCCCGACGCAGGCGCCATCCCCGACTGCGCTCTCGCTGCCCGGAACGACTCCGCCGTCGGAGGACCTCGCTGGATCGCCTCCACCTCGTCGCCGCCTTCCTCGTCTTCATCCCCGACTCGCGTCACCAAGCCTCGCCGCCCTGTGCCCCTGCAACGCCGGTGAGGCCATCGGCCTCCGCCTTCCCTCCTCCTCTTCCCCTCTGTCGCCGTGCACACTCGCCGACCGGGCCCCGAATGTGCTCACCGCGCCGGCGCACGCCTCGGACCACCGCCTCGTACGTGCGCTGGCCGCGCTCACCGCATCCTCGCCTCGCCCGCAGCGCCTCCGCACGCGCCCACGGCCGCGCTGCCCTACTGTCATGCGGCCACGGCTCCCTCCCCACCCGCGCACCGCGTCGTCGTGGCCGCGACCCGCGCTCCTCGCCGCACGCGCTTCGGCGCTCGCTCGCGGCCGCCGCCGCCTCGCACCGTCCTGCTGCCTTCGCTCGCCACCCCCGCTGTGTCGCCTGCCCCGCACCCCCCTGTCCGCCGCACGCGCCCGCGCTTCCTGCTGCCGCACGCGCCAGTCGGGCCTCCCGCGCACAGGCTCGCCGCTGCGCCTGCTTCCCCCCATAGCGCTCGTTGCCTGCCGTTGCACGCCGTTTCCCGCGCCCGCGGCTGCCTCTCCACGGGCCACGGCCACCACACCGCCCCTGATCCCCTTGCCCCGCCGCCGCCCACCGTGGCCCTCGTGCCCCGCTGCGGCAACCCCCGCGGTGGCCCCACCCCGCCCCGCGCAGGCTACGGGCGCCCGTCGCCCGTTACGGCCGCGCCCGCTGCTCGTTATACCGCACCCGCCCCGGTTGGCCCCAGGGCCAATGACAAACGATTTTAAATAAAAAATAAAAATGAATTAATAAAATTAATTAATTAGTTATTAATTAATTAACTAATGAATTAATTAAGTTAATTAGTCATGTTTAACTAATCTAATTAAAATAAATTAGCCTAATCACTTAGTTAGTCTAATTAAGCCGGTTTAGTTAACGTGTGTAAATGACATGTGGGACCCAGAGGTTTGTTGACTAGTCAAAGTCCACGTTTGACCGCTGACGTCATGCTGCCATCATGCTGACGTCATAAATGCATTTTAGGATTAAATTAATTCTGTTAATTCTAGAAAATGATAAAATCCTTTTAAAATTAATATAAAATAAATCATAGCTCGGACGGAAAAACTTTGTACATGAAAGTTGCTCAGAACGACGAGACGAATCCGGATACGCAGCCCGTTCGTCCGCCATGCATCCCTAGCATAGCAAACATGCAACTTTCCCCCTCCGATTCATCTGTCCGAAAACGCAAAACACCGGGAATACTTTCCCGGATGTTTTCCCCATTCACCGGTACCACCTCGTACCGCGTTAGGGCACACCCAACACCGCTGTTTGCTTTGTGATGCATCGTTATGCATCTGTTTGCATTGTATTCATTGTTTCTTCCCCCTCTTCTCTCCGGTAGACTACGAGACCGATGCCGCTGCTGGTGCCCCATCCGACTATGTCAACGACGACCCCTCCTTGTCTGAGCAACCAGGCAAGCCCCCCCCCTTTGATCACCAGATATCGCCTACTCTTCTCTATACTGCTTTCATTAGAGTAGTGTAGCATGTTACTGCTTTCCGTTAATCCTATCCTGATGCATAGCCTGTCCTTGCTACTACTGTTATTACCTTTACCTGCAATCCTAATGCTTAGTATAGGATGCTAGTTTATCATGAGTGGCCATACATTCTTGTCCGTCTGCCTTGCTATACTATCGGGCCGTGATCACTCGGGAGGTGATCACGGGTATATACTATATACTTTATACATGATACATGTGATGACTGAAGTCGGGTTGGCTCGAGGAGTACCCGCGGTTAATTCACGAATTGGGGGCTGGAAGGACATACTTTCCCGACGGCCCTTTGAGTGGATCTTTGTGGCGAAGCGACAGGGCAGGTTGAGACCACCTAGGAGAGAGGTGGGCCTGGCCCTGGTCGGCGTTCGCGGTTATTTCAAGATAACACGTTTAACGAGATCTTGGTATTTGATCTGAGTCTGGCTACTGGCCTATACGCACTAACCATCTACGCGGGGACAGTTATGATGTCGTGGTATCAGCCGAAGCCTTCGTGACGTCAGCGACTGAGCGGCACGCGCCGGATTGGACTGGAACGCCTGCTAGGCTAGGTCTGCTTCCGGCCGCGTTCGCAACATGCAGGTGTGCAAAGGGCGATGGGCCAAGACCCCTGTGCCATAGGATTTAGACCGGCGTGCTGACCTCTCTGTTGTGCCTAGGTAGGGCTGCGACGTATTGATCTTCCGAGGCCGGGCATGACCCAGGAAAGTGTGTCCGGCCAAATGGGATCGAGCATGTTGGTTTATGTGGTGCACCCCCGCAGGGAAGTTGATCTATTCGAATAGCCGTGTCCCTCGGTAAAAGGACGACCCTGAGTTGTACCTTGACCTTATGATAACTAGAGCCAGATACTTAATAAAACACACCCTTCCAAGTGCCAGATACAACCGGTGATCGCTCTCTCACAGGGCGACGAAGGGAGGATCATCGGTTAGGATTATGCTACACGATGCTACTTGGTGAACTTACCATCTACTCTCTTCTCCTGCTGCAAGATGGAGGTTACCAGAAGCGTAGTCTTTGATAGGACTAGCTATCCCCCTCTTACTCCGGCTTTCTGCAGTTCAGTGCACATATGATACCCCTTTTCCATTTGATCAATGCATACATATGTAGTGTAGCTCATTGCTTGCGAGTACTTTGGATGAGTACTCACGGTTGCTTTGCTCCCCCTTTTCCCCCTTTCTGTACCCGGTTGTTGCGACCAGATGATGGAGTCCAGGAGCCAAAGGATCCCGAGGATGATTCTACGTGGAGTTCGACTTCGAGGAGTAGTTAGGAGGTCCCAGGCAGGAGGCCTCGCCTTTTCGATCATTCCTACTTTTGTGCTATCCTTCTTAAGGCAGACTTGTTTAACTTATGTCTGTACTCAGATATTGTTGCTTCCGCTGACTCTTGTGCCTTCGAGCATTTGTATTCGAGCCTTCGAGGCCCCTGGCTTGTAATATAAAGCCTGTATTATTTTAATTTGTGTCTAGAGTTGTGTTGTGATATCTTCCCGTGAGTTCCTGATCTTGGTCGTACACATTTGCGTGCATGATTAGTGTACGGTCAAATCGGGGGCGTCACAATGGTTCTCCATAGTCACTGCCACCAAGCTATTGGAGCTTCGTGATGAACTATAACATATCAGGGATAGACATGATGATCCTTGAGCAACTCGCGATGTTTGACACCACGAAAGTAGAAATCAAGTAGGAGCATCAATTATTGATGGTTAAACCACTAGTTTCAAGAAGGGCAAGGGAAAGAAGGGATACTTCATGAGATGGTTATTCATTTAAATCAGAGAATAATGGTTGTTCTATTTATATGAGTAATATCTTTTATGGTCATGCACCCTTGAAGAGTGGTCTATTTTTGATGAATCTCGATAGTAGTGATACACATATTCATAATGTTGAAGCCAAAAGATGCAGAGTTGATAATGATAGTGCAACTTATTTGTGGCACTGCCGTTTAGGTCATATTGGTGTAAAGCGCATGAAGAAACTCCATACTGATGGACTTTTGGAATCACTTGATTATGAATCACTTGGTACTTGCGAACCGTGCCTCATGGGCAAGATGACTAAAAACGTTGTTCTCCAGTACTATGGAGAGAGCAACAGATTTGTTGGAAATCATACATACAGATGTATGTGGTCCGATGAATGTTGAGGCTCGTGGCGGATATCGTTATTTTCTCACCTTCACAGATGATTTAAGCAGATATGGGTATATCTACTTAATGAAACATAAGTCTGAAACATTTGAAAAGTTCAAAGAATTTCAGAGTGAAGTTGAAAATCATCGTAACAAGAAAATAAAGTTTCTACGATTTGATCGTGGAGGAGAATATTTGAGTTACGAGTTTGGTCTACATTTGAAACAATGCGTAATAGTTTCGCAACTCACGCCACCCGGAACACCACAGCGTAATGGTGTGTCCGAACGTCGTAATCATACTTTATTAGATATGGTGTGATCTATGATGTCTCTTACTGATTTACCGCTATAGTTTTGGGGTTATGCTTTAGAGACGGCCGCATTCACGTTAAATAGGGCACCATCGAAATCCGTTGAGATGACGCCTTATGAACTGTGGTTTGGCAAGAAACCAAAGTTGTCGTTTCTGAAAGTTTGGGGCTGCGATGCTTATGTGAAAAAGCTTCAACCTGATAAGCTCAAACCCAAATCGGAGAAATGTGTCTTCATAGGATACCCAAAGGAGACTGTTGGGTACACCTTCTATCACAGATCCGAAGGAAAGACATTCGTTGCTAAGAATGGATCCTTTCTAGAGAAGGAGTTTCTCTCGAAAGAAGTGAGTGGGAGGAAATTAGAACTTGATGAGGTAATTGTACCTGCTCCCTTATTGGAAAGTAGTACATCACATAAACCGGTTTCTGTGACATCTACACAAATTAGTGAGGAAGCTAATGATAGTGATCATGAAACTTCAGATCAAGTTACTACCAAACCTCGTAGATCAACCAGAGTAAGATCCGCACCAGAGTGGTACAGTAATCCTGTTCTGGAAGTCATGCTACTAGATCATGATGAACCTATGAACTATGAAGAAGCGATGGTGAGCCCAAATTCCGCAAAATGGCTTGAAGCCATGAAATCTGAGATGGGATCCATGTATGAGAACAAAGTGTGGACTTTGGTTGACTTGCCCGTTGATTGGCAAGCAATTGAGAATAAATGGATCTTCAAGAAGAAGACTGACGCTGACGGTAATGTTACTGTCTACAAAGCTCGACTTGTTGCGAAAGGTTTTCGACAAGTTCAAGGGATTGACTACGATGAGACCTTCTCACCCGTAGCGATGCTTAAGTCTGTCCGAATCATGCTAGCGATTGCCGCATTTTATGATTATGAAATTTGGCAGTTGGATGTCAAAACTGCATTCTTGAATGGATTTCTGGAAGAAGAGTTGTATATGATGCAACCGGAAGGTTTTGTCGATCCAAAGGGAGCTAACAAAGTGTGCAAGCTCCAGCGATCCATTTATGGACTGGTGCAAGCCTCTCGGAGTTGGAATAAACTCTTTGATAGTGTGATCAAATCATTTGGTTTTGTACAGACTTTTGGAGAAGCCTGTATTT
The DNA here is from genome assembly GCF_056163025.1 of Triticum urartu. NCBI lineage: Eukaryota > Viridiplantae > Streptophyta > Magnoliopsida > Poales > Poaceae > Triticum > Triticum urartu. The sequence goes on along the minus strand of NC_141879.1, from coordinate 214,387,314 downwards.
ACAAGAAAGTGAGTGGGAGCTCTGTAGCATTTTTGATATTATATGTGGATGACATATTACTGATTGGAAATGATATAGAATTTCTGGATAGCATAAAAGGATACTTGAATAAGAATTTTTCAATGAAAGACCTCGGTGAAGCTGCTTACATATTGGGCATTAAGATCTATAGAGATAGATCAAGATGCTTAATTGGACTTTCACAAAGCACATACCTTGACAAAGTTTTGAAGAAGTTCAAAATGGATCAAGCAAAGAAAGGGTTCTTTCCTGTGTTACGAGGTGTGAAGTTGAGTAAGACTCAATGTCCGACCACCACAGAAGATAGAGAGAAAATGAAAGATGTTCCCTATGCTTCAGCCATAGGCTCTATCATGTATGCAATGCTGTGTACCAGACCTGATGTGTGCCTTGCTATAAGTCTAGCAGGGAGGTACCAAAGTAATCCAGGAGTGGATCACTAGACAGCGGTCAAGAACATCCTGAAGTACCTGAAAAGGACTAAGGATATGTTTCTCGTATATGGAGGTGACAAAGAGCTCATCGTAAATGGTTACATAGATGCAAGCTTTGACACTGGTCCGGACGATTCTAAATCGCAAACCGGATACGTGTTTATATTGAACGGTGGAGCTGTCAGTTGGTGCAGTTCTAAACAAAGCGTCGTGGCGGGATCTACATGTGAAGCGGAGTACATAGCTGCTTCGGAAGCAGCAAATGAAGGAGTCTGGATGAAGGAGTTCATATCCAATCTAGGTGTCATACCTAGTGCATCGGGTCCAATGAAAATCTTTTGTGACAATACTGGTGCAATTGCCTTGGAGAAGGAATCCAGATTTCACAAGAGAACCAAGCACATCAAGAGACGCTTCAATTCCATTCGGGATTTAGTCCAAGTTGGAGACATAGAAATTTGCAAGATACATACGGATGTGAATGTTGCAGACCCGCTGACTAAGCCTCTTCCACGAGCAAAACATGATCAGCACCAATGCTCCATTGGTGTTAGAATCATTATTGTGTAATCTAGATTATTGACTCTAGTGCAAGTGGGAGACTGAAGGAAATATGCCCTAGAGGCAATAATAAAGTTATTATTTATTTCCTTATATCATGATAAATGTATATTATTCATGCTAGAATTGTATTAACTGGAAACATAATACATGTGTGAATACATAGACAAACAGAGTGTCACTAGTATGCCTCTACTTGACTAGCTCGTTGATCAAAGATGGTTATGTTTCCTAGCCATAGACATGAGTTGTCATTTGATTAATGGGATCACATCATTAGGAGAATGATGTGACTGACTTGACCCATTCCGTTAGCTTAGCACTTGATCATTTAGTTTGTTGCTATTGCTTTCTTCATAACTTATACATGTTCCTATGACTATGAGATTATGCAACTCCCGTTTACCGGAGGAACACTTTGTGTGCTACCAAACATCACAACGTAACTAGGTGATTTAAAGGTGCTCTACAGGTGTCTCCGAAGGTACTTGTTGGGTTGGCGTATTTCGAGATTAGGATTTGTCACTCTGATTGACGGAGAGGTATCTGTGGTCCCTCTCTGTAATACACATCACTCAAGCCTTGCAAGCATTGCAACTAATGAGTTAGTTGCAGGATGATGTATTACAGAACGAGTAAAGAGACTTGCCGGTAACGAGATTGAACTAGGTATTGAGATACCGACGATCGAATCTCGGACAAGTAACATACCGATGACAAAGGGAACAACGTATGTTGTTATGCGGTCTAACCGATAAAGATCTTCGTAGAATATGTAGGAGCCAATATGAGCATCCAGGTTCCGCTATTGGTTATTGACCGGAGACATGTCTCGGTCATGTCTACATAGTTCTCGAACCCGTAGGGTCCGCACGCTTAAAGTTCAGTGACGATCGTAATTAGGGTTTTTGTGTTTTGATGTACCGAAGGTTGTTCGGAGTCCCGGATGTGATCACGGACATGACGAGGAGTCTCGAAATGGTCGAGACATAAAGATTGATATATTGGAAGCCTATATTTGGATATCGGAATCATTCCGGGTGAAATCGGGATTTTACCGGAGTACCTGGGGGTTACCGGAACCCCCCCGGGGGTTAATGGGCCTACATGGGCCCTAAGGGAGAAGAGGAGGGCCGGACAGGGCAGGCCGCGCGCCCCCTCCCCCCTAGTCCGAATAGGACAAGGAAGGGGGGGGGGCGCCCCCCTTTCCTCTTTCCCCCTTCCCCTTTCCTTCTCCAACAAGGCAAGAGGGGGGAGTCCTACTCCCGGTGGGAGTAGAACGCCTCCAGGCGCACCCCTAGGGGCCGGCCGCACCTCCCCCTCCCTCCTTTATATACGGGGGCAGGGGGCACCCCATGACACACAAGTTGATCTTCGTGATCGTTCCTTAGCCGTGTGCGGTGCCCCCTTCCACCATATTCCACCTCGGTCATATCGTAGCGGTGCTTAGGCGAAGCCCTGCGTAGGTAGAACATCATCACCATCATCACGCCGTCGTGCTGACCAAACTCTTCCTCAACACTCGGCTGGATCGGAGCTCGAGGGACGTCACCGAGTTGAACGTGTGCAGAACTCGGAGGTGCCGTACGTTCGGTACTTGGATCGGTCGGATCGGGAATCCGTATGACTACTTCCTCTACATTGTGTCAACGTTTTCGTTGCCGGTCTATGAGGGTACGTAGATAACACTCTCCCCTCTCGTTGCTATGCATCACCATGATCTTGCGTGTACGTAGGATTTTTTTTGAAATTACTACGTTCCCCAACAAAAACCTCTAAGCTTGGGGGAGTTGATGAGTCAAATTTTGGTGATGTTTACACCTCTAATTTCATTTTGTAGTATAGGTTTCTTCAGATTTTACCGCCTTTGCGCACCTCTTTTTGTATGTTTTCACCATGTTGTCTTGCACTGAAATATTTTAGAGTTTAAGGAAAGAACGCCAATTTATGGTGATAAAATCACATCAATTAACATGATAAGATATTGCCATAAAAGAGTAAAACATCTGGGAGAAGAAAATAATGCACGTAGAAGCCGACAGAGTGAAAGACGACATCTGGTACGACCGCGTGCGCTCGTACCGGAGATCGTACCATCCGCTCCCGCCTCCTCTAGGTCAACTATTTTACCCCCGTGCAGATGGAACAAGGATCGAGAGGACACCGCTAGCCACCAGAAACACATCCAGAACAAAGAATCGTAGCCTCCGAAAGGATTCTGGAGGGGGAATCGACCACAGGATTCCACTGCCGCATCACCACATCAAGAGGGCATTATCAACATCCGTCTTCATCATCACCACCCCATCACCATCTCCTTGTAATACATTAGCCGGTGTAGATTCACTTTTGTATTACCTTGACACTACCCCCGTGTTCATCATGATTCATACCACGATGTCTGCACCCTCGATGTGCAATTAGTTTACCTAGTACTCGAGGATATGGAGGAACCCTAGTATGTTTATGATTGTATGATAATATGATTTAAGATGCTCTTTATATGTTTATGTTAATGATTTTCTTGATGTTTGGTGAAGTCGACCATCCAACATATGTCTTCTTTGGACGAAATGTTTTTACTATTTGTGTCAAGGTGGAAAGAGGAAAGAGGAGGTCGGTGGTGATAGTACTTATCTTCCTCCTTCTCGGATCATTGCAATAGAAGATAAACAGAGACCGCCTTAGCCACGGGGAAACGCTTAATTACCATTCCGTGACTAGAGTACTGAGGATGAATGGTAGTGGCGCATGGGATACGGGGCTGCTGCATTGTATGCTTGTATATGTATTTGGCTTTGCCCACTTGTAGAAACATATAAAGTGTCTTAGGAATCTGACTTAGAATTATACTTAGGCACTGGTCATGGTAGAAATATACTAGTGGGGAATCCGGGCTCCCCGGGAATGCTTTAGTTCTATCAATTGCAACCACCATTACTTAATTCTCGCGCTCTTTTATGTTAACCATGTTCTTTATTTCCTTGTTTGTATCATTCACCCAATATTTAAAACCTTCTGTTTCGCTCTGCTTTTGGATCTCAACGAACTTGTAGGCACTATAATTTAAACTTCTACAAGAGACAAAGTCTAATTCCCGTGCTCCCAGTGAGATTGATACTCTTACTTCGAAAAGACTACAACTAAACTATGTGCACTTGCAGGCTATCAAGCTTGATGACATCAAGTATCTCACATCCTTTACTACCGTGTGATTGTCGATTCTTATTGCTAAAGTAGCAAAAGACTAGATGGAGTGAGAGGGTCGTCGTTGCGTCCTCGGCATACTATATCACAACCTCGACCCAATCAACAATTGGGACATGGCCAGGGCAGACCATTGTCCTACCCTGCCACCATCAAGCCGCCGCCATAGCAACACCTACATGTACTAGTGCCCATCGCCTCAGAGCACCCGACCGGGCATTGCCACCCCACCATTGTCACCGAAACCCAATTCAAAATATGAAGGCGTCCTCACCTGGACTAGAGGCCACCGCTCAAACAGTGACTATGACTGTTCCCCTCAGCGCCAACCCATGCTGCCGCAACAATGCATGATGATCCACAGTGCCCTCCTAGATATGCCCTGCCCATCGAAGCAACGTAAGGTTTTGCTGCAACAAGTTGAATACGGAGGCCACACCACATTCACAGCCACGCGGGCTCTGCTCAACTTTTGCGAGGCGGATATCTGGTAGAGGCAGAGGGTTCAATGGTGGCTTCAACATGTCTCCTGAATTTCCATTAAGGATGAGAAGAGGGAATACATATGTCAACATTGCTAGAGATCGACAAAAGTCTCGTGTGGTTCAAAAATGCAAACCGAGTTAGACGATATGCATAATTGTGGTGCATCTGGACCCAACGTTACGAGCTCTCAACTGAGATGCGACAATATATGGAGCCCCTATTTTGGTGGATATGAGTCACAACATGTGCCATTATATGTCACCCATTTAGGAAAATACATGGATGAACCTGCCCATATGCATGCATCTCATATGCCAAAAAATAGGAAACTATGGAAAAGACAAAAACTCCTGATTTTTTACAGCAAACTCAATATTTTGTTGTACACGAATAAAAAAATTCACCCATG